>NC_059430.1:13176761-13535928 GCF_021028975.2 Sphaerodactylus townsendi
CGCTCACTGATCTTTTACGCACTAAAGGAAAGGACGCCCAAAGCGTAGCCAAGCCAGGCCCCCCTCCCCTGGTCGCAGGAATTGCCAATTAGCGTTCCAGCTTGGCTGAAAACAGCTTTCACAACTTGAAAGCCAATTCTGACACATCCCGACCCTGAAGGCACCCTTTCATCGATTCTCGCATTGGATGCTTAGGACAAGCGCGCTGGGCGCCGCCCTCTTGCAGAAAAAATAAAGGAGCAATAAATTGGTACCGTGTGCTTACTTATCCAAAAAGTTTTCTGGTTCCGAACTAAACTGGACTGTCGGAGATAAAGAAACCGCTGCCATCAAACTTGCTTTGAGCACTTGGCGCCACTGGTTGGAAGGAGCCAAGCACCCCTTCCAGGTCTGGTCGGATCATAAAAATTTGGCTGCCCTTTCCACACCCCTCAAAATGTCCGCAAAACAACTACGTTGGGCTGATTTTTTTTCTCGCTTTTCTTTTACGGTTCATTTTTTCCCTGGTAAAAGCAATAAACTGGCTGATGCATTGTCCCGCCTCCTTGGAGAGGGGGGGAACGCACCACTGCGGGATATCCCACGCACTGTTCTCTCCCCCTCCCAGCTGGGATTGGCTGTCACCCGCCACAATCCTTTCACGCCACCCCCCACGCCCGTCCCAGCTATCGTCTCCCTTCCTTCAAGAACTCAAGGAGGCGGGATTACGCGAGCTGCCAACAGAGGAAAAGATGCACAGCTACGCTTGGAGGATGGTGTCTGGAAAAGGGGGGGGTGTTGGTACGTTCCTCCTCCCCTCCGAAAGCAGGTTCTTCAAGCATGCCATGATGCTCGTCAGGCTGGACACTTCGGGTTTGTGAAAACCCTTCATCTAGCACGCCGCCAGTTTTGGTGGCGCTTCTATTTACAAGGACGTTGAGTCTTACATTAAAGGGTGTTCCATATGTGCGGAGGCCAAGTCAATACCGGGAAAGCCTCATGGGTTACTGAAACCTATCCCGCTGGGGTTGCCTCCCGACCCTGGCAGGTTATTTCAATGGATTTTATTACTGACTTGCCGTCAACAGTCACAGGAACACTGTGTTGTGGGTGGTGGTGGATCTCTTCTCCAAACAGGCGCATTTCATGCCTTGCACCACCATACCTTCAGCTCCCAAACCCGCCCGGTTGTTCATTCAACACATCTACCGCCTGCATTCCTCTCCTGAGAAGGTGGTATCGGATCGTGGCCCTCAATTCATTTCTCAATTTTGGAAGGCTTTCCTGGAGTTGTTGGGAACCACACCAGCAGTCGCCGCTTCTACCACGCTCAAAGTGACGGGCAAAGTGAACGGGATCTAACAGAACAACACTAGGAGCAATATTTACGTGCTTGTTATACAAACTACCATCAGGGACAATCTCGGTGTGTGGGAATTCGTTTCCCTTCGCAGAGTATGCTTACAATAATGCAATTCATAGCAGTAACGCAGGAAAACCCCATTTCTCGAAGTAGTCTCTGGTCGTGAGTCCTTCCCGTTCTTCAGCTGCCGGGCATGGAGGTATTTGCAGCCACCATGGAATTCAATCAATGGATTTTGTCACTAGCTGAAGGCTGGAAGTCAGTTCTAGTCTACCTTAAAACAGGCTCAAGAAGCCCAAAAGTTTCAGGCAGATAAACACCGAGCTCAGAATTCCCTTACGTGTTGGAGCTTGGGTTTATTTGTCCACTAAAACCTTCCAGACGCATAAATACCTCCAAAACTTGGCAAGGAAATTTGTGGGTCCCTTTCAGATTACAAAAGTGATTAATGATGTTTACTGCTCGCTTTAGGATCTGCCCTTAATTCTACTAAGTAACATTCATCCCGGCTCTTCCATTCCAGCTTGGCTCAAGGAGGCTCCCGCTTCAGATGCCTGGTGTAATGCACTCCTCCTGAGACACCCTCGCCAGTTATAATTGATGGACATAAGGCCATTTAAGGAAAATAGGACGCTTATCCTGGACTTCTCACTTCTTTCGCAGAACGCCTGGGGCAATATCTGGTGTCATGGGTTGGCTATTCTTCTGGGCTATAACTCAATGGGTCTATATAAGGAGAATATCGATGCCCCCCCTTTAATTGCTGCATTTCACCAAGCTTTTCCGGACAAACCCGGGAGGGAAAAAAGGGGAGATTTCTTTAGGGGAGGCAGAGTGTAAGTGATCTCAGTCAAGTTCTTTGTTTCCCCTGGTACAGCCTAACCTGACCTTGAAGGAGATTCTTTTGGCCGGGCGTCCGGCCAGGACCTGCACCAACCTTGTGAGAATGCTTATCTCGCTGTTGCATAGTAGAATTTCGTTCTCATGAGAACGGGGCAGGGGGGATGGGTTAGTCAGCATTATAACCTGTTGTTTGAGCGGGGTTTCTCATTCCTGCCATGTCGTGTGTGTGTGCTTTCCAGGATGTCTGAATAAACGGACTTATAATCAAAAGCCTTTTTATTTCTGCTCTTTGGAATTCCTTACACTGACAGCTGGGGCTTCAAACAGAGGCCAACCAGGTGCTTCTTGGAACCCAGCAAGCAGGACATGAAAGCAACACCTTCCTGCCATTGCCTCTTCCGGCAGGGGCTGATGGGAATTGTAGTCCATGAACATCTGGAACTTCAGAGTTGGACACCCCTGGGTTAGAGGAATTTTCTGTGTAATGTGATGAATAGATTGGAGAGATTTGAGTTCAAATCTTCTCTTAGTTCACAGGGTTATCTAAAGTCAGAAGTTAGCTCTCAGCCTAACCTACCGCACAGGAATGTCCTGAGAATGAAGCTGGATCACCCTATAGGGGCCACCATGACCGTATGGAAAGTTGGGATCCCAACTGAAATATGAATGAATAAAAAATAGACAAAGCAACCCTTGCACGTAGGGGGCTCTGTAAGTTGAACAAAGCATCTCAAGAACTTACCCAATGACCCTGCCTGGAAACCAACTTTCTCCTGGCATAGGGTATACAACATTGGATTCCAAGATGGGCAGATAATATGGAATCTTCTGAATGGTCAGACTTGTTATAGATAACTAGCGGTACCCAGCCACGTGTTGCTGTGGGTTATTGTGGTGAAATGGGAAAGGAACAGATGCTGACCCTTCCCTCTCCCTCCACTAGGGTGGGTGGGTCATATCCAGATGCTGGGCCCCCTCCCTCCCCTCCCTTGCATGCCACCCCTCACTCTCTCCCCTCCCTCCCTCCCCTCTCCTCCATGTGTATGTATGTGTATGTGTTTCACTTCCATTTGAGTTATTGCCTATGTACTGTTTTCACTGCTCATATCTGGGAATCTGAGCATACATTCTAAGCTGCATGAACATTCTAAGGGTGACAGTTACACACAGGCAGCTGCATGTCCTTCACCATGGAGCGCCAGGAAAAGGCGTTTTACCTGGGTCAGGTGTGAAATTTCAGGTATGTGAACATCTAAAAACACTCTCACCTGTTTGACTACAGTGGCTGGGAAACTTCAGAGGAATTGGCCCAGCAGTTACTGAGTTATACTATCACTAACAAATACCTAGTTTGCTTTTTATATATATAGATAATAGAAGGGTGCCAGATCCGGGTTGGGAAATACCTGGAGATTTGGGGGTTGGAGCACAGGGAGAGTGGGGTTTGGGAGGGGAAGGGGCTTCAGTGAGGTACAGGGTCATAGAGGCCACCTTCCAAAGCACCCATTTTCTCCTTGGGAAACTGACCTCCATGGGAAATGGATTGTAATCCCAGGTTCCCCCCAACCTGGAGGTTGGCAACACCAATTAACAGCGAGGCCAATACCAGTTCATGCCAGTGAACTCATGGACTCCCACTGGGAGAATATACCTTGCTTAGATTCTAGTATGACCCAAATAGATTATCTATCTTCTATATTATGCTGTGGCTTCAAGGAGCTCAGGACAAATTATTCCTAATTTAATTTTTAATTATTTGATATATAAAGCACGCTCCCCCAATGAGCGGACTCCTCATCCTCAAGCAGTGGTGGGATCCAAAAATTGTAATAACAGGTTCTGATGGTGGTGGGATTCAAACAGTGGCGCCGCCGCACACATGCACCTCCAGTCCCTATTGGGCAGGGAGGGTGCTTTAGTAACCCCTTCTCGGCACTCAGAAAAAATCAGTAACCACTTCTAGAGAAGTGGTGAGAACTGGTTGCATCCCACCTCTGTCCTCAAGTTATCCTCACTACATCCCTGGGAGGTATGTCAGGCCAACACAAATCTCCCGTCTGGCACTTTAACCACTAGTGAACCCAAAGGCAGGAAAGCTGGTCACAAGCACAACCCCTTCCCAAAGTCCAAACAAAGAATCTCAGAATCGGGAAGGTACAACAGTCCAAAGTGGACAATGTTAAGAAGGTCCAATCCATAATGATTTCCCAGGTATATCCTGGTTTCTGTGGGATCTCTATCGGCTTCTTCAGCATGGATGTTTCACTGTGCCCTTTTTTATTTCTGGAACAAACCCGTGCAATGTGATTCTTAATCTGCCTTGGTGTGTTTCATACAAACCAGGCTTTATGGCACGCTGGTTGGTATGGAACACAACGAGGCACATTAAGAATAACAATGCACGGGTTTGTTCCAGAAATTAACAGGGCATAGTGAAATATACATGTTGAAGCATACTAGAGCAGCAGTGGCGTAGGAGGTTAAGAGCTTGTGTATCTAATCTGGAGGAACCGGGTTTGATTCCCCGCTCTGCTGCCTGAGCTGCGGAGGCTTATCTGGGGAATTCAGATTAGCCTGTGCACTCCCACACACGCCAGCTGGGTGACCTTGGGCTAGTCACAGCTTCTCGGAGCTCTCTCAGCCCCACCTACCTCACAGGGTGTTTGTTGTGAGGGGGGAAGGGCAAGGAGATTGTAAACCCCTTTGAGTCTCCTGCAGGAGAGAAAGGGGGGCTATAAATCCAAACTCTTCTTCTTCTTCTTCTTCTTCTTTCCGCACATACAGAATAACACACTTTCAATCCTCTTTCACAATTGTTTGCAAGCGGATTTTGCTATTCCGCGCAGCTGCAAAGTGGATTGAAAGTGGATTGAAAGTGTGTTATTCTGCATGTGCGAAAGGGGCCTCTGGACACTTTGGACTATTTGTACCCTCCCGATTTTGGGATGCTTCGTTTGGATTTTGGGAAGGGGTTGTGCTTGTAACCGGCTTGGCCGCTTTTCGTGTTCCCTATGAATGCTCACATGATTTAATAATGTACTCATACTTTGCAAATAGATTGTTCTTGTTATACAGCCACGGTTTAGTGCCTGTGGTTGATTTGGCTGTAACCACTAGGAAACGCAGCTCCCTCCCTTCAGGGAAACAGCCTTTCTCAAGCCCTTTGAGCAACGGCAGCATTATTGAAGTCAACAAAGCAGCTCTCAAGTAAACAATGCGAGGATTTCGGCTGAAGAATCTCAGCGGCTACCAAGGTTTTAAATCAAGAACATGCGGGATTAACTCGATACAGCTGCCAAAGTTTTTTTCCCCCAAAATCAGCATGCCCTTGGATCGCTTTCTCTTTTATACCTTTTTAACGTCCTCCCTGGCCTAACCGGATTTTCAAAAATGTCATTTAAAAAAACCCTGCAATGTCCTTTTCTCTTCTCCACAGGTCACAGTGCATGCTAATTTTGCCCGGCGAAATGCACCGGGGAGCGTTGTGTCCCTCTCTTGTGGAGAAGACGGTCACATTCGCCCGCATCCCTGCACGTCCCAGAAAGGCCGTCCGTTTTCTTTCCACTTAATAATAGTTCCTTTCCTCTTGGCTGCAAACTCTCATAACTAGCCTCATGCCAAACATTCAAAGATTGGATTATGGCCTGTCGTACTTGATTATTTTTGTCAGCAGGCTGACCCGGGGTGCCCTTTTCTTGTGTTGTTCCTTCTGTTTCCATTTTTCATGTCATCCAGCTTTTCATCTTGTCAATCAGCCTTTGACTTCCTGATTAAAGTGTCTGTCACAGGAGCGGCCCGGTCTCCAGTCACTTGTTTAATTTGTTCCTCATGGCATCCAATTGAGTTATTCATCAGGGCCAGCTGTTCCCAAGTGCTCCCCGCATCACTTTCTCCCCCCCCCATGTGTTTGGGTTTAACCTCTAAGTCCGTGGACAACGGTGCAAACTGTTCCATTCATTCTCGTGGCTGCTACACGGTGCTTAATGCCTTCGTGTGGCGACGTCTGGCCGCCACTGCGCAACGTGGCGTACCAACCAAGAAAAGACGTTGTGTTTTCGGCCTGGTGTTGTGGTAACGAGCATGACTGAATGGAATGGCTTCCAAAAATTCAGGACAGTCTAGAATTTTCATCATAGGGACTGTCATATAATAACAAAAAAAAAAGCCTGAGGAAATTTCAGAATCCACCCAAAAATAATATTAGTGTTACAGAAATGGCAAAATGGCAATAGCTGGACAATTGGGGTTTATTAGCTCTGGTATTTATGTATTGGTTGATTTCACAGCTGCTAGTTCTTTAGCTGGTTGTTGGCGTCTCATTACAATGCAAGCCTCACCCAGAGGGCAGGGAAGTTGTAATGTATTGGCGTAGTATTACTACTACTACAACCATAACTACTACTACTACTACTACTACTACTACTACTACTACTACTACTACTACTACTACTACCACTACCACTACCACTACCACTACCACTACCACTACCACTACCACTACCACTACCACTACCACTACCACTACCACTACCACTACCACTACTACTACTACACCAGGAAGCTGCTTGTATTATCCCAGTTTAGAGGGATGATATATGAGAAACTGATTCGGTTACATTGGCTAGACATGGGCAGCAATGTAACTCCAGGGTCCAACAATGAAATCTTCCACAGAGAAGGAAGAGCATCAAAGTGAACCCTGGAGAAAGCCCGTCCGCATTTAGCATGAGCAATGCTCAATAGATAAGGGGCAAGTGATATTCCTGTCCATGGCTTTAGTGTGCTATAAGCCTTCAGTAGAAGTGCATTTTCAATTTGGATTTCAGTGTCAATAAGACATTGAGGGAATTTTGCTTTACTCATACCCATTTCCAGAAGTTGTTCCAGACCCAATTCCAGAAGTTGTTCCAGACCTAGGCCAATGATTTATGATTTATTTATTATTCCAATTGACCTCAGAGTGTGGTGGAGTCTCCTGCTATGGAGGTTTTTAAAGAGAGGCTGGATGGCCATCTGACAGGAGTGCTTTGATTGTGTGTTCCTGCATTGCAGGGGGCTGGACTTGATGGCCCTTGGGGTCACTTCCAACTCTATGATTCTATGAATCTACAGCAAACACTTTGGCACCATTTTAGGCATTCTATCCCTCTAATTGATTCAACTTTCCCTTTTCAGCTAAAAGTTTATTTATTTATTTATTTATTTATCAGTCTTATATACCGCCCAATCCCCGAAGGGCTCTGGGCGGTTAACAACATAAAATTTCAGATACATAATAGACTGTAAATAATTTAAATTAGATTTAAAATGCAGCAAATAATAAACAATAAACAATGCCCGCAATTCCTATTAGACCCTCCCAGGAGGGGAGAAGAGCATGGGTCACATAGATGGTAATAGGGCCCAAATCCATAGGAGGGTGAAGGGGCACACAGTCAGCGGCTGGACATCTTCCAAAGGCCCCATGGTGGAACAACTCCAGCCTTGCAGGCCCTGCGTGAACTCTCACCTGCCAAGTTCCCGCGAGGGCCCTGGACAGCTAGAGGGAAGAGTGTTCCACCAGGCAGGCCTAGGGCTGTGAAAAGTCCTGGCCCGAAGTGGGAGCTTCTCAGCCACATCATTGAGGGGCCAGGGACTACTTAGGTCAAATTGGCCTCTGCTGAGCTTTAGAGGGCCTAGTAGGGACATATGGGGTAATGCAGTCCCGGGAGGTAAGGAGGGTCAGTCCCAGGCCGCCGTGAAGGCCTTAAAGGTAAGCACCATACCTTTGGAAGATGATCCGAATTCAACCGGGAGCCAGTGCAAGGCTTACACAGTATTGGTCGAATATGGTCACGGGAAAGCGCCTCCCGTGGAGCAAACGGGTCAGCTGCATTCTGGAACAGCTGTAACTTCCGGATCAACCGCAGAAGGGTAGGCTCCGCTGAGAGCGAAGTTACAATAGTCCAACCTTGAGGTGACCCGCTGCATTGGATCACCATGGCCAGGTCTGCGTGGGAGAGGAAGGGAGCCAGCTCGGCCGGGCCTGTCACAAAGATGGAAAAACGAACCCGGGTTATATAAGGGGCCACCTGGGTCTCCATTGAAAGAGATTTAATCCAGGTGGACCCCCAGGCTGGGCGGGATCTGGAGGGGGCCGGGCCGCCAATAAGGCCCCCTCCCACACCGGCAGCTGGAAATTCCTCCACCTCCACCACTGCAAGCTAGAGGATCTCTCATCTTCGATGGGTTGAGTTTTAACCTGCTCTTGTTTCTCCAATCCAAACGCCAGCAACCGGGCCTCCAAACAGTGCTGGAGAGCTGCAGGGGCGATGACCGCCCCCCCCCCTCCATCAACAGAATGAGCTGAGTGTCATCAGCGTACTGATGACAGACCAGCCCAAAGCTCCGTACCAGCTGAGCAAGGGGTCGCATGTAGGGGTCGCATGTAGATATTAAATAACAGCGGGGACAGTAGCGCTCCCTGAGGCACCCCACAATGAAGTGGGCAACGCCGGGAGGCTTGGTCCCCACACCACACTTGCTGACTCCGATCCCGGAGGAACGAGGCAATCCAGTTCATGAAAACGTTCTACAAACCTTCACAGAACAATATGCTAGGGCAGTGGTGGCGAACCTTTGGCACTCCAGATGTTATGGACTACAATTGGCCATGCTGGCAAAGGCTGATGGGAATTGTGGTCCATAACATCTGGAGTGCCAAAGGTTCGCCACCATGGTGCTAGGGTGATGTGACTCCACTGGCATAAACAATTCCAGCAGGCACGATTGGCTCCTTCAGACAGGGTCGGCGTCACCTCCCAGAATCCCACAGTCTGTATTTTCATGTACAATGGAAACTTTTAAGCCCTCAAAAACCAACAGAGTCATGACATCATGGACGTTCTAAAAACCATCATACTCTGGCCAACCAAGACATGCTTTCCTTGACAGATAAGTGAAGCTAATTTGAAAGTCTAGAAGCAATGATTCATAAATGGAAGATTTAGCACAATATGTCATCAGGCAATGCAGCAATGTAATTTTAAATATACATTACTGTATATTACCACAGATGGGATGCCAATTCTATTGCAGGTGTCTCTTCTGGGGAGGCTAGTCGAGCCAGAAATGTGGAATAATATAGTGTGACTTACCTTGACGTTGGTCACCAGTGACACATCCTTACGCTTAAGGATCTTTCCTACCTCCTTCATGTCTGCCATTCCCAGTCCGAGACCTTTTCAACACAAAAAATGTACAACTCCAGAACATTTTCAATTCCCAGCCGTTAATCCTCACTCTCCTCCTTTAAATGTTTCAAATCTTTTTGCTCATCCACAGAGTCAATGCTTTGTCAATCTGTTGAACCACCGCTTCAGGTGGGTTTACTCACGAGTAAATTTATTTACATGCAAGAGAAACCGCAGGAAGAAATTCTGTTGAATCGTTTTGTGTAATTGTGGGTTTACTCATGAGCAGGCTTGGTCAATACCCTAGAAATTCGATAAAATTTGGATTTATTTGGGCATAAAATAATAACCGAATGCCTGAATAAGACAAATAACATATTCGGATATACCCAAATATTCAGGCATACCCGAAAAATTCAGGTCCGTCAGATGTATTTTGCGTATTTTTGGTGTTTTTTCACATTTGTGCCTGCAGGGGCGCATTTTTAAAGCTAGTGGTGCCACAATTTCAGAATCTCATTCGAAGACTGATGATACCACCTGAGCTTGGTGAAGTTTGGTTCAGGGGGTCCAAAGTTATGGATCCCCAAAGGGGGTGCCCCATCCCCCATTGTTTCCAATGGGAGCTAACAGGGGCCCTTTTCCCACTTACCTTTGTCCAAGGGTTGCTGGTGCAAGCAAGAATTCCCAGCTAGAATTCCTGGCTGCCAAGCACCTCCTGCTTCCCCACTCCACCCCGCCTGCCTGGGATCATCAAAGCAGCCATTTCAAAAGGCGCCTAGGGAATTACACGCTGAGGGGGCTAAGAGAGGCAGCATCAAGCTGCTGTGTTCTCGGGCCACTCTGAAGCAGTAGGGAGTGCAGCTGGACCCCGGGCTACTTGAGGACGTTAGCGTGGGGCTTAAGGTAAGTGGGGAAAGGGCCAGGAGATGGAAGCTACCCCTTTGAGGGTTATGGGCAGTATCAGGCCTTACTCTCCGCTGACTATCCCAACAGAGGTTGGCATTTCTTGGCCACTATGCATAATGTCTTATGGCCCCGATCCAAAGCAGGGGATGCTTCTGCCATTAATTATGATGAAAGCTTTAGGGAGAGCGCATCCCATGATGAGACTGCACACTGGGACCTTATCCATGACCAGGTCTGGATGGCCACCATGGTCTGGATGACCCCTTAATATGTCACTTTCCTATTCCAAGGGATGGGTCCTGGCTTGTTTGTTGGGAATTTAACCAGGGGAATGGTCAGCAGCAGCAGTGCAGATTTGAGCAGTGGTGGGATCCAAAAATTTTAGTAACAGGTTCCCATGGTGGTGGGATTCAAACTGTGGCGTAGCGCCAATGGGGCTGGGCGGGGCACGACGGGGGTGTGGCTGGGCATTCCGGGGGTGGGGCATTCCTGGGCGGGGCTGTGGCAAGGACGCAGCGGCTGCGCTGGTCCTTGGGCGGGAAACAAATGCACGCAGGCTGCCACACACGCCGGTGCACCTCCTGCTAGACTGCTTCAAGTTCTGCGCGCTACTGCTGAGAGGAGGGGCAAAAAATCATGTGGCAAAAATCACGTGGCAAAATCACCAATTAGTAACTCCCTCTCGGCACACACAAATAATTAGTAACCTACTCTCGGGAACCTGTGAGAACCTGCTGGATCCCACCTCTGGATTTGAGCATGTTTATGACTCATGCTTTAGGCCCCACCCCAGGTTTTCATGTGGGGAGGGGAGTAGCCAGCAGCCCTTTCAAGGAGCCCAACCCACCAGCCCAGGGGGGGAGTAGTAGGGATGGAGGGTCGGGCACCTCCCCCACCTCCTCTTAGTTCTCTAGCTAGGCCAGGCTTGGGAAAGCTAGCCACCACCCTATCCGGCTTGGCTCTCTGGTGCCCCTGCTGCAGCCTTATCCCAACAGAGAAGCTGCAAAGTACTTGCTGAAGGGCTTTACAGAGGACTTTAGGATCCCCTATGAAGGGGCCCAGGTGGCCACAGATATTGCACGTGGCACATGACACCGTTTCTCCCACACACACTTTGTTCCCACAGCTCCTTGGAGCAACAGTTGGGATTGGGGGTGAAAGACAGGAGGTTGCTTCCACGGCATCTTCAAGCATTCGCTGCCTCATCCGGTGAAGGCCAAAACCACGGGCACTGAAGTTCAAGCTGTAATTCTGGGTCACGCTCACCTGGAGGAAGGCATCCCTACAACCGGTGCCATCTGCCTTTGGATATTGCCAGCAACAAGAATTCTCTGTAACTAAAGGGTTAACGCACCAAGGAAAAAAACCTAACTTCCTGATTGTGAGGCAAGCCTGAGGTAAATTCGCGAATTTCAAAGACCCGGCTCCCGAACAAGAGGAGATAAGCTTCAGGAAACGCTAAAATATGTAATAGTCCACCAGCAACCAGCTAGAAGGAATCTGTTAACATGCCGTGCAGCTTGGCTCTGGCTCTGCTACACTAATAATCCCTGCAATTAAATGATGCTGGTAGATAATTAGTTTGCTCCTCTTGGTGCTGGAGGGGGTGGATGTAGACGGATACTTAACCCCCACAAAGCCCCTGGGTGCCCAGCTTGTTTAAGCTACCAGCGTCAACTCCTCAGATGTGGTTTTAGTTCTTTTCCTGTGTCCCATCAGGGGGAGGGGTCAAAACGAAACATTACCAATGAATTTATATTCAAACAAAAACAGGAGATATGTAATTGGTAAGGTGCTTAACCTATGGAAGCGTCTTTTTGGACATGATGCTGCTTTCGGACAGCCTCGAGCAGTCACTCTTTGCCAGCAGTTAATGTCTAAAACGTGATTGTGGGCGCCTGGAATATGGACCGGCGAAACATTCTTGCAACATGAAAGGCCTGCTGCATAATCTCCTCGCTGGAACAATGAGCTCCGGTGAGGAATTTTAGGCTCTGCTCTTTTCAAATATTATTATTGTAGATTTCACAGCTGCCAGATCTTTTGCTGGTTGTTGGCCTTCATTACAATTCGAGCCTCACCCAGAAGCCTAGGAAATTGTAATGTATCGGCGTAGTATTCGTGCGGATCCCAGCAGGGCTGCCTTCTGAAGTTGACAGATGTTAATTTTGTCAATTCGAAGATGTTTCAAGTGCTGCCCTAGTGTTTTTGCGATGGCGCCCAGTGTGCCGATTACCACTGGGACGACCTCAGCTGGTTTGTGCCATAGGCGCTGAAGCTCGATTTTCAAATTGCGGTATCTAGTGATCTTCTCGTGTTCTTTTTCAATGACCCAGCTGTCACCAGGGACTGCTATGTTGATGATGCTCACTTTCTTGTCCTCGATCACAGTGATGTCTGGTGTATTGTGTTTCAACACTTTGTCCGTTTGGATGATGATGATGATGATGATGATGATGATGATGATGATGATGATGATGATGATGATGATGATGATGATGATGATGATGATGGTGATGGTGGTGGTGGTGGTGGTGGTGGTGGTGGTGGTGGTTGTTAATTCAATTTAATAGACCGCCCTACCCCCGAAGGGTTCAGGGCGGTTTACAGAACAATTAAACAATTAAATGCATCATATAGTTTCAATTAAAACAATAAATAAATTAAACATTAAAACACTAGCAGCAGTCATCTTCTATAGTTAAAATAAGTAGGTGATGCCCAGTATTAGCCCCCTGGGAGGGGATTGGCTGATATTCAATCAGCAGGTTACATATGGAGCAGTAAAGAGCAACAAAGAAGGGCGGACACAAAATATGTTTTGTGTGTCCAGGATGGTGTCAGAAGCCCTTAGTGCTTGTTCCTGATGCTGTTTCATAATGAAGAAATCATTTATTTATTTATTTAGATTCATGTGCCCACAAGGGCTCAGAGCAGCTTACAACAATAATTAGAAGACATAAAATTCATTTGAATAAAACAATTAAACAAGTAAAACAGTTTTTAGTAATTAAAATCTAATTCGAACTCAGTAAAATACATTTCAGATCAAGATCAGCTTGAACACTTAAAACGTGAAACTTAAAATCAGAGTTTCAATAAGAGTTAAACAAGACCGGCAACAGACGCAGTTCAAACCGATAGGGGGTCAAAGGTTTAGGACCAACAACAAATGTAACTAAAGATAAGAATAATTACAATCTCAGTTCCAATTTCAATTTCAAGCCAGAAGCCTGGCGGAACAACTCTGCCTTGCAGGCCCTGAGGAATTGCATCAAACACAGAGCCTTGTTATTGAACAGATGGGCATAGCACATCAAGTTGCTGCAAACTTATAGCAACTCCTTAGGATTTTCAAGGCAAGAAGTGGTTTGTTCCTCTGCATAGAAACCTCAGTATTATTATTATTATTATTATTATTATTATTATTATTATTATTATTATTATTATTATTATTATTATTATTATTAATTGGATTTAATATACCGCCCTATCCCAGCAGGGCTCAGGGCGGTGAACAATATAAAACATCATATAAAACAAACAATTTAAAACAGTTACCTTCTAAAATAGTAGCCCATGACCCCACATATAAATCCAAATACAAATACAACCCTCCTCAGGAAGGAACAATGGGTCTCAATTATGTTAAAGACCCTTGTAAGCAGAGGGGGGCAGGGGCACCATCAGCGGCTGGTCTCTCTGAAGGCCCGGTGGAACAATTCAGTCTTACAGGCCCTGCGGAATTCTCCAAGGTCCCGCAGGGCCCGGATAGCTGGTGGTAGGGTATTCCACCAGGCCGGTGCCAGAGCCGTGAAGGCCCTGGTCCGAGTGGAGGCCAGCCGCGTCATTGAGGGGCCAGGAATCTCCAGTAGATTGGCCTCTGCTGATCGCAGAGGTCGAGGCGGGACATAAGGGGTAATGCGGTCCCGAAGGTACGAGGGTCCCAGGCCGCGTAAGGCCTTAAAGGTCAATACCCACACCTTGAAAATGATTTGGTGGTCCCCCATCCAAGTACAAATCAGGGCTGATCTGCTTATCTTCTGATAAAATCAAGCTAGCCTGGGCCATCAAGTTCAAGGCAATATTTCTATGGTATCAAATATTTATTATTCTTATCACTAATCTTAATAACACACGCACACGCACACACAAACAACCCTGGTTGGATTCCAGCAAAAATGCATCTACTGCAGGAAAAGACTTTTTTTTCAACTGTGGTCAGCCAAGTGCCTTTCGGAAGCCCAATAGTAGGGCATTTTCAACCATTCTTCCTCAGTGTATGTCCCACAAGGGCTGTTAACTCGGTGGTAGACTGCCTTTAAATATGGAGGTTGTGATGACTTGTTGTGGCCAACCACCACTGGCAGAGCTTTCCCCCCACGAATTTGGTTAATCTCCCATCAAAGTGAACTAAACCAATGGTCCCTACTTTGTCTTGAGGCAGCAAATTCCACAAGTTATGACACGGTTCATGAAGGGCATGCCTTGTTTCGCCTGTCCTGTCAGTATTCCTGAGAAAACAGCGCCTCCTGCAGGCACAATTCCCTTGGCAATAGCAAAATAAAGTTCAATAAACAAAGCCTCGCTCTCCTTTCGGCCCCTGCGCAGCCGGACATTATCATAATTGTGAATTTGCTTTACATGTTTAAAAAATAACTAGGAATCTCTCCACTCCCCTGAAATGAATTTTCATACGTTCTGTTTGCTTACCAAAACCAGTCACCCGTGTTTCTCTTCTCCATCCCTACTGCCACTTAACAAAGCCGCGATGGTTATCGCCAAACTGGATGGTCTTTAACAGACTCCAGTTCCCACTTAACATTCAGCTAGAGACGTGCGAAATACCCGTCCCTTTTTAAAAAATCGTGAATAGAGTCCACAGTGCTCAGGTTTATATAAATGGTGTTTTCTTTGGCCGGGTGTCAAGCGCTTAACAGAAGTTGTACTATAGTCTTCTCGCAAGAGAAAACCAAATAGTTTTTCAACGAGGTATTTGGAAACAGGTGTGCCGAACAATGACGGAGTATTTTAGCTCCTGGAGGCACCTTTCCAAGAAAATGGGGTTTTTCAAAAGGAATGCGTCGCCCGTCGGGGGCCAAGCATAATGAGGCTGAAAAAGAGCTCATGAAGATTAGGAATCCTTTGGTGGCCACCGGGGATATCACTGAATTTCACAACTCTGCCCGCATTTTCAATCTATTGTCTCCTTTCAGCAAATCAAGCTCATTGATCTTTATTTCTCCATCATTTTTTTTGTTTAATCATACCTTTTCCTCCTCGTGATATTTATGAAATGTTAACCTGTGCGTCACTTGTATTATATAAATAAAGAAATGAAAAATGATAGATTAGTACATCCTTCTGGGTCATAAGCATTATGTTCTTCTCCAAACGTGCAACATTTGGGTACGGTGACCAGACGTCCCGCTTTTGGCGGGACAGTCCCGCCTTAAAACAATTTGTCCCGCGTCCCGCGGGTTTTTTGAACAGTCCCGATTTTGGGAAGGCTGCCGCACTGCCTTCTGGGGCACTCCCGTTTCCCGCCCTGTGACAAGGCAGGAAATGGGAGTGCCCCAGAAGGCAGTGCACTCCTGCGGTTGTGCACGCATGCACGCGCGGCCGGCCGCCCACCCACCTGCCCGGGTCCCGGTTTACAAAGGTGACAATCTGGTCACCTTACATTTGGGGATTATAAACACTGATTTATTTTGCATCACTGAACTTCTACATGGGCTGGATCAGATGGCCAGACTATTTGCACAAGGGTGAATGTCCACCAGTTTCATACATTTCCCATCAAACTACAACCCTCCTCCCCACTCCATTTCATAGCGCTTCTAAGGTTCTCCTGACCCTTAGCAGAAGCTTCTGGGGTGGTGTGAAGAGATGCAGAAAGCAAAGAGTGTCTGAAGAGACGTCTTCCATGTGTACTGCTCTGGACTCAAGATCTTGAGACTCAAATCAAAGTTAACTGTTATGAGCTCTTCAAAAGGGCTGTGAAGTAAATGTCTGTGCGGAAGCATCAAGTTTTTCATTCCGCTTTGCAAAAAAAAATCCCTCTTGGGTTGCAGAAGTCCACAAAACCATTCCACAAGCGCTTTGCCCTGATAAAGAAAATGAGCTGTGATTTGCCCATCTTGACATACTCAGAGACCTCCGGCATCCTGAGGAGAATGCTATTTTAGTAGCCTCACAGAAAAAATATATGAAAGGATACCAGAGTGCAGCGTCACTTTTGGGTGGAAGCCAAGATTTGCACCAGACTCTAGGGTTAATCCTAGAGTGTTTATTCATTTATTTTATTTATTATTCCGATTTTTATACCACCCTATCCCCAAGGGGCTCCAGGCAGTGTACAACAAAATTAATGCAAACAAGTTAGAGGGCAAACCATAAAATTAAAACAACAACAACCCATAAAAGCTCTAACATTAAAACATACTAAATTTCGTTAAAACAGTGGTAATATCATAATAAAAGGCACCCGGTGAATCCTTTCCTTTAAAACCCTCCCCTAGGGAGCAGCCGGACTCCTCCAAAGGAGGATAATCTTGATGTAATTGAGCAGGGGCGCCATACTCAGCGGCTGGTTGCTCCAAAGGCCCGGCAGAACAACTCGGTCTTACAGGCCCTGCGGAATTCACCGAGATCCCGCAGGGCCCGGACAGCTGGAGGAAGAGTGTTCCACCTGCCAGCCGCATCACGGAGGGGTCGGGGACCACCAGCAAATTTGCCTTTGCTGAACGCAGAGGGCGAGTTCCCCTAGACATTATGACATCACTTCCTGTAATTGTTGGAAGTGATGTGGCCTAACAGAGAAACTTCAGGCCGCCTATCCCACATTAGTTCCTGCATCCAGCCTGCTGGGTGCAGATGCTTTAGGCCAGAGACTCATCCCCCCTGACAGGGGGCACCTGGTTTCAGTAAGAAGCGTTCCTACCTATCTCCCCTCGAGGTGCCCTGGCAATGCAGGTTAAGATGGACGCCATCTTTAATCCCGTATGATGTTGCCTATAGGAAAAAGGATCTGGCTGGATAGGTCTTGCAGCCTCTCACTTCAAATGCATACTAGCCAGATATGCCCTTCCTCTGGAGAAAATGGTTGATTTGGAGCAGGGGCCTGCAACCTGCGGCTCTCCAGATGTTCATGGACTACAATTCCCATTGGCCCCTGCCAGCACCATGCTGGCAGGGGCTGATGGGAATTGTAGTCCATGAACATCTGGAGAGCCGCAGGTTGCAGGCCCCTGATTTGGAGGATGGACTTTACACCTCTCTGAGAGGCTTTACACCTCTCGGAAGTTTTTCCCCTCTCCGAACCCGCCCTCCCTCGGTTCCATTTCCAATCCTTCAGGAATTTCCCAAGATCGTGAGAGAAGTTTCAGGCTGGCAGAGCTCTGTAAACAAGTTACTCCGCTAAATGTTATGTTCAAAGACAGAGATTGTTTTTTTACGAAGACAGAAAGTTGCACACTTTGAAACAACTTCCGCGCTCACGGTCCGTCGTCTTAGCTTATTATACCAAGACGAAAACTAGTGAATTTGGATGATCTCCCGTTAGCTTTTAGCAGCGCCATTATTAGTACTTAAGCATCTGGATCTTCAAATATAATTAATGGTTATCAAAATTATTCTTTTCTTTTTTTAGGGGCGGGGGGCGGGGAGCCTCACTGCGGCATTTGAAGCTCCGACCTCTCATTTGACTCTCTGACCCCTCGTGGAAGCAGATTCCTGAGACAATTCGCTCTTTCTGTGAAGGCTGCAAAGGAATTTTTAATGCTGCAAGATGAAAATACATTATCCTGTCTTTGAAGTCAGCAGAGGAGAGAGACCTTGAGGCCCCTTTTCATGTGTTAGATGGTGAAATACATTTCTGTAACCCTGCATGGCTCACTCAAGGTCAGATCTGCTCAGTGTCTTTGTCCACTACCGGAAGTGTCACTTTTCTCGGCTTCACTTCGGCTCTTCGTTTCTTTATGGGTTGGTGAGGATCAGCTGAAATCCAGTGGTCAGATTCACGTAAGCAAGCCTACGGAGAGCTTGCGGCCAGTTTGTTCCGGTTGCTATTAGGCCCCTTCCGCACATGCAGAATAATGCACTTTCAATCCACTTTCAATGCACTTTGCAGCTGTGCGGAATAGCAAAATAGCCCCTCTTTTGTTGCCCGCGCACTGGCTATGTATCTGACCATCTGCCCACCCCCTCCCGCCCAGGGTTTGTCCACTGGGGTTTGATCCCAGATGCCTTTTATTATTATTCATTTTTGGTAGATTACTGCTGCTATAGTTTTAATAGTTTTAAGGTTTTGTATTGTTTAATTGGGGCTAATAATAATAATAATAATAATAATAATAATAATAATAATAATAATAATAAATGCCCTCTCTGCAAAGAGGGTGATGAAACCGTGGAGCACATCATCTGCTGTTGTAAGAAAATAGCCCAAACTGACTATCTCGAATGTCACAATAGGCTAGCAGCAATGGTGCACTGGAACCTTTGCAAAAAGTACGGCATGCCCTGTAGCAAGACCTGGTACGAGCACAAGCGAGAAGACCACAAAAAATGAAGAAGCAAAAATACTCTGGGACTTTAGAATACAGACAGACAGACACCTGGCACACAACACCCCAGACATAACAGTGGTAGAGAAAAAACACGTTTGGATCAGAGATGTTGCTGTGCCAGTTGACGGCAGGGTAGAGGACAAAGAGCTGGAAAAGATCACACAATACAAGGACCTACAAATTGAAGTTGAACGATTGTGGCAAAAAAGAACAACAGTAATCCCACTAGTAGTCAGTGCTCTAGGAGGAATCCCAAGAAATCTTGAAAAACATCTGGAAAGCCTAAACTTGGACAGAACATCAGTCCACCTGCTGCAGAAAGCAGCACTTCTAGGAACTGCACACATTCTACGCAAATACCTCTAATATCCTAGGTCCTTGGGAAGGACTCGATATTCAGAGATGAATTCCAGACACTTGTGCTGTGCTGTTATGTGTATAATAATAATAATAATAATAATAATAATAATAATAATAATAATAATCCACTTGCAAACAGTTGTGAAAGTGGATTGAAAGTGTATTATTCCGCATGTGCAGAATGGGCCTTAGAGGCTTCAAAGCCAAGTTATTCCCCAAGCCGTCTACGGTGTGCCCATCTGGATAAGTGACTCCATCTCAAGACCTGAACAAGTCCATCCAACTTTCTTCGCCACCTGCTAGGAATTCCCAACTGTGTGGCCTCTCTCACCCTTTGCCTAGAAATGCGTCTAAAGCTCCCAGAGACGAAGGCATGGCTGTTCAGTCTTAAATCCCGGCTGTGCCTCTGCTTCAGATCCAAGGCCAGGAGTCTTGTTTGATGCATTGTCGAAGGCTTTCACGGCTGGAATCACTGGAGTGTTGTGGGATTTCCGGGCTCTATGGCCGTGTTCCAGTAGCCTTCTCTCCTTATGTTTCACTCACATCTGTGGCAGGTATCTTCAGAGGATCCTCAGAAGATGCCAGCCACAGATGCAGGTGAAACGTCAAGAGAAAAGGCTACTGGAACACAGCCATACAGCCCGGAAATCCTACAACACCCCAGTCTTGTTTGACTTATGCTGTCTGACTTCCTTCAACCGAAGTGGTCCAAACTTGTTATTCACAAAATAAATTCAATAGGAGTTCCCGTGGATTCCCTCTACACCTCTGATGAATTCTATGCCGTTAAGACCCAGAAGCAAAGGGGACTGGACATTGAAAGGCAAACTCTGCAATCTCACGTGACCAGGTTTGCACACCGCAGTCTTGGAATAACCCCCGCTCATGGACCTCTCCCTTCTGATTTTACTCATCTCACATATTCCCCCCAGCTCTGCCAATCTTTTATGCTACCTTAATATCCTTTCTGCAGCCACACTACCATGTAGGTAACTTATGGTGACCAGACGTCCTGCTTTTGGCGGGACAGTCCTGCCTTGAAACAATTTGTCCCGCATCCCGTGGGTTTTTTGAACCGTCCCGATTTTTGGAAGGCTGCCGCACACACGGGTGGGAAACAGGAACGCCCCAGAAGGCAGTGCGCTCCTGCGGCTGTGTGCACGGCTGCCAGCCCACCCACCCGCTCAGGTCCTGGTTTACAAAGGTGACAATCTGGTCACCTTAAGGTATCTACACATACCTGATAGCAAAAGACTCAGCCCTTGTTCAGTTAGACAACCTGAAACCACAAAGCACGTGTTGCTCCACGGTGAGTTTTATGTACCCCTGCATGGAACATTTATAAGACCTCTACCTAAAAGGGGCACCTCGTTTATCACTAGTGAACTAGCACATCATCTTGTGGCTGTAAAACAGTGGCTGGGAGAACGTGCTGTAATCTAGGCAGCTGCTGGTTCGAATCTCACACCCTCACAAATACACGAGGTAGCTGCAGGCAAGCTTCTTTTTGATGCCTGCAATAATGTAACAGGCCTACCTTGCCAGAGTGTTGTGAGGACTACTGCCCTAATACAGGTGAAGTATGTTGAGCAACAAAAGTACAACATAGACCTATAATAACAATTTATTATAGTAATTATCATTATATTGAAGCATTATTACAATTATAATTTATTATAATTTATTTATTATCATCATCAGGTACAAAGTGATATATAACCTCTCCTCAGTTTTTTTGCTTCCACAATTATTCATTCTCTTTAGAAAATGTCTTTTCCATTTGTCAGAGTAACAACAACAAAAAACCCCTCTTTCTCTAATGCTTGTTAGTCCTTCTAAGCTTAATTGTATTCATAATTATCAAGTGCTGGAACCAGCAACTATATTTAAATGAGCTGAAATTAAAAGGTTTGAGATGAGTGAAGTCTGAAGAAAATTATTTAAAAGGACTGGGAGCAATAATAGTGACCAGAGGCTATAAGGAAGAAAGGTTTCTTTAAAGGAATAAAATAGCAATATTGTAGAGATTTTTCTTCTTCTTCTAATAAGTGCTACTTCTAAAGAATTGTTAAATGAATTAGGTGGAAAGTTGAAGGAAAATTCAAATACACACATGTATTATTATATACAAAACTATATCTTTCTGTATAAACACACGCCTAACACACTCACACACACACCTTCATGTGGAAGATGAATCTGTGTGCATGATTTTCTTTTAAACACAACAATTTCATTGTTGCCATATGTCAGGAGCTTGTTTTCTTTTGCTTCGCCTTTCTATTACCAGCTTCTATTTTTGCATTTTATTTACGAGATACTTTCAAGGGGGAAAAAAATGCATGGAAGCCGGTGATGAACTAAAATCCTTGGTGGGTTTAAAACATTGTTCAAAATCTTTATAAATGAGTTGGGTGACTGAATGGAAGGGATGCTAATGGTACTCAATTGGGAGGGGTAGCAAGACAATGTCAAGTTACGGGCTGGGAAACTGGACTAAAACTAACAAAATGAATTTCAATTGAGAGAAATGTAAAGTTCTGCATTTAGGTATGAAAAACCAAAATACATCATTATTGGTTGAGGGAGACTTGTCTTAGCAGTAGTCTGTGCAAGAAGGATCTAGGGGTCATTGCAGACCAGACACTGAACATGAGTCAGCAGAGTGATGCAGCAGCTAAAATGGCAAATGCGATTTTGAGCTGTATCAGAAGAAGTAAAGTGTCTAGATCACATGAAGTGAAGAAGAAGAAGAAGAGTTTGGATTTATATCCCCCCTTTCTCTCCTGCAGGAGACTCAAAGGGGCTTACAATCTCCTTGCCCTTCCCCCCTCACAACAAACACCCTGTGAGGTAGGTGAGGCTGAGAGAGCTCCAAAGAGCTGTGACTAGCCCAAGGTCACCCAGCTGGCGTGTGTGGGAGTGCACAGGCTAATCTAATTCCCCAGATAAGCCTCCACACCTCAAGTGGCAGAGCGGGGAATCAAACCTGGTTCCTCCAGATTAGATACACAAGCTCTTAACCTCCTACGCCACTGCTGCTCCTACACCACTGCTGAAGAGGTGGTGATGCTTTACTTGGCTCTGGTTAGACTTCACCTAGAGGATTGTGTTCAGTTTTGGGCAGGACAGTTCAAGAAGGATGTAGACGTGCTGAAATGTGTCCGAAGAAGGGCAGCAAAGATGGCGTTCTGGAGAGCAAGTCGTGTAAGGAAAGGTTGAAGGAGCTTGGTTTGTTTTGCCTGGAGGAGACAACCAAGAAGAGATTTGATAATCATCTTCAAGGACTTGAAGGTCTGTCATGTAGAGGACAGAGCAGAGTAGTTTTCTTTTGCCCCCAAAGGTCGGACCAGAACCAACAAGTTGAAATTAAACCCAACTCTATGTTTTTATGATTCTAAGAAATCATAATAATGCATAATATTTGGAAGAACAAGATGTGTTCTACAAACATCAAAACTCCAGTAAATATCAGAACTCAAAATTAGCCTCAAAACCAAACAAAGGACCCCAGTCACCCAGAGATGTATCGAGGGGAAATGGAGTCCGGGGAAAAACATGTGTTTTCCACACACACCCGCCCCGCACCCCCAGTGCAAGCAGGGGTGGCGGGCAGGGGTAGTGGCGTATCTGCCCGGGGACAAGGGGTAACCTGTCCCCGGGTGCAACTAATCTGGTCACATGGGGAGACACAAAATCGGCTCCCCACATGACCAGATGCCTTTGCGAAGATGGGAGTGATGATGGGGGCGGGGCCGAGGGAGCCCAAAGGCGACAAGGCAGTAACAGCGCCCTGCCCCCTCCCGGCTGGCTTCTGCCCTTCCCAGGTCATGGGGAGAGCAGGAGCCTGCCTCCAGGGACCCAGTACCATTTTCTCCCATAAGCCTCTGGGCAGGGGTCTCCGGTTGGGGAGGTGAAGAAGAAGAAGAAGAGTTTGGATTTATATCCCCCCTTTCTCTCCTGTAGGAGACTCAAAGGGGCTGACAATCTCCTTGCCCCTCCCCCCTCACAACAAACACCCTGTGAGGTAGGTGGGGCTGAGAGAGCTCCGAGAAGCTGTGACTAGCCCAAGGTCACCCAGCTGGCATGTGTGGGAGTGCCCAGGCTAATCTGAATTCCCCAGATAAGCCTCCACAGCTCAGGCGGCAGAGCGGGGAATCAAACCCGGTTCCTCCAGATTAGATACATGAGCTCTTAACCTCCTATGCTACTGCTGCCACTGTGAGAGCGTGGCACTGCAGGCTGAGGAGGGAGCAGGCGCTTGGCGGGCGTCGGGAGTGTCCCAGAGGGGATGACGGGGGTCCTATTTGTGGGAAGGAGGGCAGCAGCAGGGAGGAGCGGGAGGGCAAGTCCAGGTGGCGGCAAGGGTGGCGGGGGCCGAGCTCCAGCACCAGTCATCTTGCCAATAATGTGATGTGCCTTTCATCCCTGCCAGCAGGAAGGCGCAGTCAGTATGGACCCAGGATGGGGGGGAGGAGGAGGGATGTGAGAAGTGATTTTCCACCCCCCACGTGATTAAATGGCCTCCACCCGGAGATATTTGACACCACATGTCCCTCTGGCAGCTACACCACTGCAGTCCCCAATACATACAACGTGGCAAATGTTTTCTGAGATAAGATAGCTGTGGCTTGGCAGAATAAACTTCACTGGAGATGGGATCTCAGCACTTGGGAGCCACTGCTGAAAAGCCTCTGATTACCATACTAAGTCCAACTCAGAAGTCAAACACTGCAGCGTCCCACAGGGAAGTGGATTCTCTGTTTCGATCATTTGAACCGCCCCTTTTTGTTCGAGGTGGTTTGCCATGCTTTGCAACACCAGAAACACCATCCAAGTATTTACACTGAGCCAATAAAATCCAACGCCAGTGCACAATGAATGAATAACTGTTTTAAAAATCGACTCAACAGCCCGTTTTTGTTCTTTAATCTGCAAAGAGACATCTGCCGGCTGAATAGTTAAGGGAGGGAAAGACTGAATAAATTGTGATCCTTAGAAGATATGGTCGGAGGCCAGAGTTTTTTCAGTAATGTCACTATAGGTTTTAGCAAGACTGCACAGGCACTTTACAAGTGTAGCTATACTAACTTTTTAATCTTTTGCCATAATCAAATGTATTTTACCTACTGCTTGCTTTTTCGCGAGTTGACCTTTTAGTAAACAGTCACCGACTGTGTATAAGTACAATAATAATTATATTAGCTTTGCAAATATTCCTTCTTGTAAATACCATAGACGATGTAATATTTCGTATAGTGCTTCTAGTACTCTCATTATAGATTGTGTAACATTTTGAATAGTGCTTCTAGTACTCTCTTGTCTCTATATATACTATGGTAACGGTACCTTGAAACTGATGTACCTTGATCTTGTACTACTGGTCGCTGACTGTAAATAAAATGACTAAACAAAATCGGCTCATTGATCAAATCACATTGCGAACGAGACATCAGGTCAAGCAACTGCGGCCAACAGAAGCCCATTTGCCACCGAGGATCATAGAAGTAATAAAATCCATAAGGCATCAGTGCAAATAATAAAAAGAGAACAGCAGAGCAATAACAGCAATAAATCAGCAGAGTTTGTGCAAGATTCAGATCGTGGTAAAAGCTTTCTGAAAAAAGGTGCTTCACATTTTATTGGAAAGCCAGTAGTGAAAGAGCCAGAGCTAGAGTTGCCAGGTTCCCCCCTGGAGATGGGCCGGGGGATAACTGGGCTGCCAAATCCAGCTTAAGAAACTCCAGAAAATCTGGGGTTGGAGCAGAGGTGGGATCCAGCAGGTTCTCACAGGTTCCCGAGAGTAGGTTACTAATTATTTGTGTGTGCCGAGAGGGGGTTACTAATGGGTGATTTTGCCACGTGATTTTTGCCTTAGTTACGCCCCTCCTCTCAGCAGTAGCGCGCAGAATTTGGAGCAGTCTAGCAGGAGGTGCACCGGCGTGCGTGGCAGCCTGCGCCTGCGTGCATTCGTTTCCCGCCCAAGGACCGTCGCAGCGGCTGCGTCCTTGCCACAGCCCCGTCCAGGAATGCCCTGCCCCCGGAATGCCCGGTCACGCCCTCGTCGTGCCCCGCCCAGCCCCATTGGCGCTACGCCACAGTTTGAATCCCACCACCATGGGAACCTGTTACTAAAATTTTTGGATCCCACCACTGGGTTGGAGCCTGGGGAGTACAGAGATCTCAGTGGGCTCCAATGCTGTAACATCCTGCTGGCCTCGACTAGATCCAGGGCTTACTCTGTCCTGGCCCCTACCTGGTGGAACATGCTCCGGCATGAGATCAGGGCCCTGCGGGACTTGAGTGGTTTCTGCAGGGCCTGTAAGACCGAGCTATTCCACCAGGCTTTTCCTGGAGGCCAGCCGGGCCGGCATCTATTTCCATTGGCCTCCCAGGGGTTATTTGAGGCTTTCAGTCACCATCTTATCTGTTTTAAGCTGTTATTATATTGTATTAGGGCTTTTATGGTGTTTACAGTATATAATCCTGTCAAGCAGAGTAACGAGCAGAAATGTGGATTGTGTGGCACGATAAATTAGAATAGTTATCTCTCAAAAGACCAGCCGTTTTTACCTCAGGAGTTCATAAATGTGAAGAGAACTTTACTTTCACTGAGAGAGAAAAAAATAAGCAGTATACACATATCAACGAAGTCACATATATATTGTTACATTGACGGCTCATTGTCTGTTACAATTTGGTTGTGATAGTAAGCTTATACAGTAACTTTAGACAAAGGCACTTTTACATAGCATTGGTTAGTAGTACACAGAGTAGTTCCCTGACTCTTTTCTCTCAGTCAGTCTTGTTTGGTTGTAGTGGGGCAGGGCGGCCACCCATTCCGGGGGGGCCCCTCAGATTTTGCACCAGGCTACATTTTCCCTAGGTACGCCTCTGCCCTATGCTCTAGATCCGTGGTGGCGAACCTTTGGCACTCCAGATGTTATGGACTACAATTCCCATCAGCCCCTACCAGAATGGCCAATTGGCTGGCAGGGGCTGATGGGAATTGTTGTCCATAACATCTGGAGTGCCAAAGGTTTGCCACCACTGCTCTAGATCCATTGATTGCAACCTGCGTCGTGTAGTGTGAAGAGTATGGTAGACTACCATGCATCCCTGTGAAATCAGACAGTTTGTCCTGTGCCATCAACAGCCCATTTCCTCTGAGGGCATTTGCAAGCGTGGAGTTATCACGCCCCACAAGAAGCAACCAGAGCCACAAAAAGGCTGACACAAAGGAGGCAGAATCACAAAACACAGAGGAAAACACTGAGGAGCAAAAAGGGTAATAGGCCTGAAGCACGAAGCCGGCTACAAAGGTAGCACACTTCAAAGAGTCTACCGAACAACAAAGAAGTGTGCGCCGTCTGTAACTGTGTCGGTGCTGACGTTTGTAGAAGTGAGCAGGCGATTGAACAGATATTACGGAACCAGAAACCGTATTGTAAAGCAGCCTATTATCATCTTGCTGATCAAAAGAACGGCACTTCGGACGGATCTTCGGCACCGCGCGAGCCAGCAGAGGAGCAAACTCCTTCTTAGCGTAACTTTTCCAAAGCTTTGCGTTAGCGAGTAAGAACCCAACGCACGGCCTCCCACGCCGAGAGACGCGAAAGCAAATCAACAGTGAGGAATTCTGAGAGCGGCTGTAAATAGGCAGCAATTACACTGGAGAAGATTAAAAAATGACAAGGGGGTGGGTGGGGGGGACGGAGCCCAGAGTTGTAAAGGCACCATAAAGGGACAGCCATGAAGGAGGAGAATATGTGATGTTTGGAGGGGGGGGTGCGCCAAGCAGAATATTTATCCGCTTTGCTTTTCTTAAGGGCCACAAAATAAACCTTCAAAGATGATAAATATGACTTGATTTGCATATCCAGATTGAAATGGCAAGAAGCTCTCTGTAAGCGTCCCTTTTTCAAACAGGGAGGGAGGGAGGGTAGCAGGCAGGCAAGGAATGGTCAACTTTTCAGGGACCACCATTCTCCAATCAGTCTAGGGCAGGGGTCTGCAACCTAGGGCAGGGGTCTCCAGATGTTCATGGACTACAATTCCCATCAGCCCCTGCCAGCATGGCCAATTACATAAGAACATAAGAACAAGCCAGCTGGATCAGACCAGAGTCCATCTAGTCCAGCTCTCTGCTACTCGCAGTGGCCCACCAGGTGCCTTTGGGAGCTCACATGCAGGAGGTGAAGGCAACAGCCTTCTGCGGCTGTTGCTCCCGAGCACCTGGACTGTTAAGGCATTTGCAACCTCAGATCAAGGAGGATCAAGATTGGTAGCCATAAATCGACTTCTCCTCCATAAATCTGTCTAAGCCCTTTTTAAAGCTATCCAGGTGAGTGGCCATCACCACCTCCTGTGGCAGCATATTCCAAACACCAATCACACGTTGCGTGCAGAAGTGTTTCCTTTTATTAGTCTTAATTCTCCCCCCCAGCATTTTCAATGGATGCCCCCTGGTTCTAGTATTGTGAGAAAGAGAGAAAAATTTCTCTGTGTCAACATTTTCTACCCCATGCGTAATTTTATAGACTTCAATCATTTTATAGACTTCAATCAAATTGGCCAAGCTGCCTGGGGCTGATGGGAATTGTAGTCTGTAGGGGTGAGCCCCGCGAACCCAGCAGAGCCTCAGAGAGAGCGCGGGAATGCCCGTGCCATCTGTGCCCTTCTGGGCGCACACGCTCACCTGTCACAAGACCCCCATGAGTCATAGGTCATGAGATGCCTGACTCACTGTCACAAGATGCCCCAGACAAAGGGACAAAGGGGTGCATACCCCCAGTTATGGATTAGGCCCAGACAGGAACATTTCCTCTCTCACGTACGCAGCCCCATGAGTCATGTATTGTACAGTATTCTCCTGCTCTCCGGCCTCCTGCCCCGCCTCTTAGAAAACCCTAATAAAAGGTGCCAGGGACCAGACTACGGCAGATTAGCCGCTGGCTTCTCTCCACCGGATGATATTGCTGCGTCTCGCCTCTTCCTTGCGACCCTCGCGGGCCGACTTCAGTAGTCCATGAACATCTGGAGAGCTCTTCCAGATGAAAGGTGGGTTATAAGTATTGTTAACTAAAATAAATATTTTTAGTTAACATCTGGAGACATTTAACGTTATCTGTAGGGGTGAGCCCCGCGAACCCAGCAGAGCCTCAGAGAGAGCGCGGGAATGCCCGTGCCATCTGTGCCCTTCTGGGCGCACACGCTCACCTGTCACAAGACCCCCATGAGTCATAGGTCATGAGATGCCTGACTCACTGTCACAAGATGCCCCAGACAAAGGGACAAAGGGGTGCATACCCCCAGGTATGGATTAGGCCCGGACAGGAACGCTTCCTCTCTCACGTACGCAGCCCCTATGAGACATGTATCCTCCCACTCTCCCGCCTCCCGGAAACCCTAATAAAAGGTGCCAGGGACCAGAACTCGGGAGAGTTGCCAGATCCACGGATCACGCTTCCTGCCACTAGCTTCTCTCCACCGGATGATATCGCTGCGTCTCGCCTCCTCCTTATCTAAATTCAACTTCAGCTCGTTCTCTTACAGTCATTTGACCACTGCATGGAGGCACTGTGTACAGTGGTTAGCCACAGGCTGGGATGCCCCAAATTCAAATCTCTGGTCAGACATGAACTCACAAGGGAATGAGATGTTTTCCCTCAATCTAACCTTTTCTCAGAGAGCTCTCTTGCTGCAAGGTAAAATGGAACAATCAGATGCTCTAAGAAAGAAAGGTTTTGCAGGCCTACCCTCTTACAAAATCCATCACAACCTTCTTCCAGTCAAAAAAGACCATTTCCTACAGTCATCCACTCCATGGGGGATGGGGTAGTTTTTCTAGCAGAGTCATGGATGTTTCATATAGGCCCAAAGCCCTTGTATAAAAACTGACGCCCTCAATTTGAAATCCAGTAGCATATAACTATTATTTATTTATTTACTTACTTACTTATTTACTTATTTACTTATTTACTTACTTATTTACTTATTTCTTGGATTTCTATACTGCCCAATCGCCGAAGGGCTCCGGGCGGTGTACAGCATAAAAATTCATACAATATTGAATAAAGGAGCAAATCATACAAAACACAGTAAACAAATAACATAAGCTCCATACAATTATCAATAAAACTTACTAAAACTCCATATAAAACAGCGGTTAATAATTAAATAAATAAGAGGCGTCCAGAAAAACCCACATTTAAAACCTTCCCCCAAAAGGAGGAACGGTGAGCCCCTCAATATGAGGGGCACCCTGGTGTAACAGCGCAAAGAGCAGAGAGCAGAGAGGGGGCACCACATCATCAGCGGCTGGGCACTCCAAAGGCCCGGTGGAACAACACAGTCTTACAGGCCCTGCGGAATTCCCCAAGATCCCACAGGGCCCGGACAGCTGGAGGAAGGGTGTTCCACCAGGCCAGGGCCAGAGCTGTAAAGGTCCTGGCTCGCGTGGAGGCCAGCCGCATCATTGAGGGGCCGGGAACCACCAGCAAGTTGGTCTCTGTGTTCAGCAGAGGCCAACTTGCTGGTGGTTCCCGGCCCCTTAATGAGTAGGGACATATGGGGTAATACGGTCCCGAAGGTACGAGGTTATTTTAGTTATTAAAGGGGAATACAGGCTGAATGAGCGGCGACTTTTTAGGAATACATTTGTGAAAATAAATCAGCTACACCAGAAGAACAAATGAATGGGAGAGTCTTGTTGTATCAGATCAGAGATTAATCAGGTCCAATATTTCTTGCATGATGACCAACAAATACCTGTGAAGAACCAACAACAGGGGACAGAGGCTGAGACCTGCTTTTGATATTGCCTCCTTGTGGGGGTAGTCAGAGGCCATTTCTGCACGGTCCAAATATCCTGAGTTGAGCAGGAGAAATACCTCTTCCATACAAGAATTTTGCACAGTTCCCAGTCCTCAAGCGGGTTTGTCCCACGATATTTCCCTCATCCTGGTGTATTCAAAAATTGCCAAATTGGCAATTATTTTCCAAAATCCTGGGGTGAGCTCGCTACCATGCGAACACCACTGGAGCAGAACTGGTTTATTTCTCCCACCCAGCCACCTCATCTCCCCGCCTGACATTCATTCAAGCTGCCACTCAAAAACAACAGCCAATCATAATGCGGGATATCAGGCATGGGCAGATACACTTGTGGTATAAATACAAAAGACCTGGGCTCATGCAAAACAAACTGGAGTACCCCCTCCCATTCTTCACTTGATTCCTTCACAGAAACAGGCAACTATGCGAAAGGAGAAACCAGGGTAAGACAGACCTGGATTGCAAGAAACTGGTTGTAACCAGGTGCTGTGCAGTAACGGCGAGAGTTTTCCTGCCTCTGAATGTGAAGGTTCGTTTTAGTGACTATGACTAGTAGCCACTGATAGACCTATGCCCCATGAATCTGTCTAATCCCCTTTTCATAAGAACATAAGAACAAGCCAGCTAGATCAGACCAGAGCATCTAGTCCAGCTCTCTGCTACTCATAGTGGCCCACCAGGTGCCTTCGGGAGCTCACATGCAGGATGTGAAAGCAATGGCCTTCTGCTGCTGCTGCTCCTGAGCACCTGGTCTGCTAAGGCATTTGCAATCTCAGATCTGGTCTGTTAAGGCATTTGCAATCTCAGATTTGGCCACCGCTGCATCCTCTGGAAGCTAACGGAAAGACTGCTGAACCAACTCTGCTCTGCTACAGAAGCACTGGCGGGGGGGGGGGGAAGTCATCCCAACAGGGGGAAGAAAGCCCAGAATCACAAGAAAAACAACTATAAAGACATTGTAAATCAAACAGCATTGAGTTTAGAACTTCAAAAAACGCAGAAAATTTTCATCTATTATTAATTATGATAAAAAATTCTATCTCGGAATATTTTACGCCACAGCTGTTGCCGAGGAGAGGGGTGGGTGGGAGAATCTCCAGCTTTATGAACTGAGAAGCTGCAGAATCGGAACCAAATCTGAGACCCTTCAGTCAGAGATGGCAGAAATGGAAGAAAGCAATCCTGTGACTTTCATGCTTTTTCTCAGTCGCGAGAAGCTGGGCAACCGAAGAGTTTTAACCACATTTTAATCATGCGGAATTAACAGGGTTCTTCTGAAGTCAGCTTATTAATGCACATGAGAGTTTAAAATTTTTTTTTTTAAAAAATGAATTTCTCAGCTGTACAGTTCCACTGTCGTCACTTTTCCATTTTCCTACAAAGCAACCACATGAAATTCTTAATGCTAACATTTTTGTCCTGTTAGTCTTATAATGCCTGAGAACCGGACAGGAGATTAAAAAGAGACCAAAACAAACATGGAAGAAGATAGACAGCAGGATGAAAATAAAAAAAGGAGATCTGAACTTAAGGTCCAGAAGAAAACAAGGACTTGGATTAGTACGATATTATTGTGCTTAAATGACTTCTTGAATCGTATGATTTGTTAGATAGTAAAGAAGTTTAATAATAGATAAGTAATTGATGTATAAGATGAAAAGTCAGGAAAAAAAGAAGCTATTTAGAAAATGTAATATAGAGACAAGTTCAGTATTAAAAGTATTAAGAACATAAGAACATAAGAAATAGCCTGCTGGATCAGACCGGAGTCCATCTAGTCCAGTATTCTGCTACTCGCAATGGCCCACCAGGTGCCTTTGGGAGCTCACATGCAGGAGGTGAAAGCAATGGCCTTCTGCTGCTGCTGCTCCTGAGCACCTGGTCTGCTAAGGCATTTGCAATCTGAGATCAAGGAGGATCAAGATTGGTAGCCATAAATCGACTTCTCCTCCATAAATCTGTCCAAGCCCTTTTTAAAGCTATCCAGGTTAGTGGCCATCACCACCTCCTGTGGCAGCATATTCCAAACACCAATCACACGTTGCGTGAAGAAGTGTTTCCTTTTATTAGTCCCAATTCTTCCCCCCAGCATTTTCAATGAATGCCCCCTGGTTCTAGTATTGTGAGAAAGAGAGAAAAATTTCTCTCTGTCAACATTTTCCACGCCATGCATAATTTTATAGACTTCAATCATATCCCCCCTCAGACGTCTCCTCTCCAAACGAAAGAGTCCCAAACGCTGTAGCCTCTCCTCATAAGGAAGGTGCTCCAGTCCCTCAATCATCCTCGTTGCTCTTCTCTGCACTTTTTCTATCTCTTCGATGTTATTTTCCAGCAAAAATGTACATGGCAGAGTAACAAAAAAAAATGGAATAGACCTGGAACCGACATATTACATACACGGAGCCAATTATTGAGGTAGAAGAGTCTACCCTAGAAATAGCTAGTTTCCAATAGATACCTGAAGGAGTTCTTAAGGCCGGAAATAATGAAAGAAATATTAATGTTGTATTTTATAAACTAGATCTAAGATTGATACATATGCCAACGAAATGTATGTTATTGGACAGAAGATATCAATGTTAGATATCTATGTTATGTTGTTAGTTTTGTTATTGTTATGTTGTTATTTTTTCTTTTTAACAAACTCAATAAAATTTCTAAAAAAAGAAGAAGATAAAAAGAGACCAAACGCTAAAAAACCCCACACTTAACATTTCGAAGTAAAGTTAAAAGATGAAAGGGGACATGGGAACCTACAGAACAATACCAGCACCGCTGTTCTAAATAACCAAATATGGATTTTACATTCAATTCCATTCAATTAATTTTAATTTTATTAGATTTGATATTTTGAACTCAGGGCGGCTGACAATTAAAAGCATTCCGTGCAGTGAAAACCATTATTTCTAATAAATAATTCAATATAACCCATTAAAGAGATCATATTCAGATGGCATTTGTCGGATTTACTTGAACAACATCTAATTCCTAATCCCTCCTAACGTAATTCAAAACTTCCCAGGTTTTGGTTGATAAAAGGAAGGGGGGGAGATCCAGGTGGGTGAAAGGTTTGAACATTCGTCAGGAGTGCTTTGATTGTGTGTTCCTGCATGGCAGAGGGTTGGACTTGATGGCCCTTGGGGGTCTCTTCCAACTCTATGATTCTATGGGCGATTCCACACACGAGTAAAATAGGTCCGACCCAGTTCCCTGAGAAGGGTACTGACCTAGGTCGAAGCCATTGTTGTTCCCCACTGCAACCAGCTTGATCCCAGCTCGGAGGGCGGAATCATCCTGTGCCTCTTCGCTGCTCCGTTCCGATTGGCTACTGTTCTACGGCCTTGTTCCATCTATCCCCACACATGTTATAAAAAAAACTGCCACAGGAATGGAGGGACGAAGGTGGCATTTTTGATTGGCCAGCTGTACGCATGCCCAAAACACTCGGCTGTGATTGGCTGAATGGGGGACTCCTGGCACCAGAGATTCCGCACTTTACTGGAATCGAGCTGAGTTCGAGCGTGGTTCCCTGAAAAAGTAGTAGTTCCCAACTGGAGTCGGAAATTTGACCGTTACACAGGGCGAAGCTGGTACAAAACCACATCGATCCCAGTGGTTGTGCGGAGCACTTAGGTCGAACGCAGCTCGAACTCAGGTCGATAACCCAAGTGCAGAATCGACCTGTGAGAGTTTTTATTGTGTGCCTTGTTGGATGTGGGTTGGAGGACTGATCTGGGAGATGCATGTTTTAATTATCTTCTTCCATTTTAGTGCAGATCAGGTTATTGTTGGAGAAAAGGTGATCTTTGCCTTAGTGCTATTATTTCTGCAAGTTTTCAAAACGTCACTACCTGGCTGCTCAGAGGCAATGGCCTCACAGACACGTTTTGAGGCAGGAAATAAAATGCTCCTCAGAGGAAACATTTTATTTCCTGCCTCAAAACGTGTCTACATTGTTTTTACCCCAAAATGTTTTACTTGCTGCCTCAAAACGTTTTAAATGAATCCCCTTTTAAAATAATTCTCTGGCTGTAATTTTTTTTTAAAAGGCTTCATTTGCCTATGTTGTTCCTTTAAGACATTTTCGACACCTCTCTGCTTTCCCTGCACATCCTCATCGGTGCCGTTTTGTGAGCTCGCTCCTTGCCTGCAAATGCCCCTTGCCCTATTTTTGGAGCATTTCAGGGTGTTTTCGTGATTTTGATGGGCTCATTCTTTACAACATTGGTCACAGAAAACTCGGGGAACTGCAGCATTAGGCTGCAAAGCAGCGAGGCACCGATTTGTCAACACACTGGGAAAAATTGGCCCTTTCCACACTGCGGAAAGGGCACCCCTGCACCGGCAGGAATTCTGCCGGTGGAGGGGTGGGGGCCATTTGCATGGGAGCATGCGAGCGGCCCCCGCAGAGGCCGGTGCAGGGGTCGGAGGACAGCGAGGGAGGGTCTCAGCAGTCCAGTGGAGCAACGCAGGACGATGAGGTGAGTGGGGAGGGGATGGGGAAAACAGCATGTTCCTGGCGGTTCTGTTCGCACCGCGCCGGTGGGAACGCGCTGTTTTCCAAAAACCTCCCTCCAGGAGGGAGGTTTTTGGAGGGGCCTGACGCTGCCCTGGGGGTGGTGGAGGGGATCCAGGTCGCCTGTGCGAACGGCTCCCTGGGGACAGCATTTTTGCCGTCCCCAGGGCGCCATATATGGCCCGTGCGGAACGGGCCATTGTTTCAAGGGAACGAGTGTGAACAAAAATTGTGTTATTGGGGAGGGGGGGATCCAAAATGTTTTTAAAACATTTTAGGCGACTTTTTGCGGAAACAGCCTGCATCTATCCAAACCTTCTCACCCTCATACACCCCCTAATGGTGGGGTGTATAAAATAAACCAAACTGCAAGGGCTGAAATTCCAGATGGGTTTATTGTTTCTCTTCCAAGGGAAATGAAAGAGAAATCCCTCCGTACTGACTAAAGGCTTTGGCTGTTGTGGGTTTTCTGGGCTGCGTGGCCATTGTTTGGCAGTTTTTGCTCTTAACGTTTCACCTGCATCTATGGCTGGCATCTTCAGAGGCACATCAAGGTAAGACGTGTTTCTCTTTATGAAACTTTATGAAACAAAGTGTGGAGAGAGACACACTGTGCCAGGAGAGAAACATATCTCATCGTGACATGCCTCTGAAGAGGCCAGCCACAGATGTGAGTGAAACGTTAGGAGCAAAAACAACCAGACCATGACAACACAGCCTGGGAAAACCCACAACAGCTTGAAATCCCTCACTAAAAAGAGGGAAAAGACAATACGAGGGAACAATGGCTATATATTTAAAAGTCAGAAAAGGAAATTGCCCATCCTGGAACACTGCTCCTCTGGACCAAAATCCAGGAGATCTCTGCCAGATTGATCCATTGACTCTGGATTGAAGTAGAAAAATAATGATAGGGAGAGACAGGGAGAGAACATTTCAGTAGAATCATTCTTCTTCTGACTGAAGGAGAGAAACTCTTCACTAGCCAACAGGATTGTATTGGAATCTTGTGGGTAATTTAAGTTGTTGTCAATAACACTCAGTTGGCTATATCGACAGAAGGTGGAAGTGATGATATTGTAATAATACCTTCAGTCACCTGTACTGATTTTCTTTGAACTAGCCATGACTATTGAATTTCATCCAACTGCTTGGGTGAATGTCACCAATTTGTTTCCACTAGTTGCTGTTTAGAATTTGTGTAGAACATTCAGCTCCCAACACAAAAGCATGGCAAGCCCAATTTTATGAGCCCAATCCCAGAAATTTACTTGATAGATAGATAGATAGATAGATAGATAGATAGATAGATAGATAGATAGATAGATAGATAGATAGATAGATAGATAGATAGATAGATAGATAGATAGATAGATAGATAGATAGATAGATAGATGGATGGATGGATGGATGGATGGATGGATGGATGGATGGATGGATGGATGGATGGATGGATGGATGGATGGATGGATGGATGGATGGATGGATGGATGGATGGATGGATGGATGGATGGATGGATGGATGGATGGATGGATGGATGGATGGATGGATGATAGGCCACTGCGAGTAGCAGAGTGCTGGACTAGATGGACTCTGGTCTGATCCAGCAGGCTAGTTCTTATGTTCTTATGTTCTGATGGATGGATGGATGGATGGATGGATGGATGGATGGATGGATGGATGGATGGACGGACGAACAGAGGTGAGTTAAGGCTCCATCAGTTGTTTCAAGCCACAGTGCATAGAGGCAAAATTCCATGGATACAGTAGTTGTCCCTGCCATATGAGGAAAATGGGATTTGTCCCTTTACCAAGAGGAGGCCTGTAGATCATAGAGCACCTGCTACCACAGTTATGCATTAACACTGGCTCTTCAGCCAGCAGCCACATTGAAAGCCACTCATTGTCCAGACACAAAACAACTTGAAATTCTGCTCATTTTTCTAATGTTGTGACTTTCAGTAACAACAGAAAATAAAGTAAAGACACTCATAACAGGAAAAAATGGTAAAAAAGAACACGGATCTTTTCTAACCTACAATTCTAACCACGAGAGAGCCAACATATTTATGGAAATGACGTTCTATCAAGTCACAGGTGAATTCTATTAATCAAATATATTAATACAAAATAAACATTGATATATGATCACTATCTCTAGTTTCTAGCCTGGTCCCCAAGATCCTAGAGGCAGCAGAACTGTAGGTAGGACTTTCTGGATATGAAGCAGATGTTATGCCACTGAGCTGTTGGTATATTACAAGTGTGTGCCACTCCAGTCCTGAAGGAATTAAACGTTGCTTGTATGTAAACAACTTGCTGATGTCACATGGTGATGAGCTGAGCCGTTGATGAGCTATTGGTTGGTTAAATCTCCATTGCCTCCATGGAACATTGTTTACACTTGTCCTGAATGGTTAAAAAGAAAATCTTATGTTCCCTTTTTTTGGTGCTAAGAAAAGCATTAACGAAAGATGCAGTGTTAAGTGTACAGCTAGATACCAATATGTGTAACAGGGCAGAGTAGCATTTTCTCAAAAAATGTATTTTCTATCTACATGTAAACTTACTTAGTCGGATACTAAACAATATAACGTTGCCACTCATGCATTTTGTCTCACTATTCTCCTAACTCTGCTAACTAAGGTTCCTTCCGCACATGCACCTTTCAATCCACTTTCGCAATTGTTTGCAAGCAGATTTTGCTATTTCGCACAATAAAATCCAGCTGCATAGTGCATTGGAAGTGGATTGAAAGTGCATTATTCTGCATGTGCGGAAGGGGCCCGAGTATATCTCTTGGCAAAGAGAAAAACCCAATTTGAGCCACCTAAGAAACTGCCTTAATGAGACTGTTAATCCTAATAAAGCCCATTACTGTCTACTCTGGTGGCAGTTCTCCTGGTCTTCCTGATACTTGGGGCCGGGTCGGAGCGAGGGGAAACTGCACCTGGGGCACGTGTGCATCTTGCGCCCCTGCCCTGTCCTGGAACGCCCCCGCCCCATAACGCCCCTGCCACGCTCCCGCATCGGCACATGCCTGGTACATCTACCCAGAGGTGAGATCCAGCAGGTTCTCACCAGTTCCCGAGAGTGGGTTGCTAATTATTTGTGTGTGCCGAGAGGGGGTTACTAATTGGGTCTGCTTTTCCGTTAGAAATTCCATTAGGTCCAAAAATCATAAAGTCCTGTTGTTTCCTACGTGGCTGGTTAGTGAAGGTAGAAAATGGGATAATTCTCCCTGTTGGGCTGTTTTAAAAACATGTTTTAGAAACATGGTAAAGTTCCTTGTTTAAGGAAAGTCTCCTTCTTTTGATTTCTAGAAACAAAAAGTATTTGAAAGTATTAAGTATTTGACAGACAGTCAATTAGAGGAGAAGTAGATGTTTCTGTTGGTAGTAGACGATAGGACTTGCTATAATGAGTTTAAATTATGGACAGAAAGATACCAGCTGGAAATTAGGAACTTTTTTTTACAGTAAGAGTTTTTACAGTAACAGAGAAATTATTAATGCCCCGCCCCCGGAATGCCCGGCCACGCCCCTGTCATGCCCCACCCAGCCCCGTTGGCGCTACGCCACTGTTTGAATCCCACCACCATGGGAACCTGTTACGAAAATTTTTGGATCCCACCACTGCATCTACCCCCCACTGTCCCCTTGGCATTACACCACTGCTTGGGACCCTTAATCAGAAGATGACAGAGTCTGAACCAATGCATATCTTCTATTGCTAAGCCATGGCTCCTCCCCTTTTGACTAGGTTTTCAGTTTACAACCGTAAACATCATATCCAGAAGCCATTGAGTAGACAGAATTGTGCCCGTTTTTGCATGACATGACCTGCTGTTTTCCAGATTTCTCATGTGTTTCTCCTGCCTTCATCCTGTGCCTTTACTGTTTAAGGGGAACTGTAGGTACAAATGCCAATTTTCACCTCCGACGTACAACTAATTTCATTGGCTGGCTGTCCCGTAATCAATTTGCACCTTTAAAGACGTGTGAGTTTTATCACTTACATTGTTCAGTTTCTGGGCATTTCAGTAAAGCCTCATACATAGTTGGCTATACTGAAGCACGCCATATGAACACAGTCTTGCCAATGAGAGTATTTCCCCCCCTCCTCCACACCGATATGCAACTTTTTTCAGTTGAAAAACTGCCCTTTCTCTAAAGGACTCCTGGCAAACGTAGTGGAAAATTAGAGTGTGCAACTATGAGGTAAATTAGAACGGCTGGGCCTTTTTCATTTTTCTCCTTCAGTGTTGTTGATGAAAAACAAAAAAAAATGAACTATTATGGTCCACAGCCTTGAAGTCTCCTGTGAAAAAAAACAACTAAGGATCATGGTTTGACATGCTCTAAAATATGTCTGTGTATCTAATGGACTAGAGTCCAGCATCCAAGTATCTCTTCCTCAGATTGCAAAGAAGAAGAACAGTTTGGATTTATATCTCCCCTTTCTCTCCTGCAGGAGACTCAAAGGGGCTGACAATCTCCTTACCCTTCCCCCCTCACAACAAACACCCTGTGAGGTAGGTGGGGCTGAGAGAGCTCCGAGAAGCTGTGACTAGCCCAAGGTCACCCAGCTGGCGTGTGTGGGAGTCCACAGGCTAATCTGAATTCCCCAGATAAGCCTCCACAGCTCAGGCGGCAGAGCGGGGAATCAAACCCGGTTCCTCCAGATTAGATACACAAGCTCTTAACCTCCTACGCCACTGCTGCTCTTAGCAAAACCAAAGAGTGAGGTCTATCTCTTAGCTCTTAGCAAGGAAAGCAGGAATGGCAGCACCAGCTATCCTATCCCCCCGTGCCCAATCGACCTACCTGCTCTGCGACTGTCCGGCGCGTCGCTGAGGCCTGGGGACACGCCCCCTGCCCTGCATCGCCGGAGCGGTCGTGCAGGGCAGGGGGGCGTGTCCCCTGGCCTCGGCGACACGCTGGACGGTTGCAGAGCAGGTAGGTCGATCGGATGACAGCGCTCTGTGGCGCCGTCTTCCTCACCACAACCGGGACCGTTTGTGCGAACGGTCCCGGGGGGGTTGGGTCGGCATCATGTACGCCGACCCAACCCCCATCGTGGCCGTGCGGAAATGGCCCTTGTGAGGTAGGTGGAGCTGAAAGATTTCAGAGAGAATTTTGAGTAGCTCCAGGTCACCCAGCAGCAATGTAGGAGCGGGGAAACAAATCTGATTCACCCTATAAGACTCCGCCACTCAGGTGGAGGAGTGGGGAATCAAACCTGGTTCTCCAGATTAGAATCCACCTGCTCTTAACCACTATAGCACGATGTATTTAAAAGGGGCCTATTAATGCAGGAATGAAAGGCTGTTAATCTTTCAAGCTACAATTTAGTCCTGATCCAACGGCACCTTCCCCCCACAACTACTTTTAGCATTAAAGAATATTTGAGGAGATAAGATGATGCACCTCCCACATCATGTGTGGTTCAGCCCATATCCAGGGACATGGGGAAAAATGGTGGGGTTGCCTACAGCTGTTGATACAGCACAGCAACAGTTGGGCTTCCTAGGGGTGCCAGCCTCGAGGTGAGACCTGGGGATCTTGTGACTCATCCTCAGACTACAGAGATCAGTTCTCCTGGAGAAAAAACAGATGCTTTGGACAGTGGACTCTATGGCATTGGAACCCACCTGAGACTCTAACCCCAAATCTCCAGAAATGTCCCAACCTGGATGTGGAAACCCTACCCATCCCCACCAGAAGCTAGGAGGGACCAGGCGACCTCTGAATATCTCTTGCATTGAAAACCCAATGGGGTCACCATCAGTCAGCCTTGACTTGATAACAAAAGATAGTATTATATGCAGAGGTGGGATCCAGCAGGTTCTCACAGGTTCCCGAGAGTAGGTTACTCATTATTTGTGTGTGCCGAGAGGGGGTTACTAATGGGTGATTTTGCCATGTGATTTTTGCCTTAGTTACGCCCCTCCTCTCAGCAGTAGCACACAGAACTTGAAGTAGTCTAGCAGGAGGTGCACTGGCGTGCATGGCAGCCTGCGCCTGCGCCTGCGTGCATTCGTTTCCCACCCAAGGACCGGTGCAGCGGTTGCATCCTTGCCACAGCCCCGCCCAGGAATGCCCCGCCCCTGGAATACCCCGCCACACTCCCATAGTGCCCCGCCCAGCCCCATTGGCACTACGCCACAGTTTGAATCCCACCACCATGGGAACCTGTTACTAAAATTTTTGGATCCCACCACTGATTATATGGTGGAGGGGAAACTGATGCCCTTTCCGCACTGCGAAAAGGGCGTCCCTACACCGGCAGGAATTCTGCCGGTGGAGGGGTGGGGGCCGTTCGCACGGGAGCGTGCGAGCAGCCCCCGCAGAGGCTGGCGCGGGAGAGGCAGCTCCGCACAGAGCCGCCTCTTCCCCGTCCCCCCCACTCACCTTGTCACCTTCGTTGCCCTGCTGGACTCCTAAGACCCGCCCACGCTGCCCTCCGACCTCCAGGGGTTGGAGGACAGCGAGGATCTCAACAATCAGTAGAAGCTGGCCTGGGAGCAACAGTGAGTGGGAAGAACAGGGGAAACAGCGTGTTCCTGGCGGTGCCGTTTGCACCGCGCCAGCAGGAACGCGCTGTTTTCCAAAAACCTCCCTCCAGGAGGGAGGTTTTTGGAGGCGGCCTGACGCCGCCCTGGGGGTGGTGGAGGGGAGCCAGGTCGGCGCTGCTGCGAACGGCTCCCTGGGGACAGTGTTGTTGCCATCCTCAGGGCGCCGTATATGGCCCGTGTGGAAAGGGTCTGACTTAAAAGTGCCAAATGGAATTGAAGCAACTGAGCATTCTGTGGAGAAAGGGGACAGGCAGTAGTTGCATTTTGACAACTGAAGGAGGTGGAGAAAGAGAGGCAGATTGAGCCCTTTGGTTCCGTCATAAAGATGATCGGCAGTCAACTACAATTTTGTGTCCCTCTTTCTACAAGGTACCCAGTACAATATGCATTGTTTTCCTTTCCACCATTTTGCCTTCACAAGAACCCTGTGAGGTAAGTTAGGTTGAGGGCAAATAAATAGCCCAAGGTCCCCTCCGGTGTTGCGAGGCAAGTGGACCTAACCTACCGTACGCTGGCTGTCACAAGCAATAGCTCACGATCCGTATTAATGTAAATTAACATTGTGTTTACATTTAATTTTCACTGCGCGCCCTTTGTTACAGGAAAGAAAAACACCTCATTTATCAAGTAAAAGTTGGACCCGGTGTGGCCGGTTTGTCAGCTGTCACCACCACACCCACAAAACCACAATGATCGGAGCCGAGGGGCAATGAGGTGGAAATTTTTCCATTGTTTAACACCTAATTTAAGCACATTAGTACGAAGATTGTAGGCTGGGAAAATCTCAACATGCTCAGCGGGAGTGAAATAAGTTTGCTGGCATCATATAAACACCACCGCTGGTATGAAGGTTTTCTGGCATCGTCACTTTTGTGAAACAGCCCTCAAAATGGCGGAACAGCCCACAAAGGCCGGTTCCAGATTTACCTATAGTCTTACCAGCCTGAAGCCTGGGGACTCAAAATAAATAAAATAAAAATAGAAAATCCAATAAATAAAAATCTAGGGGGCCTCCAGCCAAGGTGTACATTATTTTTGAAGCCTATAACGGTCAACTTACAATTTCGTTTCCCTAATACTTCCTGCTTATTCCACAAAATGTTTATAAAGTTCAGCTCTGGCGAACGTTTATCGCAGTGTTAGTTTTAATGTTTATGGGTTTTTTCCCCAAACGCCACAGTGTTTAACGACAACATTTTATTCTCTTAAAGGAATTGTGAATTGCAGAATTGAATTGCAGAATTTTAAACACTCATCATCATTTACTCAATTTTGTTTAACAATTTCGTTTCCCTAATACTTCCTGCAGCAGCAGTGGTGTAGGACGTTAAGAGCTCGTGTATCTAATCTGGAGGAACCGGGTTTGATTCCCAGCTCTGCCGCCTGAGCTGTGGAGGCTTCTCTGGGGAATTCAGATTAGCCTGTACGCTCCCACACACGCCAGCTGGGTGACCTTGGGCTAGTCACAGCTTCTCGGAGCTCTCTCAGCCCCACCTACCTCACAGGGTGTTTGTTGTGAGGGGGGAGGGCAAGGAGATTGTAAGCCTCTTTGAGTCTCCTACAGGAGAGAAAGGGGGGATATAAATCCAAACTCTTCTTCTTCTTCTTCTTCTTCTTCTTCTTCTTCTTCTTCTTCTTATTATTATTATTATTATTATTATTATTATTATTATTATTATTGTTATTATTATTATACACATAACAACACAGCACAAGTGTCTGGAATTCATCTCTGAATATCGAGTCCTTCCCAAGGACCTAGGCTCTTAGAGGTTTTTCCGTAGAATGTGTGCAGTTCCTAGAAGTGCTGCTTTCTGCAGCATGTGGACTGATGTTCTGTCCAAGTTTAGGCTTTCCAGATGTTTTTCAAGATTTCTTGGGATTCCTCCTAGAGCACCGACTACTAGTGGGATTACTGTTGTTCTTTTCTGCCACAATCGTTCAACTTCAATTTGTAGGTCCTTGTATTTTGTGATCTTTTCCAGCTCTTTGTCCTCTACCCTGCTGTCAACTGGCACAGCAACATCTATGATCCAAACATGTTTTTTCTCTATCACTGTTATGTCTGGGGTGTTGTGTGCCAGGTGTCTGTCTGTTTGTATTCTAAAGTCCCAGAGTATTTTTGCTTCTTCAATTATTATTATTATTATTATTATTATTATTATTATTATTATTATTATTATTATTATTATTATTATTATTATTATTATTATTATTATTCCACAAAATGTTTATAAAGTTCAGCTCTGGCAAACGTTTATCGCAGTGTTAGTTTTAACATTTATGGATTTTTTTTCCAAACGCCAGTGTGTTTAACGACAACCTTTTATTCTCTTCAAGGAATTGTGAATTGTAGAGTTTTAAACGCTCATCATCATTTACTCAGTTTTGTTTAAAACACTCTTCCATCTTTCTCTGGTGGGGCATTGGGAGGGTTTTCACAAGTGAAATAGCCGGGGGCCTCTCTTCATCTCAATCCAGCACTGGCAAAGGATGATGCTACAACGCTGGTGTGGAGTAACACAACCGAGGTGGACCAGGGCTGGGGACCAAACCCTTCCGAACTGAAAGGCGACACTAAACCAACATGCAGAAGCCATTACATAAAGCCAGACGAAGAACCCGCCTCACCCTTCCTGGCTGGCCGAAAGCACATACGCCTTGTCACGGGATGACTTTCTCCAAACAAAGCGAGGGGGGGAAATTAATTTTACATCTGAACTCGGCCTGTGAGATTACAATAGGCTAATATTTTTAGCAGGAATGCGTCCAGCAATGGCTGGGTCTTCATCGCCTGGAGGGAAAGGAGGTTTAAAATGTTCCAAGAGTTGGCAGGCTGAGCTCATGAGAACTCCAGCGATGCCCTCCCTTTCCCTAAAGAGAAATCAAAGAACAGTGGCTTCATCAAAACTCTCTCTGCCGCCCTGCTTTGATAGGCAACATATTTTGCCACGTTTACATCTCTTAAGTCAAAGGTCAAGAAAAAGGGCAAGACGCATGCCCCATTAATGTAAGTCCAACATGATCTGGTAGTCAAAGCTTCTTGAAGCTGACCTAAAGTCCCAGCCATTTTGACTCAACGCTCCGTGACTTGGTTTGATTTCTCTCTTCTGCGGACTGAATTTATGTACTGTTATTTTCCAACAATTCTTTTATTTCCTGCTGTTGAACTTTTTCCTCCATTAAAATGAATGCATTTTTAATGTTATTTCCACCTCATTTTGATGCATGCAAGGGTTATGACTAGGACTGTAATTTCTTTTTCTTTTTTTCCAAATTTCTTTTTCCAAAATTGCCTTGTTTAGATATAACCACTGATTCCTCTTACTCTCTGGAGCAGCAGTGGCGTAGGAGGTTAAGAGCTCGTGTATCTAATCTGGAGGAACCGGGTTTGATTCCCAGCTCTGCCGCCTGAGCTGTGGAGGCTTATCTGGGGAATTCAGATTAGCCTGTACGCTCCCACACACGCCAGCTGGGTGACCTTGGGCTAGTCACAGCTTCTCGGAGCTCTCTCAGCCCCACCCACCTCACAGGGTGTTTGTTGTCAGGGGGGAAGGGCAAAGAGATTGTAAGCCCCTTTGAGTCTCCTACAGGAGAGAAAGGGGGGATATAAATCCAAACTCTCCTTCTCCTTCTCCTTCTCCTTCTCCTTCTCCTCCTCCTCCTCCTCCTCCTCCTTCTTCTTCTTCTTCTTCCTCTTCTTCTTCTGTTAAAACAGGGATTTCTCTTTCATTTCTCTTTGAAGAGAAATCAATGCACCCTTTCATAACTTCCCCCCTTGCAGTTGTTTTGTTAAGCCCCACAGGGTGGCGCTCTTCAAATTTGTTTGATTCGAATGGAATTGATAAGCAACTGAGTCCAAATTCTGAAAAACAGGGAAAGAAGCAGACTGTTGGATTTCAGCGAGAAATTGGATAAAGAGGAATTAAGAGAATTTCTCTTAACAAACCTATTGATGACTAGAAATAGCAACGGATAGTGTTAAAAGTAGGGTTATCAGATCCAAGTTGGAAAACTCATAGAGAGTTTCGGGAAGAGCTTGGAAAGGACAGGAACATCAGTGGGGTATAAATAATGCCAGAGAATCGACCACCCAACGCATCATTTTCTCCAGGGCCCCTACCGCACACGCAAAAAAATGTGTTTTCAAACCACTTTCACAACTGTTTGCAAGTGCATTTTGCCATTCCGCACAGCTTCAAAGAGCACTGAAAGCAGTTTGAAAGTGCATTATTCTGCATGTGCGGAATGAGCCCAGATCTCTATAGTCTGGAGATGAGGTGTAATTCTGGTGGATCCCCAGATCCACCAAAAGACCGGCATCCTTAGTTAAAAGGATTTCTACAAATGACATAAAAAGGACAAAAAAATTGGGTATATTGTCAATTAAAAAAGGGTGAAACAAAAATGCTGACAATGTATAAAACCAAAAGCAAACAAAAAGGGCATATTTACAAAGCCCTAGTTATTACAGAAGGCAATGAAGTATGGTGAAGAGTAAAAAGACCCAGCTACAGAGACTATTTACTTATATATTATTCGTTCTTTCAAATTTTTTTATTTAGACTCCTCATAAACCTCAAAGGACCTTACAAAACCCATCAAAGAGCAGTAAATTAGCAGCAGACACGCAGGTCCTTTCTGTGAAAACCTTTTCAAACATTTTGGCCCCTTCCGCACACGCAAAATAATGTGTTTTCAAACCACTTTCACAACTGTTTGCAAGTGGATTTTGCTATTCCGCACAGCTTCAAAGAGCACTGAAAGCAGTTTGAAAGTGCATTACTCTGCATGTGTGGAATGAGCCTTTGAGGCAGAAAATAATACGTTTCCTCCATGGAGTTCCGCATTATTTTTGCCCCAAAATGTTTCGTTTTTGCCTCAAAACATTTTAAATGAATCCTTTTTTAAAAAAACAATTCTCTGGCTTTGTTGAAAACATTTTCACTTTCGAAAATTTTGAAAACATCTTCAGTTGCTGTGCAAAGTATTTACCATGTTCCCCGTGCTTCTGTGCTTCCCTAAATTTCCTTCACAGCACCATTTTTGGAGCTCATTCTATTTCCCCTCACCTGTTTTATTTCAATCATTTCCATTTGTTTTTGTTTTTTTAGGGAGAAAGGGCTAATCTCCAATGCTTTGAGTATAGGAGGCATAGGCCGTTTCCGCATGGGCCAAAAACGGCGGCCTGGGGGCGGTAAAAACGCCGCCCCCAGGCTGCCGTTTGCACAGGTGGCACTGCTGAAACGCAGCAGTGCCTACCTGGCTGCCCTTCCCCTTCCTCAGGGCGGCGTCAGGCTGTCCTAAAAAACAACCCTTTAAAGGGTTGTTTTTGAGGGAACAGCGTCTTCCCGGCTGGCGGTCGCGAACAGCACCGCCGAACTACGCTGTTTCCCCTTCCCTCTCCACGTACCTCTCGCTGCCGTCGTCCTGCTGGCCTCCTAAAGTCCCTCCCTGCTGTCCTCCGACCCCTGGAGGTCGGGAGGCTTGGCTGAAGCGAGCTTAGAAGCCAGCAAGGTGAATGAGCAAGCGAAGATCGATCTTGAGCCACCTCTCCTCGCGGCCTCTGCTAGGGGCAGCTTCGCGCGCTGTGTCTGAGCGGCCTCCTGCGCCTTACACGTCAGAATTCTTGCCGGCGTGGGGGTGCATAGAGGCCCATGCGGAAACGGTCATAAAGAATTGTGGTAAGTAGCTTTAAGGCACTGAAGCATCAATACAACACAGAACTCAAAAGTGGTGGTGGTGGGGGGGGAATCCCGTAATGGCAGTCAGGAATCATTTTGAGGGGGGTGAGTGCAGAAATAAACAATGGGGGGGGAGCACCAGGTGCTCAGGAGCAGCAGCAGCAGCAGCAGCAGAAGGCCATTGCTTTCACATCCTGCACGTTAGCTCCCCAAGGCACCTGGTGGGCCACTGCGAGTAGCAGAGAGCTGGACTAGATGGACTCTGGTCTGATCCAGCAGGCTCGTTCTTATGTTCTTATGAAAATGTTTTCCAAACGTTTTCAGTGATTTGTGTGGAAAGGGCCACAAAGTGTGACTAATAGAAAGCCAGTGTGGAGTAATGATCAAAATGCTGGAAAGGAATTTGGAGATACAGGTTCATATCTTTGTTCTCCATGAAACTCATCTTGGACAAGCTGTTTCTCTCACAGACTTACTAGGAATGCTTTGAGGATGAAATGGAAGAGGGAGGGAATTGCATAGGCTGCGTGAGCTCCTCTGTGGCAGAATGAGATGTAAATAACACTTTAAAAAAATCAGCCCCGTCGTCCTGAAGGTCTCCCTGCTTTTGTACGCTATTTCTTCTTAAGACTATGAGCTTACAACGAATCCTTTCTCGTATTCTTTTTTTTTTCAAAAAGCCATTAGGAGAGATGCCACCACCACAAAAAAAAATAAACTTCTAAATACACTTTATGTCAGTCCTTTGTACTGGCATTCTTTTCAAGCATTAGGAAATGCAAACAATTCAGTGTCACCCCGCAATCAATTGGTTCCATTAGCTTGCGAGGCTTTTTTACTGCCCTGTATGGCGAGTGATCACAAGGAACATCACTTACGCTAAACCCCCTCACTTTCCAAACTACAACAGAAAGAGAGAGAGAGAGAGAGAGGATGAAACAAATTAGTCTTTCAAGGCTGAGACTTAAGCAACACCAAGCGCCCTATTAGCAGCGATGTGCTTAGTGGTTCTTTGCATGTGCGTCCATATTTGTCAGAACGCACACAGAAACGTCTGTATATTTTCCCTTTCTTCCTTACAAGTTCATGAACTGAATACAGACTTCAACGGGGGTGAACTAAATTAGTGATTCATGCTGCCTCGCAGAGATTGCCCCTTCCATATTTGAATGGGGGGGGGGGGGAGAGAACAGCAGTCAAAGTTGCCAATGACCTACTTATGAGAATTTCAGAAAGTCTTAAGCCAAGGTAGTGATCTGATCGATGCAGTTGATTGACTGACTGGCACTGATAGGGTAACATGGGGGCTTTCCCCACTGACAGAGTTGAATTGGTTTCTACCTAGGTTCGCCTCAGTGAATCCCCACTGCCCCTGAGCTCAGCATTGTTTTGTCTCCGTTCCCCCCCCCCCCCTCAGAACTGCGACATCCTTGTCGCAGTCATGAACTACACTTTTCTGCCGGAACAAGGTCGATACCACTTCGAAGCTTCGAAGTGGGGAAGCATCGAAACGACACCTCATCCGTTCAACCAATCACGAGCCGCTTTTGTGGCATGCGCAGAACGGGAAAGTCGTGGCGGGCAGAAAGCGCATGTAACTGTAAACTGTAAAAACTGTAAAAACTGTAAAAAAAAAAAGAACGCTCCCGTTTCCCGCCGTAACACAAGCCCCAATCATGATCGAGGAGCGACACAGGCACCAAGATGATCCCGCCCACTTAGCTCGGTTCCAGGGGGCCAACTCAGTTGCTGTGGGGACAGCCTGGAATCGCCCTCCACTGAAGGGAACCGAGTCGACCTTAGCTCCCTTCTGTAGTGGGGAAAGCCCCATGGTCAACTGAAAAAGATACCCATCAAGAATCACTGCCCAGCTGGAATAAGCCAAATCTTTTTTTAAGTCAGGGTTTATATCTTCAAGGCTTTTTGCAATAGTACTCACTAGGTATTATGTTCCACAACCTTTTCCCAAGGCTTTCTTAAGCCGTGAATTGCTTACATGGGCCCACCCGACTTAGCTAAAGAGGAGGGGGTCCTTCAGCCTCCTGCTTTGGTGGAAAGGCTCCCACTGGGAAGCCTCTGACAGAAAAACGTAAAAATCAGTGACACCACTGATGTCGCGGAATCACTTTTTTAGAATCACCAAAAATTCCATAGTAAATAGTGTGGTTCTATGAATTGCCAGGAACTCTATAGTTTACCATAGAGCCCCTGGCAATTCCTAGAATGATGTGATGTTACATCTGGATTTTCCCTGGAAGTAACATAGCAGCATCTCTCATGTCCCAGCCTCCCCAGGTCCTCGCTGTTGTCCAGTAACCCTAGTACTACACAACAGAAAACCTCAGAGTATAACACCAGAAGTATTACTATTTTTTAAAAAAAAATAGAAGAAATAATCTTTCTGTTTAGGCCCTGCGTAACACTTTCATATTTTTAGAATAAAACCTGAATAAATACATCATTTAGTGGATTCTAAGGCTCACTCCGCACATGCAGAACAATGCACTTTCAAACTGCTTTCAGTGCTCTTTGAAGCTGTGCGGAATGGCAAAATCCACTTGCAAACAGTTGTGAAAGTGGTTTGAAAACACATTATTTTGCGTGTGTGGAAGGGGCCTTAGTTTCAAGGATTCTATGTTTCAAGTTCTCTCATGTCTTACCAAGGCCTCCGTGATACTTCAAAGTTCCTTCCTGAAGCCCCTTTAGATATTTAAAGAAACACAAAAAATAAGAAGGAAAAGATGATGAACATTTGTACAGAGAGAAACCAGAAATTAGTCCCACTAGTCTCGGTGGGATTTACTTCTTCATTCCTCCCTCTCAACATAACAAACCTTAGGCCCCTTCCGCACACGCAAAATAATGCGTTTTCAAACCACTTCCACAACTGTTTGCAAGTGGATATTGCTATTCCGCACAGCTTCAAAGAGCACTGAAAGCAGTTTGAAAGTGCATTATTCTGCATGTGCGGAATGAGCCTTAGAGATGGAGAGAGAACATGAGAGAAAGAAGAACCTCCGCATGGATCCAGCTTCACTTAACCATTCAAAGAACAAGAAAACAGAACAAGGGTGTTCCTTTTGCAGGGTTTCAAGAAAAGCAAATGGTTAAAATGAATAATTTTATAATCCTCGAGCAACTTCTAGTTGCTGCTTGAAACCCTGAGATTGAAACTATCAGCTGAACCAAAGAGGCGTCATGCCAACCGGTCCCTTGTTTTCACATGACAGAAAAATGTGGTGGGAGGATTCTTGGGCCTCCACAGCAACACAGATCTTGGGGAAAAATTGTACCCCTAGCCCTCTCTGTTTGGCAGCTCTCCCTATTTTCTTTTTCTGTTATGTGTATAAAAGATTATAATCGATTAGACTGACTGATGTTATGGAAAACACTTCCAAACTTTTAGGACGCCAGCGATCCATTCAAGGAGGCGCCATTTTAGCACTTCGCATAAAATGCCAATAGATCGAGGGCTGCCATTCATGCATTGGTCAATGCAATGAAATGTCTTCCGTTTCCATATCCTAAAGGAGCATACAAGTGAGCGTACCATTTCTGCCACCACCCCACTTTGGGAAGAAAACGTTCACTTCTGAATTATTTAGCATGAGAAATGTGGGAAGGGGGGGGGGGTTCCATTCTTCACATCATAGCGATACACTTGACAATTGTTTTCTCACTCTGGCAGCCAAGGGAGCCGGCTCCATGATGTAATTGTTTTAACAGGGTGTCTACGACTTCATATTCAGCTGAAGGAACGTAGAGTACTTTTTTACTAGCGCCGAAGCCGCAAAACAAAGCCAGAGAGATTGTTAAAATAATGAACAGTTAGAAGAACAAATTTAATTCCCTTGCAAAAAGCGCTGCCTGCCAAAGTCGTTGGGTATGGCCATCTGGGAACAGGAAGGGAGTAGGACTTCTATTCCCCCACAATGAACCTGGGTGACTGTTACACCCATTACAAAATCCAGTGAACTCAACCATATAAATAGATCAGGGAAGTCCCGTCTTTCTCCCAGTATGCATGCATCTGTGTCTTGTTAACTCAGCAGCCCACTTGGATAATGATTTCATGAGAAAAACCTGTTTTGCATTTGACGGATAGAAAGGCCTACTGTATAGGAACAGATGAAGCTACCTCATTCTGAGTAAGATTTTTGGTATTTGGTTTAGCCAGGCCAAATGTGGCAACTGGCAGGAAGGTCGGGGAGGAAGGGTATGGGAGGATGTGATGTCAGCAATGTGACCAGTGTCACTACATCATTTCCAGGTACACTCCAGAAGTGACAACGCTGAGCTCTAGGAATCACTCTGGGAAACTTTATGGAAAAACCATAGAATTTCCGGTGATTCCTAGAACTACCCTATGTCACTTTTGGGTTTTACCTGGAACTACCCTATGTCACTTTGGGGCTTTATCCGGAACTGATGTGGCAATATCAGCAGCATCGCTGTTTTGTTTTGCTTTTAAATGGCTTTTTCTGCACTGACACATTAAAATGTTTTGAGGCGGGAAACAAAATGTGTCCTCCAAGGAGTTCCACATTGTTTTTTATCCCAAAGTGTTTTATCTGCAGCCTCAAAACGTTTTAAATGAATCCCCTTTGGAAACAATCCTCTGACAGAAACATTTTTTAAGTCTCAGTCCTCACAACTCTGACTGAAATTCTGGCTCTCTGGATGCCAGATGACCAGAAGCGGCTGGGGCTACTCCCTTGTTTGCAGAAACCTTTGCTCTGGTTATGCTTAGCAAAGTCCCGGAATCTGTTTCAGCCCACGTTTCTCTCTGAGGCTCAAGGCAGCTGTCCGTCAGACAGCAAAGGCCTCCAACAATCAATGCAGTCAGATTATGAGTACAGAATTGGAAACCAATGAAAACTAAAATTGGTCCGAGGCATGTCATACAACCATTTTCATTCATTCATTCATTCATTCATTCATTCATTCATTCATTCATTCATTCATTCATTCATTCATTCATTCATTCATTCATTCATTCATTCATTCATTCATATTATTTATTGTCCGCCTTTCCCACTGGATCCCAAGGTGGATTACACAAAATGAGTCTATGCAGTAAACAGTATAGGAAATTCAATAAACAATGAAGTAGAATTAGCATTGTAGAAACAACCAGAAATCTAAAAACCAGCAATCTAAAATCTAAATGATTATGGATGTCACCTGCATGCTGGGAAATACCTGGAGATATTGGGGGTAGACCCTGAGGACAGTGGGGTTTGGGAGTGGAAAGACTTCAACGGGGTATAATGCCACAGAGTTACCTCCCAGGGGGTGGGACCCTTCTCAGGCTGTTTTTCCTCTCAATATGGCCCTTTCCGCACTGCGGAAAGGGCGCCCCTGCACCGGCAGGAATTCTGCCGGTGGAGGGGTGGGGGCCGTTCGCACGGGAGCGTGCGAGCGGCCCCCGCAGAGGCCGGCACGGAAGAGGCGGCTCCGCACGGAGCTGCCTCTTCCCCGTCCCCCCCACTCACCTCGTCGCCTTCGTCGCCCTGCTGGACTCCTAAGACCCGCCCACGCTGCCCTCCGTCCTCCAGGGGTTGGAGGACAGCGAGGGAGGGGCTCAGCAGTCCAGTAGAGCAACACAGGACGACGAGGTGACTGGGAGAGGGACGGGGAAAACAGCGTGTTCCCGGCGGTGCCGTTCGCACCGCGCCGGCGGGAACGCACTGTTTTCCAAAAAACCTCCATCCAGGAAGGAGGTTTTTGGAGGCGGCCTGACGTCGCCCTGTGGGTGGTGGAGGGGAGCCAGGTCGCTGCTAAAACGCAGCGAAGCCTGTGCGAATGGCTCCCTGGGGACGGCATTTTTGCCGTCCCCAGGGCGCCGTATATGGCCCGTGCGGAACGGGCCTCTGTCTGCATCTCAAAGGTTTGTCCTGTAATTGCTCAAATGATTCATTGTGACAGATTGGATTTGTCAGTTACACTCTCTTGACTCCCCTTTTGTGTGACCTCAACCTGCTGTCCCTGCCAAAGCCACCATAACAGGCCTCCAACAAGTTGCTTGTAAGCAATGGAAAAAGGAGTGGAAGGGAATGAAAAGTTGATCCCATAAGATTGTTCATGGCGCCACCATCATCATAATCTCTACTGGACATGAAATGCTGCTATGTTCTACTGAGTGTTAAGTTATAAATTTTAATTATTTATTAATTATTTATTGTGCACTATTGTTTTAGTTGTTGTTTTGTTGTACACCAACCAGAGCCCTTCAGGGGTGGGTGGTTCATTAAATATTATTATTATTATTATTATTATTATTATTATTATTATTATTATTATTATTATTATTATTATTATTATTATTATTATTATTATTAATCATCATCATCATCATCATCATCATCATCATCATCATCATCATCATCTAATTAGTAAGAATGTTTTGGAATTGGTGAATAAATGACAGAGATTTTAAGACCTCGTAACTGTTTCTTTAAGAATGTTACACTGGGATCCATTATTTAATGGGTATTTAATATAATCTTGGGTAGATAGTTTCTCTTTTTTACTCTTATGTATTCTTCAGTATTTTTCTAATTCTATTCTGCCAGTATACTTTGAAAACTAATAAACATTTTTTTTAAAAAAAGGGAAAATTCAATCCCATGCTTTGGGGTTTTCAATGACTTTTACTGCCACGGGATTTGCAAAAGGCAGTAATTGACTGCAGGCTACTTATACAACAGTACAAGCACTAGCATGCAGTAACACATAGCAGAGAGAGAAAAAGGAGATGCCGGCTGAACTGCAAGAAAAAAAATCAAACATTAAAGAATGCAGCACAGCGCCCCCTAGAGTACAAGTGGACTAAACGACTCTTTCGACAGCTTTTTTGCAGGCTGTTGCTTCTCCACTGCACAGATTGAAAGAGGAAATTTTCTAATCGAGGAGTTGGGCGGGGGAAGAATTAAAACAATGAAACGAAGCATGTGCAGTGGGAAGGAGAAAGTAGATGAGCAATTAATGGGACTCCTGGCCCCGATTTCGGCTGCCTGCTGACTTTGGTGATTGAATTAAGAGCATCATAAGCATAATACCAAGACTCGTCCTTGTCCCGATCATCTATGCGTTTATTTAATTATCTGTCCAACTGACTCTCAAATAAATTGGAAACAGATGCCAGGTTGACTTTTAAAAAAAATAATATCAGTAGCTCCATTAGCTCCCCCCTCCCCCCGCTGCCACCACCAGCCCGCAAAGCTGTGCCGTAATTCAGATTACGCACAAAAACCCAAACAAACCTAGGAATCAATAATAGATCATCACGTTGGGACTATACGATTCATTGCGGGAAATGTTAAGCGTTTTGCCTGTAATCTGTACGTGGAGGAAGGTTAGGGAGCAGAAAGGTTTTTTCCTGTTGGACCAGATCAGATTAGTCGACAAAATGATGGGATCTTCTCTGGGAAAAGAGTGCAGGAAAGCTGCTATGTGTTACTTTAATATGTTTATTGGACACTTTGTAACAACCTTTGCTGAGCTGAAAGCAACTTGCAAAATGGGTGGAAACTAGACACTCTCGATTTCATTTTATCCCTCCCTCCCTCTGAGAAGTTCAGGGTAACATACGACATTCTTTCCTTTTCCATTTTTTCCTCACGGTTAACCTGTGAGGCATCTTGGGCTGAGAAAATGTATGCTTGTCTTTATACCAGACTTTTCACTCCAAGGGAGACCCAACGCAACTTACAACACCATTCTCCACTCCACGCTGAGAGCCAGCATGGCGCAGTGGATGGTGTTGGAGTAGGATCCTAGGAGGTTTGGGTTCAAATTCTCACTTTTACCATGGAGGCTCACCGAGTGACCTTAGGTCCATTACAAACTCACAAGCTGACCAACCTCTCAGGGTTGTTGTTGTGAGTGAACGGAGGAGAGGAGAAAGATGTTCTAAGTCACTTTGAGCCACAACTGGGGGGGGGAGTAGGGCACAATAAAGAAATGGATTGCCCTCTATTTTGTCATCAGAACAACAACAACCCTGTGAAGAAATAATTGCCCTCTATTTTATCATCACAACAACAACCCTGAGGGAGAGCTTCCATGGCAAAGGGGTAGGGTTGCCAGGTCTCCCTGGCCATCAGCAGAGTAGGTGGGGGTTCTTTCCATGCATAAAATGAGGCACAGGCCTGAATATTGCCATTATAAAACTTCAGTTCCAGAAGTGACATCATCACATTGGTCGTTTCCCCACTTACCTGCTGTTGCGCGCTACTCTCCCCAAGTAGCGCGGGGTCCCCCGGCACTCCCCACTACAGGGGCAGCAACAACGCAGCCACCCCGACACTGCCGCTGTCGCGCCCCCTCAGCACACATCATTCCAGGCGCTTCTCGAAACGGCACCTTTTGATGACCCCGCGCAGAGAGCACGGGGTCGTGGGGAAGCCCGGGAGCGCGCCAGAAATGACTCGCGCTGGGAGTAGCACGCAGCAACCTTTGGCCGAGGTAAGTGGGGAAATGACCATTAACATGCTAAGGAAGACACTCTGGTATTTGGGCAAAAACTCTAATAGCAATGCTTCAGTGTTTACAACAGAGGCTCCCTTTAACAGAACACCTTTTTAAATGAACATATTATTTAAAAATAATTTTGTACATGCACATCCAGTAATACAGTGAAAATCCTTAGGATGTGGTAGTAGTTGTTACTGAAACAGTTTTTTTTAAAACTGCACAGCCCATTCAATTTCCAGTGGCCAATCAAAAGCCCTGTTGGGCAAAAGCATCACCTATCCCTGCCCACTTTCTAAAAACACCTGGAGGCACCCGGAAAGGTGTTGCCAGGGTCTACGGCATCCATGGACTTATAAAGCACTGTGAACAGTGATGTCACTAAATTACAGCCTTTCATTGAATTACATCCGTCTCTCCCATGGGATATTGCCAGACTGCTAATTCTGACAAAGTGCTAATTGTTTGCAATAATCAACAGAATAGAGCACTAACTCAAGAAACGCTGTCATGCCCCTAGAGACACCCTCGCTATTTTCTTTGTTTATGCCTGTTATACCCTTAAGTAGAATGGGCTTAGCAGTTTTTGTACAGTATTCTGTGGGAGGGAACCTTAGTTAGAACCTGTCCCTTTAAGAAGCCCTCTATAGTAAGAGCACTGTAGCAATTTTGTTAGCAGCCCCTTTTTATGGTTTTGTTCTAGCTTCAGGTGCCTGGGGAAGGCTGAAGACAGCAATATTTCAGACATACAAGTTGTTAGAGATCCATAGTATTTTGAGTCATCAAGTTCCAACAGAATGCAAAAAAAACAGAGTCCAGATAGAGGACACAGAGAGATCTCAGAAGCAGCACATACTTTTTTTAGAAGCAGTTAAGGAAGAATTGGTGTCTGCAAGTTCTTCAAACAATCTCCAATTGTTTCCAGCATCGCAAGTATTCTTTATTAGTTAGACTTCATGGGAGGAGTCAGAGTCCTAAACTTTCAATACTATCAAACCCTTTTTTTTGAACTGTTGCTTATTTGTCTATGGGTCTTACACTCTGTGTAATTGCAAGGCACTGGCCCCTTCAGTGACGAAGGGAGGGGAAACTGCACTTGGGACATAAACTGCTTGTGACCCCCTCCCATCCCCGCTCCACCCTACCCCACCCCCAAAATGCCCCCGACATGGCCTGACCCCCCCCCGCCCTTGGCCCCAGCCCTGCCCCAACACGTGACTGCAATGGCAGCGCCCAGGGCGAGCAGCCCCAGATGTCCCCATTGCAGCTCTGCCTCAGAGGCCCCTTCCCCACATGCAGAATAATGCACTTCCAATCCACTTTCCATGCACTTTGCGGCTGTGCGGAATAGCAAAATCCACTTGCGAACCATTGTGAAAGTGGATTGAAAGTGCATTATTCTGCATGTGGGGAAGGGGGCTCAGTTAGATCCGGCAGTATCTGAATAAAACCAGGGGAAGATTCGGTAACATTTAGAATCGCGGCGCTCCATTGTTTGACATAGTAATTAAAACGATGATACAAGTTAAATTGTTAGCATTATGCAACGCTGCTCGGGTATTCAATGTTTGCTCAAATCCATCGCAGCGAAAGCCCTGGTTCGCGAGCGTGCCAAATGAAATGTTTAAAAATGATTATCATAAGGAAACATTTGCTTTATTCCCTTCCTATCAATAGAAATAGATTCGCTATTATTTATACATAATACGAGTCTATATTTAGGAATGAATGCGGAAAGCAATATGCAGTAGGTTCAATTTCATAATGGCCTTTTTTTCGCGTTTAATCGACCTTCCTGTTTGAAAACATGTAATTTGTGCAAGAGATTCCAGAGTGCCGCAGACCGAGGCTGCAATCCACAATGGGACTCCTCAAAGAGAAATTATCGTTTGGGTCCCAGCAATCTCCCACTCAGATAACAATACATCTGCAAAATGGTAGTGCAAAGAATAAAGTCAGACAGAACAATCACAGTACTTAGCATTTATTAACTGACAAAAGCCGCGATGCAGGTCCATTAAAAGCAATAGGAGTTGTGTCAGTGGCTTCAATGGGAGGTAGATTTCATCTTCAAACCCCAGGTTGTAAAGGTGATACGGATCGCTGAGATTACCCAGATTATTTTCCAACCGGAAAATCCACTAAAGCAATTGAAATACAAGCCGCGCCAACAGATATTATTAGTGCGATAATCAACGTGCATTATAAAAATGACTGTGGTTTGCATATGACAGTATATATTGAGAGCTAACTGGTCAGGTGCCAAACCCCAGATGGAAATGTAATTCTGTTCTCCTGTCCCCAGGTGGTAGATTTGCATGAAAAATACGTCTACCTGTTCACATTTTTGTCTAATTCCATTGAAACTGCCATGCCTTCAAACTAGTCGATGTTTTTGCACAGTGGTATCATTTACAGACACATTGTCCTGTGTATTCTGAAGTTTCAAGGTGGCAGACACAATTTGGGAGTTTGGCAGGGGCCATACACCTGAGTTTCCCATTGTGAAAATGGATCTTTCAGGTAGAAACAGATTATACCATTAAAATATTTTTGTTTGTTTGTATCACTCACAGGTACACCACAACAGGGACATTTGCAGTCTTGGGCCCTTTCCGCACGGGCCAATAAACCTATGCTAAACGTGGGATAAAACCCGGGTTGGGGGGTAACTTCGCAAGGATCTGGTTCCTAATGCGGATCTGCTCCGCGTTCTTTCTCCCAACTCAGGTTATTCAAGAATCATGTTTTTTCATGATTCTTTTGTTTTAACACGCCTTGCAATATTGGTAAACAACAAGCGTAGTTCCTTATTAAGACAAAGAGCTGCACTGTGTGATGAGGATTGTAATAATGCCTGAAGCTAATGTTATTTATCAATTTTACAATGGATTTTACAATTTATATTATATTTTTGTATAAGTGGAGTGCTATGTATTCACATGTACTCTGATTTTAAACTATTGGCTGGCCAAAAGGCCGTAATAAATATCTAACACGCCTCGCAGTCATGGCCGAGCAAACGGCTGGGCAGGAGGCGTGTTAAAACAAAATAATCTAGGGGGTGCTGTGTGGTTTCCGGGCTGTATGGCCGTGTTCTAGCAGCATTCTCTCCTGACGTTTCGCCTTCATCTGTGGCTGGCATCTTCAGAGGATCTGTTGCCAGCCACAGATGCAGGCGAAACGTCAGGAGAGAATTCTGCTAGAACACGACCATACAGCCCGGAAACCACACAGCACCCCAGTGATTCCAGCCGTGAAAGCTAGGGGGTGTTTGTTGTTCTCTGGCTTCCGTCTGTGCAGTCATGAAGGCACACAGAGCCTTATTGTCGCTCTGGGGGATTGGCCACGCCTGCCTGTGGAGCTATGCATTAGAGGCAGGTAAGAACAACAACAAAAAGGATACGCTTCCGTGCGAAGCACATGCCCTGGCCGGCCAGCCATGAAAATGGGTCGGGGCGATGACGGGTTCACGTAACCCGCCTTTCACCCATGTTTACTGGCCCATGCGGAAAGGGCCTTACAGCTGCATTAAGTTTCTATTTGTAATACATGCACTTCTCTTACTGGAATGGATGCTCTTGGGGTGGAAGCATGGAAATTTGATGAGAGCTCTGATTGTTTATGAAATTATACATGGGAAAGAGAAACTAGATAGTGGCCCTTTGTACACGTTAAAACATTTTGAAGCAGGAAATAAAACTTTTCCTCTGTGGAGTTCCTCCTGATTAAGTTGACAGAAAGTAGACACATGCCAAACAAAAGGAACCATTCAAAGAGTTTAAAAAATTGAGAGATTTACTGCCAGCAGATTTATCAGTGGGCCCTTATGTATATAGGTACATATATACCATCAGGTTGTAATCAACTTATGGCTACTCTGACAAGGGGCCTTCAGAACAAGCAAAAAGCAGATATATGCCTCAATCAGAGAATATTCTTTCTTCTAATCCTAAAGCATAAGCAGAAGGATAGCAGATATGGCCATTGTAAACAGAATTCAGAAATATTAATCCCGTCCTTTACAACTTGAACGCTGATCGATTTTAATTTTTGACAAAATCTCTGACACTAGTAAGAGAACTGCTTTGCACAGAGTAGCCACTGCCCAACCTAATAGTTTTGCATTCAGGAAAATATAACTTTCTGAAAATGTATTGTTTGTATGAACGTTCACCGTAGAACGCCATGGCACATTCATCACTATATTTAGCCCCCCTCAAAAGCTCACTGCTAACGCTAAACAAAGATAAACAAGCTAAAGGAGCAGCAGTGGCATAGGAGGTTAAGAGCTCGTGTATCTAATCTGGAGGAACTGGGTTTGATTCCCGGCTCTGTTGCCTGAGCTGTGGAGGCTTATCTGGGGAATTCAGATTAGCCTGTGCACTCCCACACACGCCAGCTGGGTGACCTTGGGCTAGTCACAGCTTCTCGGAGCTCTCTCAGCCCCACCTACCTCACAGGGTGTTTGTTGTGAGGGGGGAAGGGCAAGGAGATTGTAAGCCCCTTTGAGTCTCCTACAGGAGAGAAAGGGGGGATATAAATCCAAACTCCTCCTCCTAAACAAATGAATGCTAAGCACTAAAATGTATTTTAAACCCTAACAAATGTGGCTGATAGATCAGTCACCAATCCCTCAAATGTAACGTCAGAGGAACATTTTTAATTTGCAAAACTATGTGCTCAAGCAGGCAGCCCAAATGCAAAATGGACTGACTTGGAGTGTTTTTGATCTTTAAAAGAAAAAGCAAAAGAAATCAAGGGTCTCCATCTCCGCCCCCGTCTTCACTACGGGAAAAAAACCCCTTTGCTTTCTACAGTAACTCTCTTTTTGAAAAGCCCAGAGCAAGATCATAAAATTCCATTATTTAAGTGGTGCGCACCAGCTAGGTATGGCCTATGAAACCTTGCAGTAACTTACTCTGTTTGCGGTTTTCCATTTTGTTAGACTCGGCGGAGCCATGAATCTATCTTGTCCTCAAAACCCTGAAGGGGGAAAGAATGGGCTGTCGTGGGGCAGGCGGCGGGGGGAGGCCCGAAAAAGAATATAACGCTAAATTTATGTGCCGCAGGAGTAACATATCAGGCCTCCGAGCTGATTAGAGCCAGATGTTGGTAACAATGTTGGTGTTATGGTCCAACTGCAGGTGAGGGAATAAGCCCCCTTCCGAGGGGACTCTCAGCAATCAGCCCAGAGGTTTCTGCTGGCGCTCGGCTCAGACGTTTCGGCAAGCGCCACAATAGCATTGTTGTTCTCCGGCATTAGATCGTGTGTCATGTAAATGAAGTTAAATATATCGTTTAACTTGACAAGGTGATTAAGGCCAAGGATACATATGTTCGGCATTATAAGCCAGCCAAGGTTAAACAATATTCATATTAATAATGGCAGCGGGGGCAGGAAGGGAGAGCCAGAAACGGCCCCGACGTTGCTATATATTCATGCAGTTGCTTTATTGTTTCGGCTTATTGGGAGATTTTCGCATTTTTCGCTTCCATCCAAACGCAACGCGGTATAAACTCAGCACGGAGCGGGGGCCGCAACCAGAGTTAGGCACTGCTCTTTGCCCATAAAAAGATGCAAGAACCATTTATAAATTCTCAGCCGGATAGGTATAGATGTGACAAACTGACCAGCCCGATGGTGTGTTCTTATTTTGGTCGTTTGGCTTGCCTGGTTTACGTTTGTGTCCCTTCCCTTTTCCTCATTAGTGGAAAATGATCGCTGTATTTGCATCCACTTGCAGTGGTGGGGGAGAAAGAGCAAACCACTCACACGCAATGAATCGACCCTCATCAGTGCCAAGAAATGCCGTCCTTATCTCCTTTGGGTTTTGCGATATTTAGAACATTGCGTTGTCTCACTAAAACATATTATGGGCTCCATTAACTAAAGGCCGTGTGTCTCTTTCTCCATACCTGCCTAGCTCTCATTAGTGTTGGGGGTGGGTGGTGGGTGGTTATGGTTGACTAAGAACATGATCCAGCTCCCAGTATTTTTTCTGTATGTTTAATTTCTGTGGGATTTCTTCTGGGCTGGAATTGTAGGGACACATTTTTTCTGGTTTGGGAAATGTCAAATAAAATATGGAACAATGAAGAATTTAATGAGAAGGCCATATACTTGGATCCAAGTGAGTAAAACCTCACTTTCAAAATGGGTAGGATGATCTTGGGGGGAGGGGAGAGAAGCACTGCAGAGGTACAAATTGTAAACATTTTACACAAGCCCTGGGAATTCTTCAGTAACTAAGTTGACTGTAGACTGGTACAAAATGGGACTGGGTTTAGTTTGTCAACCTAAGACCTGCCTAGCCTCATCCACAAGTCAAAACACTCTAGTAACCATGTATAGCAACCCATTGGATTTCTGCTTCAAGCACCATGAAAGGAACTTTATCGAGGCCCTTTGGGGCCACCGTACATGACTGGGCATCTGATTTGCTCAGTCATAAATTGTGCAGGTAGACTTGCCAACTCTGGATTGGGACATTTCTGGAGATTCTGAGGGCGGAGCCTGGGAGGGAGGAGTTTGCGGCAGGAAGGAACTCCGCAGGGTATAAATACCATACAGTCCAACCTCCAAAGTAACCATTCCTCCAGGGGAATTGATCTCTGTAGTCTGGAGAGACCAGTTTTAATTCCAGAACATCTCTAGGCCTTACCTGGAGTTTGGCAATCACATGTGCAGGCCTAGTCTAGACTCAATTATTTTTCATTTGCTTGTGTAGGGCTTCAGATGGCAGACTATCCATGTAGCATAGTGGATAAAATGTTGGCCTTGAAGTGGAAAGACCGGCTCAAATGCTTGTTCAGCTCCGGTTGGTATCCCTCAGCCTTTATCTGCTTGGTTGTGAGGACAGAATCAGTTAATCTACGTGCTACCCTGAGCTGCAAGGAGAAAAGGGGGGATGCAAAGATGATGCAGAAACTAAATAAACAGCAATACTCCCTTCACTGCGATGGGGGAATCAGGCAACTTCTGATCTTCCCCTTGGATTGATATTTGATCCAATTAGGTCCAGAATGGACACTGTTCAAAGAATACCGACTGATAATTATGAGAAGGCTAGAGCGTTTGGTGTATTACAACCATCTCCGGTGCAGGTACACTATTTACCATTTCCTTTCCCCAAACACACTTTAGTACACCAATGAGAAAAGACAAGACTGTCCTCCAATTTACTAAATACTCTTTAGTTGTAAATTGTAAGCTGTGGAGGCTTATCTGGGGAATTCAGATTAGCCTGTACACTCCCACACACGCCAGCTGGGTGACCTTGGGCTAGTCACAGCTCTTCGGAGCTCTCTCAGCCCACCTACCTCACAGGGTGTTTGTTGTGAGGGGGGAAGGGCAAGGAGATTTTAAGCCCCTTTGAGTCTCCTGCAGGAGAGAAAGGGGGGATATAAATCCAAACTCTTCTTCTTCTAAGTCCCATTGAAGCAACAGAGATGGACCAAGATAGCTACCTTGATGGCAATGCAGGGACACTTCACACATTACATTTGAAGATGTTTTAAGTAGATGCTTGAACATGTAATGTGTGAAGGCAGAAGCCTGTTGAAATATATTTGCTAAGAACCGTGACTGAGCGTACACCCCACTATGTTGTCTATAGTATATCTTATAGTATACCTCATCATAGGCAGTTTATTGTTCACATTGCCTTTTAATTCTGCACTAAGACATGGCTCAGGCTAGCCCAGATCTTGGAAGACAAGCAAGGTCAGCCTTTGTTAGTACTTGGATGTGGGACCAACAAGGAAGTCCAGGGCAAACCACCTCTTGCATTGAAAACCCTCCATTATATTGTTTGATTATACTGTTTTAATTTCTGTAGCCCACCTTTAGTTTCAGAAAGAAAGGCAGGCAATAAAAGAAGTAAGTAAATAAATAAATGTGGAATATTGCATGCACACACATATACACACACATACAGTATACAAAACACACACATACATGCATGTATACAGTAATATTGCAGTTTCTTGTTAGGATTTCATACATTTAAAATTCTTTTTGAACTTCTTGAATATGAATGAGTTGAGAGCTTCAAGAGGAATCCATTGTCAATTTTTCCCCCCTGGCTGCAGATATCTATTATTCCATTGTATCTCTCTATCATTCATTGCTGTATTATTATTATTTTCTTGACTATAGTCCCTGGAAGTTAATAGTGTTATTTTTTAAAGTCACATGGCATCATGGCACTCAGGCAGTTTTCACATATCTGTGTACAAAATCCATAGAGAACACAAACAAAAGCTGATTACGCTCAATGTGTTTGCTGCATGATGCAAGCGAATATCAGCTGTGGCAAGATGTCTTGTATGGGCCGGTTTCCTCAAGCCCCACATTCACTTTCCATTCTCTCCCTGGCGAGACCATTTTTAGCATGACTTTTAATTTGCTTCGTCATCAGTGCGGGGAAATTTACCAGTGAGCACAGCTTTGCCCTGGAGGGTTACTTTTACAAGAGTAATATTGACATAAGTGCAGCTTCAAGGAAAGCCAGCAGTCTTGGCTATCCGGTGTAATGAGATCTGTGCCTGGAAGAATCACTCGAATGGGTGGAGTTAAGCAAATCAGGCCTGGAAAGCTCTCTATGGAAAAACTCCAGAGAAAGGAGGGAGTGCCTCCTCATGTGAAAAACCAAGAAACACAAGGAGAGCCTTCTGCAAGTCCACTGCGCAGAGAAGAATTCGGAGTTAAGCGTTCCATGCGTAATGTGCCACACACACTTAATTTTACAACCTGTGTACCAAGTGAGGCTCTCAAAGACTTTGTGAGTTCATTTGCATCCTGGTCATTTATGAGGACATTAAAGGTCAAAGTGCATGAGATGCTAGAAGTCCATGACTGGAGCTACAGTTGTCCCCAATTAGCAGATACAATATAAATTATGATGATCATACTGAGGAAAGGGGGCTAAATATCCCCCCTGCACCATTTCCTACATTAAAAATCCATCAGGGGTGGGTGGTATTTTCCATTAGGGATATGGGACAAGGCAAAGAGCTGAACTACTCTTCTTTCAAATGGCAAATGCAGTTCAATGTAGCAAAATGCAAAGTGATGCACATAGGGGCAAAAAATCCAAACTTCACATACACGCTACAGGGGTCAGTGCTATCAGTCACAGACCAGGAAAGGGATTTAGGCATCTTAGTTGATAGTTCCATGGGAATGTCAACTCAATGCATGGCAGCTGTAAAAAAGGCAAACACTATGCTGGGGATCATTAGAAAAGGAATTGATAATAAAAATGCAAAGATTGTCATGCCCTTATATAAAGCCGTGGTGCGACCGCACTTGGAGTACTGTGTCCAGTTCTGGTCGCCGCATCTCAAAAAGGATATTGAGGAGATAGAAAAAGTGCAGAGAAGGGCAACAAGGATGATTGAGGGACTGGAGCACCTTCCCTATGAGGAGAGGCTGCAGCGTTTGGGACTCTTTAGTTTGGAGAGGAGGTGGCTGAGGGGGGATATGATTGAAGTCTACAAAATTATGCATGGGGTAGAAAATGTTGACAGAGAGAAATTTTTCTCTCTTTCTCACAATACTAGAACCAGGGGGCATACATTGAAAATGCTGGGGGGAAGAATTAGAACTAATAAAAGGAAACACTTCTTCACGCAACGTGTGATTGGTGTTTGGAATATGCTGCCACAGGAGGTGGTGATGGCCACTCACCTGGATAGCTTTAAAAGGGGCTTGGACAGATTTATGGAGGAGAAGTCGATTTATGGCTACCAATCTTGATCCTCCTTGAACTGAGATTGCAAATGCCTTAACAGACCAGGTGATCGGGAGCAACAGCCGCAGAAGGCCATTGCTTTCACATCCTGCATGTGAGCTCCCAAAGGCACCTGGTGGGCCACTGCGAGTAGCAGAGAGCTGGACTAGATGGACTTTGGTCTGATCCAGCTGGCTTGTTCTTATGTTCTTATGTTCTTATGTTCTTAAACCCAAGTCGTGAGCTACACTGCAGCTTCTTGGCCAATAAATGTGTCAGAATGGTTAGCTAAGAACTCCAGTGCCACATGTCAATTGTCCCTAGGTGTCATCCAGAAGTAGTATAAAACTGGATTTGGATTGTCAGCCGTAGAGTAAGACAGAGGAAGATTTGGTGTTGACCAATGTAGCTGCAAGTGTTTCTCAGCCTTGGGCCTGTTGGATCGGACCAATGGCCATCTGCTCCGACGTCCCTTTTCATGCAGTGGCCAACCTGTTGATCTGGAGGGCCAAAAAATATAGAGGCCAAGGGCCTTTCCCCACTTACCTTAAGCCCCGCGCTACTCTCCTCAAGTAGCGCGGGGTCCCCCGGCACTCCCCGCGACAGGGGCGGTGACAGCGCAGCCGCCCCCGACGCTGCCGCTGTCGCACCCCCTCAGCGCGCGGCATCCCTGGCGCTCTTGTAAATGGCGCCTTGTGATGACGTGGGGACGCCCAGGCGCGCGGCATGGGGGGATCGTGGAGAGTGGGGTAACGCCCCTTAGTGCTCCCCTGATATTGCCTCCTAACAATGGTACTCAGTAATTTCGTGTCTATCAATGTGGAGGATCCCTATGGTCACCAAAGCATGGTGACAGCCAGCACGGTGTGGTGGTTGAAAACGACAGACTCTAATCTCTTCCACGTGAGCAGCAGACCCTAATTTGGAAAACCAGGTTTGATTCCCCTCTCTTCCACATAAAGCCTGCTGGGTGACCTTGGGCTAGTCTCAGTTTTCTCAGGACTCTCCCAGCCCCGCCTACCTTAAAGGTGTCTGTTGTGAGGAGGAGAGGAAGGGAATATTTTAAATATTTTAAATATTTATAATGTTTTTTTAAATGTTTTAAATATTTATAAGTTTGGACCGCTGCATTTTAACTTGTATAAATTTTAGTATTTCATTCTATTATCCACTTGTATGTATTATGTTGTTAACCGCCCTGAGCCCTTTGGGGGAGGGCGGTATAAAAGTGGAATGAATGAATAAATAAATAAATAAATAAATATAACTGTAAGCCACATTGAGACTCCTTACAGTAGAGAAAAGTGGGGTACAAAACCAACTCTTCTTCATCTTGGCTAGGAGCCATTGACAGATCTGTACTTCATGATGGGGCAAAATACAAGAGACATGAAATATCAGGTATCCATGCTTTTCCCCCCAGCACAAAGGTGATTATCCCCATGACGGAAATATACTCGGTGTGATTGTGAAACAGCCCTAAGTAAAGAGAAGGATTTGAAAAGCGAAGTCTCTTAGCATTTGCTTTCCACAAAATAGACATCTCGTGAAGCGGGCCACAAAGATGAAAAGGTCATTTGTCTTGTTACAACAAACACCCTTGGCTGACAGGTGGGACCTAATGAAAAACATAAGGGTCGCCGTGTGCACCGGGGGCTTTTCTTTTAAGTGCAGACAAAATAGCCGTTCAGAAGGCACGCAAGAATTCAGACATAAGCCACCGACTAACGCAGCGAGGACTGTAAACTATACCCATGCCGGTTGGGCTTTAATGAGTTATATCAAAGAAAGCAGGAATGCCCACCTCAAACGGACCCCTCAGTATATAATCACAAAGCATACTAGGTCGGCTGTTTACATTAATCAGGCGAGCCTGAGCTGCGAACAATAGGATTATTATACTGAAAGCTTGAGTAAATCTACCCCACCTTTCATCAATACCTTTTATGAACCAGCCATTCCACAGGGGATGAATAGCATTATTCTACAAAGCATTGTGGAAAGGGGGGGGGAGATAAAAAACAGGAGACATTGTTCGCCGCACAATGCCTTACTGATAACCAAACAGAGGCAAAAGCACACAAGCGTATTTCATTATTGCCGGAGAAGAAAAGCAAAGAGTTCTGCAAACAAGCGGCTGGAAAGAATATGCTTTTAGGAGGCCTCTTGTCTGGTTGAAATGTAACTAACTTGTTATGGAGCTAGCTAAATATAGGACATCGGCTATGTATTGTTGCTTTGCTGTGTACCTTCAAAATTATTTTATGCCGACCTGTTTTTTACAAAAAAAAAAAGCACCTCGGATCGTTTTCTTTTTCAAAGGCGTATTTTGTAAGGTAGACGAAATGGCTCATGTGAGATCCACACAGATTTCTTTCAAACCGGTAGGTGGTCATGATACAAATACGTTTAGACAATTAGGATAGCCGGGAGGCGTTGCAAAGAAGCGGCCTAGAAGTTGGAATGTTACAAACTTCAGCATGAAGGCAACTGAGGATTTGCCACGGTTAAGATGTTCATTTACACGCAAATTGAGCCCTTCAGTGGATTGACTCAATGTTTTTGCACAAAATTCGAATCCAGTGCCATGTCAAGCATCTCAGCCCAGTTCAGCCACATAGCCATTGAACGGTAGTAAACAAGTGGCTCTTCTAACAAACATGTGGCAGCTCATGGTCGTTTTTGTGCCCGTGCAGTTGATGTGCCAAATCTTACTTATTTATTGCTTAATTCATTCATATCCCCCTAGCATCATGGTCCAATCCAGTGGTTCTCAACCTTCCTAATGCCGCGACCCTTTAATACAGTTCCTCATGTTGTGGTGACCCCCCAACCCTAACATTTATCCATTTTACAGATGGAGAACACTGATGCAGAGAGTCTTAGGCGACCCCTGTGAAAGGGTTGTTCGACCCCCAAAGGGGTCCCGACCCCCAGGTTGAGAACCACTGGTCTAATCATTTGAGTAACCCATTTTTGAGCATGGATGGTGAGCAGTTTATCCAGTCTTTGTCTCTGCAGTTCTGGCTGAGCCCAGCCTTGAACTGTGCACCTCCCCCAACTCCACTTGGATTTGGGGGGGATTGGGAAGCACATGGCTCAATGCTTGCCCTGGGCACCATCTTTAGAAGATACATTCCTGTTCCCACTCCTGCACATAAACAGTAGACTGTTATCTGGAAACTGGGTTTGTTTCCCCACCCCTCCACATGAAGCCTTCTGGGCGACCTTGGGCCAGTCACAGTTCCCTCAGAACTCTTTCTGCCCCACCTGCCTCACAAGGTGTCTGTTGTGAGGAGAGGAAGGGAAAGGAGTTTGCAAGCCGGCTTGAATCTCCTTACAGGGGAGAAAGGTGGGGTATAAATAAAAAAAATTAATTGGCTCTAGATCAGTGATGGTGAACCTTTTCGAGACCGAGTGCCCAAATTGCAACCCAAAACCCACTTATTTATCGCAACGTGCCAACGCAGCAATTTAACCTGAATAACCCCCTTGAGCAGGGGCCAGCCTGCTGTAGCCTCTAGCAAGTCCCACATGCGCTGCTCTGCGCCTCTCTAGCATCTTTGCCACCTCTGCCCTTCCCCCTGGCAGCAGCCACCTGGAGCACAGGCACCAGGCCCGCCAGCCTCCCTCTCGCTGTGGTGCACGCACATCAAGTCCAGTGGCCCAGGCCAGCCTAGATGGGGGGGCGATTTCCCCCCACATGATGAACTCTGTTTGTGCGTGCCCACAGAGAGGGCTCTGAGTGCCACCTCTGGTACCCGTGCCATAGGTTCGCCATCACTGCTCTAGATTCCTTTTAGGACCCTGTAACTTGCAAATGTGGGCTGGGTGGAAGGTAGGCAGCAATTTTTTCCTCTGCCTTGGGCCTTTTTAACACCATTAAGTATTGTGCTGAACCCTACTTTACAGCCACGGGAAATTTCATCCATCCATCCATCCATCCATCCATCCATCCATCCATCCATCCATCCATCCATCCATCCATCCATCCATCCATCCATCCATCCATCCATCCATCCATCCATCCATCCATCCATCCATCCATCCATCCATCCATCCATCCATCCATCCATCCATCCATTCATTCATTCATTCATTCATTCATTCATTCATTCATTCATTTACAGTTTTATATACCGCCCACCCCTGAAGGGCTCTGTTGTTCCACGTTTTCTACTTCCCAACTGGCTAGGATGTTCCCAGCACAGCTTTACAGAGTGAATTAAGTGAAGAAAGGATCACAAAAGACTTATTGTTGTAAACGGTTAGGATTCTACAAGTGCCCGCTTCATTAAGCCTAGCAAGAGTTAGCTGCCTAGAATCACATGAGCTTCTGGAAAGATCTCTCTGTTTCTTCTTCCAGCAAATGAGGAGAGGCAGACGCACAGGCCCATACATACTGCACAGACAGCCAGACTGAGCACTTGCATAGATACAGTTTGTCGTTCCTATATTTAATATAAATTCATTTGTTATCTAGTAAAGTTCTACAAAACAACTCACAACTCTGCTATATTATTTACTCTAAAAATTCATCACAATACCAACAAAAGGTTACAGGCACAGAAGTTTCCACTGCATATAATTTTCTCTTTAATGCAAAGTGAGTTGCTTATATAAAGGGAGCTCCTAAAGAAGCCTCAGTCAGCTGAAGAAGCCTCAGTCAGCGCTTCTAACTCAGCAACAACTGTTTCAGCAAATGTGAGTTCAGTACAAACCTCAACCCAATATGCCCTGGCAAGGAAGCCCAAGCAATGCTCATAGAAGAGTTGATGTTAATAAAACTTTAGCTGTAAAGACAGATAAAGAAAAGGGTCAAACAAAGAAAAGAGGTGATTGAGATGTATTCCTACCCCAATGTAACTAGGCTTGTCAATACCCTAGAAATTCGGTAAAATTTGGATTCGGATTTATTCGGGCATAAAATTATCTGTATGCCTGAATAAGATAAATAACATATTCGAATATAACTGAATATTCGGGTATACCCGAAAAATTCGAGTCCGTCTGATTTGTTTTGTATTTTTTGGTGTTTTTTCACGTTTTGGGCTGCAGGGGGATATTTCTAAAGCTAGCAGCACCAAACTTTCAGGGTATCATCCAGAGACTGTCCCGATGTTACCAGCTGAGTTCGGTGAAGTTAGGATCAGGGAGGCTAAAGTTATGGACCCCCAAATGGTGCCCCCATCCCCCATTGTTTCCAATGGGAGCTAAAAGGAGATGGGGGCTACGCACCTCCTCCCACCTCCCCAAGAAGCAAAGTTCACCAAATCTCCTGGAGGGTCTCCTGGAGCCTCCTTGAAAGTCTGGTGCCTCTATCTTTAAAAATGTGCAGCCTGCTTACACACTCAGAAATTCCCCATTGGCTACAATGGAGCCAAGGCAATGCAAAGCAGAGAATCTGGGCAAATTTCTTGGGGTGCCTGTCAGGGTTGCATTTTTAAAGCTAGTGGCACTGACTGACCTGATGATATCACCCTAGTTTGGTGAAGTTTGGTTCAGGGGGGCCAACGTTATGGACCATCAAAGGGGTAGCCCATCAGAGAAACCTGGAGAGAAAGCCACAATTAAAAAAGGATTTCATTAAATTCATCAATACCATGATAGAAAACAACCATGCAGAGAAGGTTCCTGTTATAGAAGAACACCAATAATGTTGGTGTTTACCATTTTTTGGAGTCTATCATCCTCAAAAACCACACCAAGTAAGAGTAGTGTTTGACTCAAGTGCATTGTTCAAGGGAACACCCTTCAACAGAGTTTTGCTGACAGGACCAGATTTAATTCTGTCTGATCTTGAAAAGTCCAGATGGGAAAACTGGAAATCAGCACTTGTAGCCTTGGAACAAGTCAGCATGCCAAGGAGATATGTGTTTATCTCGCCCAGCTCATGGATTCCCAACGGTTGAAGGGACTAGATTCTTGAGAAATCCAGAATACTCAACTTCAGTGAATCACACAGTTGACTTCTGCAATCAAGTTTTATAGTAAGAATGATTGATCTTATGTATTAGTGATAGGTAGATAGATAAGTAATTAATAGAAGTAAAACTTCCATAAAAAGTTTTAGGCGGGGAGTGTTATGCCCCCAGAGAAGTTCCTGTTATTTTCCTATTAAGCATCAGTTTCTCTATAGTTATAATGGGTTTAGTTCTTTGTATAGTATTCTAAGGGAGGGAATTTTAGTAGATCTTGTCCCTTTAAGAAATTTCATTAGAGGCAGTCTTCCTGTTATTACCCAGTAATCCCCCTGGTCGGTCAGTCAGTCTAAGGTGCCTAGGGTAGTTGGAAGGCTGCAATACATGTTATGTCCAAGGTGTATAGAGATAGCATAAAGTTAAGGTGTACAGAAAGTAGAATTCAGTTACAGGACACTCAAGGAACCCAGAAGAAGCACAGACAAAGCGGATTTTCTTGGAAGCAGTCAAAGAAAGAACAAAAGTCTCAAGCTTCAAACTGTTCCAGTCAAGCAAGTACTTTATTTTAGTCGGACCCTGGGAGGAATTAGGGTCTCAATTCTTCTAAGCAATAAACCTTGTTTTTCAACGGTTACTCCTTGCTGGTGTATCTCCCACTCTGTTCCACCCAAGAACAGGGCACCTTTAGATTGTTTAGCTTGGGGAACAGAACAGCCGCTATTCAAATCGTAGCCGCACGCGCGCACAATTCCTTTTGCAGATTAATGGAGAGATTCATGATCTTCATTATATCTGTTTTGGTTTTAAGAAATCATATGGTGAGTAAGATTTAATGTTTGTCTCAACCCTTCAAAAGACTGGAGGTTAAGGGTGAACAAAAACAAAACAAAAAAAACCGGTGAGGTTGACTGTTCCCATCCTTTTTGCAGCCTCCTTTCATCGTTAGCACGAAACCCGATGAAAAGAATTTTGATAAACTCAAAAGCTGACTCACTTTTTTGTGTTACAGTTAATTACTTGTTTTCAGATATGCTGATGCAGCAGGTAGGAAGCAAGCACACATACTGAAATATGCAGGAAGTTACCACCCAGAACAACCTTAACAATCTTCTTTAGTTAGGTGCTGTGTGGTTTCCGGGCTGTATGGCCATGTTCTAGCAGCATTCTCTCCTGACATTATGCCTGCATCTGTGGCTGGCATCTTCAGAGGATCTTCTGAAGATGCCAGCCACAGATGCAGGCGAAACGTCAGGAGAGAATGATGCTAGAACACGGCCATACAGCCCGGAAACCAGACAGCACCCAAGTGATTCCGGCCGTGAAAGCCTTCGACAATCTTCTTTAGGCTGGTTCATACTGTAAAAAATATTTCTGAGGTCACATTCGAGAACTAAACTGTGTTCTTTTGGCCCCCATTTAGACAGGTGATGTGTGAGTAGACTTCCAGTGGGACAGCCCCACCCTCAGCCCCAATCCCCAACCCTCAAGGAACTGAGAATCGGGAGAAAAAATAGACAGAAAAAAGTCTCCATAGTGACGCTCTAGGAATTTTCTCAACTCTACAGTCTTTATCATAGAGAGTAGGGGAAATTCCTAGAGTGTTGCCCAGAGGTGCCATCATGTCCTCCCTCAAACTTGGTGCCCTAAGCATGTGTTTATTATGTTTAATGGTTAATCCAGGGCTACTTTATCCTCAGTAAGCTGGGTACTCATTTTATCAACATCAGAAGGATGACAGGCTGAGTCAACCTTGAGCCGGCTACCCGAAACCAACTTCTGTCAGGACTGAACTCTGGTTGTGAGCAGAGCATGGATTACAGTACCGCATCTCACCACTCTGCCCCACAGGGCTCTTGAATACAGTTACCATTATCTAATAATTTGCCATATCGATTAATTTTATATGTATATGCTCTTTAGCTATATAATTGTGCCTAGCTTTCATGGCACGTTGTGTGTAAAGCAGAGGTGGGATCCAGCAGGTTCTCACAGGTTCCCGAGAGTAGGTTACTAATTATTTGTGCGTGCCGAGAGGGGGTTACTAATTGGTGATTTTGCCACGTGATTTTGGCCTTAGTTACGCCCCTCCTCTCAGCAGTAGCGTGCAGAACTTGAAGCAGTCTAGCAGGAGGTGCACCGGCGTGCGTGGCAGCCTGCGCCTGCGTGCATTCGTTTCCCGCCCAAGGACCTGCGCAGCGGCTGCGTCCTTGCCACAGCCCCGTGCAGGAATGTCCCGCCCCCGGAATGCCCAGCCACGCCCCCGTCATGCCCGCCCAGCCCCATTGGCGCTACGCCACAGTTTGACTCCCACCACCAGGGGAACCTGTTACTAACATTTTTGGATCTCACCACTGGTGTAAAGTGCTATCACGTTGCAGCTGATTTATGGGAAACATAGCAAGGAGCTTTCAAGTGAGAAGCAGAGGGGATTTGTCATGGTACTAGAACATCTTTTATGTTTGTCCATGGATACTGCCAGAAACATCCTCGCAGGGATGATTTACCATGATCTTAACATGTAAAACCAGTCTTCACTTCCTAGGTCATGTGAAGCACCTCCATACAATTGTTGATTCTGGCCCTTTCCACACAAACCAAATAAAATGCTTGAGGAAGAAAATGAAATGTTTCGTCTGAGGAGTTCTTCATGGTTTTTAATCCAACATGTTTTATTTCCCGCCTCAACATGTTTGACTTGGATGCTATTCCCAAGCAATCCTTTTCTGAAAATGCTTTTCTGGACGTGTTTCGTTTGTGGACGTGTAACCTCTGCTTGTGGGTTCTGTGGGGCAGAACTTGGAAGGAGTTTGCATCAGCTAAATTTTAAACAAAATGGTTTACTTTTCCTTAACATATAACAACGATCAAACATTAACATTTAACCTAACACTTCAAGGTCCTGTTCGAGTTTCATTCCAAGTCCTTCTAATTACAGTCTGATGATGCCAAGTCCATTTCTTCCTGCTGGTGGTTGGCTCATGAAGACTCCAGAGGCTTGGTGAACTGGATTCGAGATGATGAAGGTCCCCAAAAGAACTCTACCAATTACATACACAAAAACCCTGAAACAATAAATTCTAACATTTACAATACAGCAAAAATAAACAACTCCCTTCCCACTAGTTCCCAACAACATTGCAGTTACCTTAAACAAGGTGTTAAGAGCTCATAATAATATATCCAGGTACCAGCCTGGTAGCCTCACCTCCTTCACCCTCATGAGTACAGCAGCCTTCTGCTTCTTTTCAGACTTCACGCCTTTCTGGGTCATCCCATTCTTATCATAGGGGTTACAGTTGCATTTTCACTTGCTGTGTGGATCTCTTTCAAATATTTCCCATGCTGCTCTGTAGTCCCCAGACTTTCTCGTCGGTGCCATTTTCTAAGCCTCTTAACATCATCATCATCATCATCATCATCATCATCATCATCATCATCATCATCATCATCATCATCATCATCATCATCATCATCATCATCATCATCATCGTCATTTATTAAATTTCTAGATCGCCCCCCCCCTAGGGGCTCAGGGCGGTGAACAACAGTAATAAAAACAACTTAAAAACATAACATAAAACAACTAATTATCAATATTTCCCATGCTGCTCTGTAGTCCCCAGACTTTCTCATCATTGCCATTTTCTAAGCCTCTTAACATCATCATCATCATCATCATCATCATCATCATCATCATCATCATCATCATCATCATCATCATCATCATCATCATCATCATTTATTAAATTTCTAGATCGCCCTCCCCCTAGGGGCTCAGGGCGGTGAACAATGGTAATAAAAACAACTTAAAAACATAACATAAAACAACTAATTATCAATATTTCCCATGCTGCTCTGTAGTCCCCAGACTTTCTCGTCGGTGCCATTTTCTAAGCCTCTTAACATCATCATCATCATCATGATCATCATCATCATCATCATCATCATCATCATCATCATCATCATCATCATCATCATTTATTAAATTTCTAGATCGCCCCCCCCAGGGGCTCAGGGCGGTGAACAATGGTAATAAAAACAACTTAAAAACATAACATAAAACAACTAATTATCAATATTTCCCATGCTGCTCTGTAGTCCCCAGACTTTCTCGTCGGTGCCATTTTCTAAGCCTCTTAACATTCTCCTCCTCCTCCTCCTCCTCCTCTCCTCCTCCTCCTCCTCCTCCTCCTCCTCCTCATCATCTATTAAATTTCTAGATCGCCCTCCCCCTAGGGGCTCAGGGGGTGAACAACAGTAATAAAAACAACTTAAAAACATAACATAAAGCAACTAATTATCAATAATCTAGAGATCTAGAGATGTGTTTTAAAAAAACCCAGAATGGCCCCTTCCGCACATGGAGAGTAATGCACTTTCAATCCACTTTCACAATTGTTTGCAAGTGGATTTTGCTATTCTGCACAGCTGCAAAGTGCATTGAAAGTGGATTGAAAGTGTATTATTCTGCATGTGTGGAAGGGGCCAATGACCACAAAATGGCAGCCAAGAAGCATTTTCAAGTGTGTGGACAAACGTTTTCAGGGGCTTGTCCAGAAAGGGCCTTTAGGACAGAAAACAGAAAGGAATGGATACATTAATATAAACAGTCACAAACGGCACAGGGGTGGGCAAGCTACTAGACCTCGTGGAAGTAATTGGTGGTTACTGTTTCCTGTTTTCTTTCACCAAACACAAAACAAGCTCATTGTATTCCATCAGGCAGATGTGTACCAAGTCAGTGGTTTAGGCAACCTGGTTTGGATTACAACGTGCTAGAGTGAAGCAAGAACTGAACTTAGCACAGCGGAACGGGCCGCTGTAGAAACTGCCAACCTCGTAAAGAAAGAGTGGAAACAATTGACTACTGTGCAATTATAGTATATTGGTATTGGTTTTACAAATATGCACACACATGTATACTTTTCGCAGCTGGCAGATCTGCAGGCAACCTGCTTCACCAGCCTCTTGGTACAGTTTCCAAGAAGTTCTGTACGTTCCATGCTGTTGACCAGTCGTACGAATTTACAGGAATTCCTTGCACCATCAGTGAAATGTCCATTAAATAAAGGAGCAGCAGTGGCGTAGGAGGTTAAGAGCTCGTGTATCTAATCTGGAGGAACCGGGTTTGATTCCCAGCTCTGCCGCCTGAGCTGTGGAGGCTTCTCTGGGGAATTCAGATTAGCCGGTACACTCCCACACACGCGAGCTGGGTGACCTTGGGCTAGTCACAGCTTCTCGGAGCTCTCTCAGCCCCACCCACCTCACAGGGTGTTTGTTGTGAGGGGGGAAGGGCAAGGAGATTGTAAGCCCCTTTGAGTCTCCTGTAGGAGAGAAAGGGGGGAATATAAATCCAAACTCTTCTTCTTCTTCTTCTAAATGTTACACTAGCTCCATGGGATGGACTTCTGGAAAAGTCCTTGCCATGGCACCAATGTATTAAGTTGAAGAATATCTGAGTTGACACCAGTGGTGGGATCCAAAAATTTTAGTAACAGGTTCCCATGGTGGTGGGATTCAAACTGTGGCATAGCGCCAATGGGGCTGGGCGGGGCACAACGGGGACATGGTCAGGCATTCCATGGGCGGGGCATTCCGAGGCGAGGCTGTGGCAAGGACGCAGCCACTGCGCCGGTCCTTGGGCGGGAAACGAATGCACGCGGGCGCAGGCTGCCACGCACGCCGGTGCACCTCCTGCTAGACTGCTTCAAGTTCTGCACGCTACTGCTGAGAGGAGGGGCATAACTGAGGCAAAAATCACGTGGCAAAATCACCAATTAGTAACCCCCTCTCGGCACACACAAATAATTAGTAACCTACTCTCAGGAACCTGTGAGAACCTGCTGGATCCCACCTCTGGTTGACACCCTGACTTGGATGGCTCTGAGGGGCCTTGTCTTGACTGGTCTCAGGAGCTAAGTAGGGTCGGCTCTGGTGAGTACTCAGATGGGGAATGACCATAAAAGTCTAGGGTTACTATGCAGAGGCAGGGAATGGCAAACCACCTCTGTTCATCTTTTGCCTTGAAAAACTTATGGGAACAACCAAACAAATCTGTAATGTTAGGCTACCACAAAGTAAATCTGAGTTGACCACTTCAGTGCCATGCCATGCTCCCAAACAGGTCTTCTTCTGAATAACGTGGGACTTCAGAAGAAGGCAATGATCTCCTGTGCCTTATTGGCACAACACATGGAGCTTTCCATGAGACCGGAGAGATAGTACAGTGTATCAACTAACAGACTGAGCTACAGGTCCAGAAATCTTTGGTTCAAATCTCCTTTCTGCCACAAGTTCGCTAAGCAGCCATAAGCAAATCTTTCCCCATTGATAACATGGAGGCGAAGATTCCAACACACTTTAAAGAACTATTTTGTAGGATTGGGATGTACCGAATATGCCGTTTCTCCCATTGTAAGATACCTACTTGGGGAGGCGAAATTTAATTGAAGCTGCAGCCGCTGCAAAACATACAGCGTAGGCAGGGAATTCTTTTACTTGTTATAAGTCCTGGAGTCATCCAGGTACTGTGTGAATGTGTGTAAAGTGGTTGCCTTTGCTGCACCCTGGATGAGCTTAATGGTAACGCCACTTCCTCTCTTAACAAGCGGTCCTGCTCCAAGAACATGCTGCAGGACACTGAAGGCGTTTGCCTCCTTGCTTCCAACAGTCGCTCCCTCTGCTACTACAGTGGCGTGAACCAGGCTGTCGCCATACTGGTCCCGGATTTCACCTGAGCCAGTGGCAAAGGGAGAAGAAGAAGAGTTGGATTTATATCACCCCTTTCTCTCCTATAAGGAGACTCAAAGGGGTTTATAATCTCCTTTCCTTCCCCCCCCCCCGTGAGGGGGGTGGGGCTGAGAAAGCTCCAAAGAACTGTGACAAGCCCAAGGTCACCCAGCTGGCACGTGTTGGAGTGCACGAGCTAATCTGGTTCACCAGATAATCCTCCACAGCTCAAGTGGCAGAGCGGGGAATCACACCCAGTTCTCCCGATTAGCGTTCACCTGCTCTTAACCACTACACCATGCTGGCATTCTAGATGCTCTGGAAGGGGCAGCTAGATATTCTTTTACCATTTGTGGCAGTGGCCAAATGTACCCTTTGTCTAACCCGGCAGTAACTCTCCTCTTGAACGTTTTTGTCCTTCGGAGGTGACGGGAATATTGTTTCGTATCGGTTCCCAAGAGAGCATTCACAGTATCGGTTAACTTCCCATGCAATTATCCATGCGATTATCCAGCTGATATTTCATTCTTCCCAAAGATCCTACGGCAATCGGAGTAACCCATCCTAGTGAGGCTTACTTTTGAGTAAGGATCGGCCTGCGGGTCAATTTGTTGCTGTTGAACGGGAGGGAGGGAGGGAGGGAGGGAGAGAAAGCTTGGCTCTTTTCAACTGTGAATGTTTCTTCATATAAATCTCTAGTTAAAACAGCCGAGGTCTGATAACCTTTGCGGTGGTCTTGCTGCGACCGAGGTCACATCATCAGCATGTAGATGTATAGAAAGCTTCATGAACTGTACAGCCCCGACAGGTCATTAATAAAAACCGAAAAGTAAAAGCCCTCTAATTAGTATCTGAGGTAACTTGGCGTATAACATTTTCACCTCCGATTCAACACCATTAAACAAAATGACGGGTGTTTGCTCTCTAATGGAGCAAAAGAACAATTCTCCTGTAGTTAAAACTCCAGCGAAGGAGGGGAAACGTAGGTAGCAATATGTTTGTGATTTATTGGATCAAAGGGCAGAGTCGAATCAATATGCCCACATCCAGCCATCACAAAAAAAAAATATTGTAATGAATATAACAATATCATCAAGGTTACCTTGAAAAGCGCGACGGAAGAGGGCACAGACATGACTAAAAATAGGGTCAATGCATTATCTGTGAAAGGAAAGCTCATTAATTTTTGAGCAATTTAGACCAAAAAAAAACCCACCCCACAACAGCTTATAATTAGGGTAATGTGATGGTTCATGGTACAGCATTTATTCAGCAACTGGCCCTTGCCAATTAAGAAGAAAATGTTCTGATAAACATTTAGCAACAGGTTGAAGGGTAAGAGGTAAGTCATCCCACGAAGGCAAAACAATCCCTCGTGTGCACCAGTTCATTTCGAAACACGTGGTTACAAACTGGATCCTTTGAAGCCACAAAGTGGGTTTGGTTAGCCAACAAAGATAATTGACACACATTCAGCTCAGAAGTAGACTGTTATCTGTCGTCCCCCCCCCTTTATTGACATTTAAAATAGATAGCTTGTTCTATCATGTCCTCCTCACCAGCGTATTTTTTTAAACATTCCTTTAGGGCCATTGTTTCTTTTATAACCTGAATGATGGTTTCCAGATGAGTGGGGGTTTTTTTGAGAGATAATTGTCCTCTCGGTTGACCAGGGTGAATCCATGTTTGTCATTGTTTATTTGAAGAGTCTCTAACTTCCGATGTAAAAAGCAAAATGTGTTTGCCTTCCTTCAGATCAGTTCTGCCCCTTGGGATCTGGAATGGCATTTAAGGTATCCTACACTATGCCCTGGATTGCTTACGGAGGGAAAGGGTTTACATGCTTAATGATATTTACAGCAAAGTATGCAACTTCAGAATTGAGATCATATATAGTCTCTCTTATATAGGAAGGCCAATGTGGCATAGTAATTAACATATGGGTCTAGATCAGGGGTAGGGAACCTGCGGCTCTCCAGATGTTCAGGAACTACAATTCCCATCATGCCAATTGGCCATGCTGACAGAGGCTGATGGGAATTGTAGTTTCTGAACATCTGGAGAGCCGCAGGTTCCCTACCCCTGGTCTAGATGCTGGGAACTTTAGAGTGAATATTTGCCACAAGCCTCATCGTGTGACTGTGGACGATCATATTTTTTTTTATCCTAGCTGACCTCACAGAATTGTTTTGAGAATGAAATAGCAGCAACCGAATCACCGGGGGCAGCCATTGCGGCTGGGGTGAGCTAAGGAGGCAAAGGTTGCTTGCAAAGCATGGCCGGACGGCATGCTGCAGGAGGGTGCAATGATTGGCTCCAAGCCGGTAAAGGCGGGAGGAGCCTAGGTATAAAAGGGACGCCACACCCAGAGTTCGTCCTTCTTGGCAGCGAGACTCGGAAAGGCGTGGCCCACCCTCCCTCCCTAGAATTATGTGGTTGTTGTTAGTTCGCAAATTATCGCAGCCCGGCGGGTTGGCAACGGGAGTCGCAACATCTGGGGAGAAAACGAGCCACCCGGCTGGTTCTCCCATGCTTGTGTCCTGTGGAAGGGCCGGGGGGTGTGGCAGGCCGGTTGGCAGGCCGGTAGGCTTGGCCATTGCCCGACACCCCAGAGAGTGGGGCGGGGCGGGCCGGTAGGCGGCCGGTAGGCTTAGCCGGTGCCCGACACCCCAGCAAGCTTGGGGAGGATGGCGGGTCGGTAGGCGGCCTGTGGGCTTAGCCGGTGCCCACCTCCTCAGCAGGAGCAGGAAGGGTCGAAGCCGGGGGGTTACCCCTGGGGCTCCCACTTCCTGCAGGTGGCCCCAATGGAGATTGGGGACCGCTTGATGTTGCGACCCGTTTGGTGCCCTAGCTTCTCTGTATATATGTATATAGTTGTTTTACATATATTTGCATATATTAATAAATTGGGCTACTGCCCAATCCATTTTTTCCAAGCCTGTCGTTGTAGTGTCTTTATTTTGCCGGAGAAGGGTCTCACCATCTGCACGCAATTAGCAAGGGAGGAGGAGGAGGAAGAAGAAGAAGAGGAAGAAGAATAATAATTTGGATTTATACCCACCTTTCTCTCCTGTAAGGAGACTCAAGGTGGCTTACAAGCTCCTTTCCCTTCCTCTCCACCTTGTGAGGGGGGTGGAGCTGAGAGAGTTCTGAAGAACTGTGACTGACCCAAGGTCACCCAGCAGGAATGTAGGAGTGCAGATACACATCTGGTTCACCAGATAAGCCTCTGCCACTCAGGTAAAGGCAGAGGCAGAGCGAGGGGAAACAGCGCCCGGGGGAAACTGCACCCCTGCCGTGGCATTGTCCAAAAGCACCTGCTGGGTGTTTCCCCCTTGAAGATAAAGCCTGTTGCAGAACTGTAGCTGTCAGTTTTGACCATCAAAAAGCCAGTGGTGGGATCCAAAAATTTTAGTAACAGGTTCCCAAGGTGGTGGGATTCAAACTGTGGCGTAGCACCAATGGGGCTGGGTGGGGCACGATGGGGGCTTTGCCGGTCATTCCGGGGGCGGGGCATTCCTGGGCGGGGCTGTGACAAGGATACAGCCGCTGCGCCAGTCCCTGGGGTGGGAAACGAATGCACGCAGGCGCAGGCTGCCACGCACGCCGGTGCACCTCCTGCTAGACTGCTTCAAGTTCTGCACGCTACTGCTGAGAGGAGGGGCGTAACTAAGGCAAAAATCACGTGGCAAAACCACCAATTAGTAACCCCCTCTCGGCACACACAAATAATTAGTAACCTACTCTCGGGAACCTGTGAGAACCTGCTGGATCTGTCTGTGGGTCTTACACTCTGTTCTGGCCAAGTGCAAGGCACCTGATTTTAGCTTACTTGGGGAACACAACAGGATCTCTACAAAACGTCAATTGTGTCCAACAATTCACACAATGAAGTAGCTTTATGAAGTACATCTCGTGGCAATGTTCAGGAATGCGAAGAGTTTGCTTTTGTACATAAATTTCAAAATTCAAAGTGCTTTGCATACATTACCTTGTTCTGAGATTAGCGAAAGAGCCCTTGCGATGTTTTTTTCCGGTAAGAAAAAGGCTAAAGTAAGAGGATCTGGATTCCCAGAGAGGCTGTCCCCCTCAAGCGCTCCTTCCTCTCATCCACAATACATGAGTACGTGAAGGGGTTTTTCTCCCTCTGTCTCCCCTCGGTGCGATTTGCCTTGTTTTGCTCCCTTTTCTTGATTTTATTTTTTTCTTCAGATGTCTCAGAGGAACAAAGAAAATGTTTGTTTGGGGACTGAGAGTGGCATTTGCCAGTTCTGTTTCAAAGACCACAATTAAACACAGTTGCCATCTGTATCAGGTGGGGCCGCCCAGTGGCTGACGTGGATTGGATGAGGGTCAACAAATTGAAATTGAATCCCGGTACGTTGGAGATGCCAGTGTGGTGAGAGCCAGCGTGGTGTAGGGGTTAAGAGCAGGTGCCCTCTAGTCTGGAGAACTGGGTTTGATTCCCTGCTCTGCCGCTTGAGCTGCGGAGGCTTATCTGGGGAATCATGTTAGATTGTGCACTCCAACACATGCCAGCTGGATGACCTTGGGCTAGTTGCAGTTCTTTGGAGCTCTCTCAGCCCCACCCACCTCACAGGGTGTTTATTGTGGGGGTAGGGGGTAGGGAAAGGAGATTGTAAGCCTCGTTGAGTCTCCTTGCAGGAGAGAAAGGGGGGATATAAATCCAAACTCCTCCTCCTCCTCCTCCTCCTCCTCCTCCTCCTCCTCCTTTTGTGTGCTGAGCTCCCGAGTCTGGGGAATTGAGGGACACCTGGTGTTGGAAGAGGTGATTCTACCCCAGAAAATCAGGTGCAGGATCTTAGGGTTATCTTGGATGAAGCGCTGTCCCTGGAAACCTGGGTTACAATGATGCCCAGAGGTGGCCATAGTCATTTCCAGATGGTGTGCCAACTCCACTGGGATGACCTGGCCACAATTATCCATGCTCTGGTAGCCCCCAGATTGGATTATTGTAATGTTGTTAGGAACAGCTGACTTCATTCAGTCAAGTTACAGTTAACTGCTGAAGTCACATTCCTAGAAAGCAGCTGCTGCTGCTGCTGCTGCTGCTGCTGCTGCTGCTGCTGCTGCTGCTGCTGCTGCTTCTTCTTCTTCTTCTTCTTCTTCTTCTTCTTCTTCTTCTTCTTCTTCTTCTTCTTCTTCTTCTTCTTCTTCTTCTTCTTCTTCTTCTTCTTCTTCTTCTTCTTCTTCTTCTTCTTCTTCTTCTTCTTCTTCTTCTTCTTCTTCTTCTTCTTCTTCTTCTTCTTCTTCTTCTTGCAAAAGAAGTTAAGGATGGTCACCCCCTGTCAGCACTGGGATGGGAGACCACCAAGGAAGTCCAAGGTTGCTATGCGGAGGCAAACAATGGCAAACCACTGCTGTCCGTCTCTTGCCTTGAAAATCCTAGGAGGTTACCATAAGTCAGCTGTGACTTGAAGGCATGTTTCATTGCCACCCTATCGCCTTGCTGAAGCCTTGCTCCGCCCAAGCAACCTTCCTACATAACACTATCACCCAGCCAAGTTTGAAGTCATTGAAGATAAGCTTTTCCAACTTGGCTGAGCAGAGCCAGTATTCTGCCGGAAAACCAGACTTTCTTTGCTGATAATGCCCATTTTTTGTTAGAACTGGACAACTGGGGTTGATGGAAACTAGTTTTTTTGACCTCCTACTTCCAACTGGGATGCTTTGAAAGCCTCAGTTCACAAACACCTGGGCAGGACATAATACTGGGGAGCACTAGGGAAAATAAACTGGAGGAATTAGGTACATATGGGCCGATTATGCGCAAGGTTTCTGGTGTGCGATAGGGACAAAAGTCCATTGCAGCAAGATTTCTTGTACAGATGTATTCCCTCGAGCTCTGCTTTCACTTTCCATTCTCTCTGCAGCAAGCGAAATCACTTCTAGCACAACTTTTAATTTGCTTCACCACCAGAGCAGGCAGATTTGCCAGGGAGCACAGTTTTGCCAGGGACATATTTCCAGGGGTGTACTGCCCACGGGGACATAGGGTATCACATGTCCCCGGGTGCACACCATCTAATCACGTGGGGGGGGGGGTATCCTCCGTGAGATCGGCAGATGGCTCAATCTTTCTCTCTCCTCCATATCTAGGGAAAATGGAGCCGTGTGTGTGTGTGTGTGTGTGTGTGTGTGTGTGTGTGTGTGTGTGTGTGTGTGTGTGTGTGTGTGTGTGTGTGTGTGTGTGTGTGTGTGTGTGTGTGTAAAACTCAGATTTTCCCTAGATATGCCTCTGCATATTCCCTTCACCCATGGCCAGCCTACCTAGCTCCACCCTTCCCACTCACCCCTCATACCTAGCATTAAAAGGCAGGATTAAACAGCAGCTTATTCCCTCCTCCTTTGGAAAGGTAAGGTTTATGGCTTTGGGAATGGTAGAACTGATGGGTGTACCCTTCTGGCTGTTTATGTGTCTTGCTGAATACTCAAAAGTCTCCATCGAGTGGTTTTGGATTCTAAACTGGGCTGTACATCCATCACAAACTGGGGGGGGGGATTCTTTCCCTATCTCATGGAGCAAAGTTTCTTTATTTCAACATACATTGAGCCTTTCCTTTTGGCTGAAGTTTGAAATCTTCCACCAGCCTAAGGAGATATCTTCCAATTTAAGTGGTTCTTCTATTGTAGGAAGATCCACCTGAATCAGATCCCGAGGACAGAAGCATGCTATTTGGAGAATATATTGATACACCCATGAAATGTGTGAAATAAATGCCAAAAGCACCTACTGGGTGTTTCCCCCTTGAAGATAAAGCCTGCCGCAGAACTGTAGCTGTCAGTTTTAACCATCAGAAAGCCACCAACCCAGTGGTGGGATCCAAAAATTTTAGTAACATGTTCCCATGGTGGTGGGATTCAAACTGTGGCGTAGCGCCAAGGCTGGGCGGGGCACGATGGGGCATGGCTGGGCATTCCGGGGGCGGGGCTGTGGCAAGGACAGCCGCTGCACTAGTCCTTGAGCAGGAAACGAATGCATGCAGGTGCAGGCTGCCACGCACACCGGTGCACCTCCTGCTAGACTGCCTCAAGTTCTGCACACTACTGCTGAGAGGAGGGGCGTAACTAAGGCAAACATCACGTGGCAAAATCACCAATTAGTAACCCCCTCTCAGCACACACAAATAATTAGTAACCTACTCTCGGGAACCTGTGAGAACCTGCTGGATCCCACCTCTGCACCAACCCCAGCCAGTCAATTTCTTTCTACAGTGGAGTGCTTCCTTTCTTCTGGAAAACACATTTTTCTCTGAAACCCCACATGTTTCTCTCTCCTTCCAACAAACTCCTTTGCCATTTCCACAACCCAGCCAAAAGTATCCCAAAATATGGAAAAGATCAAAATTTCAGTCTTCCTTCCTTGCAACATTTGACGTTTTGCTGCGGCGGTTATTGACACGCCTGTGAGAGCCGTGTCAAAACAAAGTCTCAAAATTGTCATAAAAATGGCATTGCTCTTTTTAACCAGCTCTGCTGCCAAGGCAGCAATTTTTTTTGTTTGTCTCTGAACTAAAGTTTGCTCGCTCGACAGGCAACAGCGGTGCTTGGAGTGGGGGCAAGAGGGAACACTACAAGAAAATGGTACAGTCAGTCCTTTGCAAACATATCTAATATAGCAAGAAGAGTTTTGAAAACATTTCAGCTCTTCGGAGGAGCACCTGCTAGAAATCCCTGGCCCAAAAAAGATCCGGCTGGCCTCTACAAGGGCCAGGGGCTTTACAGCCCTGGCCCCTACCTGGTGGAACAGGCTCGGCTCGCTAAGGAGAACAGGGCCCTGCAGGACCTACAGAGTTTCCACAGGGTCTGCAAAACGGACCTGTTCCACCAGGCTTTTGCCCAGCCGGGATAACCATCAGACCCCTATATCATCTAGGCCTCCCGTGGGTGGAGTTGGGGTTGGGAGAATGAAGTCGCCATACTTGTGTATAATTGTTGCGCTGGGAATTTTAATCCATTGTTTTATATTGGTTTTATTGTATTATTATGAAAATGTTGTATACCGCCCTGAGCCTCTGGGGGAGGGTGGTTTAAAAATGTAATGAATGAATGAATGAATGAATGAATGAATGAATGAATGAATGAATGAATGAATGAAGGGTCAGGATCTTCACCACATTGTTACAGACTTTCAGGGAACTTAGTTTGAGCTCTTGAGAGGAGTCACAAGGAAAGAAGTCACAAAAATAAGAAAGGAGGTTTTTTTAAAAAAACAGATGACCAAAAGAAAAAGAAAACAGATGGGAGAAACCTCTGGTGTTTGGAATAGAAATAAATTTCAGTAAGCAATCATACAAGTCTAGTGATATTTTCTCTGATTATGATACAAAGAAACCAGTTGAAATGCCATGGTTCATGTCAAACCAGCAAGCACAAGAACTGTATATCCAAATATAAAGTATCTGTATGCCCCAATAAGACAAATAACATATTTGGATATACCCGAATATTTGGGTATGCCCAGAAAATTCGGGTTTGTCTGATTTTTTTGTATGTTTGGTGGTTTTGCTTTTTGACATTTGTAAAGCTAGCGGCACCAAACTTTCAGGGTATCATCCAGAGAAGTTTGATGAAGTTTGTTGCAGGGGAGCCAAAGTTATGGACCCTCAAAAGGGTAGCCCCCATCTCCTGTTAGCTCCCATTGGAAACAATGGAGGATGGGGCATGCCCTTTGGGGGCCCATAACTTTGGCCCTCCCTTTCCAAACGTCACCAAACTTGGGTAGTATCATCAGGACAGTCTCTGAATGATACCTGGAAAGTTTGGTGTCACTAGCTTTACAATGCACCCCCTGCAGGTCAAAACGCAAAAAAACCCAAAAAATACCCCCAAAAGCAGAATATCTTGCATTCAGATTTGTTCATATTCAGGCAGGACATATTTGGCCGATTTTGGCCCGAATATGCCTGAATTTGCCCAGATTTGGGCGGATTCCCGTATTTGTTTCCCCCGAATCTCCAAGCCTATTGGCAACTCCGTTTAGTCTAAGACAGCACTTTTTGTCTGTGTTCTCACCTTCACGAAACTCTGATACATTTGCTCTTCGACCAGAGATGAAGATTTCAGACATAGATGTGATAAAATTTCAAGAAGTGTTATGTATCAAGATGTCAGTTGTGCATAAAAGCTGAAGTATTCCCATCATAATTAAATTTCAAATCTAATTATAATTCCAGGAGTCCTTTTAATTACACTGCCATGCTCTGCTTTCGTAGGATGGCTGTTGCTACTGCATCTTTTTTTCTATTTGTAATTTTCTTTTAATTAAAAAATGTAAATAAATCAGAACCACCTACTTAAAACTATTTTCTTGCATAAATGAAACCCTAAAACACTCAACTGCTTATTTTCATCAATAGACAATATTCAATGAATCTGTTTCCTGCTATTAAGGTGTTGACATGATTCATATTAAGAAGTTTAAGGTCAAGAACTGGGGGAGGAGAGCCTCGCTTGCAACTACCGAGTTGATATTGCAGAACAGAAAACTTTCTGAAGAATATTAAAATCTATTTCCTGTCAATTACGAATAAGCCAAAACTGAACGCACCTTTTCATTGCCACAGAGTACTGGTCAAGTTTTACATACATTTAAAAAAACCCAAGGTTTTAAAAATTATTATAGATGCCTCTCAAAATTATTTCCCAATTTTAAGGAAACAAACAAAAAAAACCCCCAGCTCCAATCAATCAATTAATCATTGTGACTTAGTGTCATAGACCAGCATTTAGAGTAGATATAAAAACAGCTTAGTTCATGGATTGTCCTAAGATAGTTGAAATCAGTCAAGCGCAGAAGGTCTCTCCAACCACAGCCAAAGAGACAAACATAATCATCTAACTAGTCAGAAAAACTGAGGGAATCTCCTTAAAATACAGTAGCTTTTCACATGCATAAATGCCTCTCAGTCTCTGATGAAGTTAGCCTAATCATTCTTACTTCATCTCTCGAACCATAGAGATGTTGATTGGTGGCGTAGTGATTAAAGTGTCCAACTGGGATCTGAGAGACCCAAATTTAAATCCCCAATCTGCTATCAAAGCTTGCTGGGTGACCTTGGGCCAACCACATACTTGTTGAAGAAGAAGAAGAAGAAGAAGAAGAAGAAGAAGAAGAAGAAGAAGAAGAAGAAGAAGATGAAGAAGAAGAAGAAGAAGAAGAAGAAGAAGAAGAAGAAGAAGAAGAAGAAGAAGAAGAAGAAGAAGAAGAAGAAGAAGAAGAAGAAGAAGAAGAAGAAGAAGAAGAAGAAGAAGAAGAAGAAGAAGAAGAAGAAGAAGAAGAAGAGTTGTTTGGATTAACACCCCACCTTTCTCTCCTGCAAGGAGACTCCAGGTGGCTTACAAACTCCTTTTCCTTCCTTTCCCCACAACAGACACCTTGTGGAGTAGGTGGGGCTGAGAGAGTCCTGAGAGAGTCCTGTGACTAGCTCAAGGTCACCCAACAGGAATGTAGGAGCATGGAAACACATCTGGTTCACCAGATAAGCCTCTGCCACTGAGGTGGAAAAGTGGGGAATCAAACCCAGTTCTTTAGGTTAGAACCCACCTGCTCTTAACCACTACACCACACTTAGCCAACCTATCTCTCAGAGGGGCTGTAAGCATCAAATGGAAGAGAGGAGAATAATGTAAGCCACTTTGGTTCCCCATCAATAGTCCCTCTAACGGCGGTAGGGAACTGCGTGGAAGTTCCCTACCTCTGCGCAGAATTGAGCCAGCCCCCCCCCCCCAGTGGGAGCTCCTCCTGCTGGTAGCCTCCTGAACTGCGCAGCACCAATGTGGTGTCTGCGTGGCTGAGTGGCTGGTGGTAGCACAGTTTACAGGGCCCGTTGGCCCTCGCTGGAGAGAAAGGTGGGGTATGAATGAAGTAAATAAGTAGAGGAATTAAATATTTATTCTGTGCAATCTTTCTTTCCCAGTCTCCTTGGCTGAAGATAAAGTGGGGTGTGGTGATTATTTTAGAAAAAGGCACAAAACTTCCGAACAAAAGGCCTCCATTGCCCTGTGAGCAGCAGAACAGGGGAAACAGGGAACGCTTCTACAAGGCCCCCTTTCATACTGCTCCCTGAAATGAAGGAATCTCTTTTTCTCCCCTCTCATTTCGCTTGCCCTTACAAATGGCTATTTGTTTTCTTAAAAGGCAGCAGCCATGTTATAATGACTTTGGAGGTCTAATTTGTTCCGATGCTAACCGAGCCCCCCTGCGCCACAGAAACCGCAGGGTTTTTTTCCCCCCAATGGGACATTCTTCGGGCCAGACAACCCGTTACCATAGCACACTTTCTTCCTTTGACTCCAGCCACTCCCGTGACCCTTAGCACTCTGCAAGAAAGCCGGCATTCTTCGAAAACTTTCCCCTTCCTCCTGCACCAGACAATAGCGCAGCGTCCACCGCTCAGGAGTTTCCTTGTGTCGTTTCTGAACGCTTGCCAGTTGCAGCTCTCCCTGCAGCTCTAGACAAGACAGACTTTCTTGCAGGCTGTTCATACTTTCCTTTCTAGGATCGGGTGCCAGATTCTGCTACAGCTTGCTCCAAGTTTCCTGACAAGATACTCTTATAGTATGGTGTACAGTTAATTTGCATACATAGCCCGTGCCAGATTCCCCCACAGCCTGATTCATTTTTCTGTACTGCTTCCACATCCCTAACACCAGACATGTGGTGCGCGTGTGTGTACGTACGTACGTGTGTGTGTGTGTGTGTGTGTGTATAGATAGATAGAGATAGAGATGGATGGAGAGCGTGTATTCATATTATTAACCTCGCTTTCCAACCCGACTGCTGGTACACACAATGGAAAATATGCTATACTGAATCTATATCCTCAGTAACCTTGCTGGCTTCCACAAGTCAAAATCTTGCATTGTACTGCACACTTCTTGCATGTTTATCCTGCAGTTCTGAGTTGTCTGTAAGCACACCGTTTCCAGTGGAAGTCGTTCTAAGAGTGTGGAGCTAAGATCTGGGAGACAAAGATTTGGATCTCTGCCATGGAAACCTTGTGAGTGACCTTGGGCCAGCATAACTTACCTCACATGGCATAATTTACCTCACAGACAGAGCATAACTTACCTCACATAGCATAACTTACCTCACAGACAGAGCATAACTTACCTTACCTCACAGACAAAGCATAACTTACCTCACATAGCATAACTTACCTCACAGACAGAGCATAACTTACCTTACCTCACAGACAAAGCATAACTTACCTTACATAGCATAACTTACCTCACAGACAGAGCATAACTTACCTTACTTCAAAGACAAAGCATAACTTACCTCTCATAGCATAACTTACCTCACAGACAGAGCATAACTTACCTTACCTCACAGACAAAGCATAACTTACCTCTCATAGCATAACTTACCTCACAGACAAAGCATAACTTACCTTACATAGCATAACTTACCTCACAGACAGAGCATAACTTACCTTACTTCAAAGACAAAGCATAACTTACCTCTCATAGCATAACTTACCTCACAGACAAAGCATAACTTACCTTACCTCACAGACAAAGCATAACTTACCTTACATAGCATAACTTACCTCACAGACAGAGCATAACTTACCTTACCTCACAGACAAAGCATAACTTACCTCTCATAGCATAACTTACCTCACAGACAAAGCATCTTACCTTACATAGCATAACTTACCTCACAGACAGAGCATAACTTACCTTACCTCACAGACAAAGCATAACTTACCTTACCTCACAGACAAAGCATAACTTACCTCTCATAGCATAACTTACCTCACAGACAAAGCATAACTTACCTCTCATAGCATAACTTATCTCACAGACAAAGCACAACTTACCTTACATAGCATAACTTACCTCACAGACAGAGCATAACTTACCTTACCTCACAGACAAAGCATAACTTACCTTACATAGCATAACTTACCTCACATTGCATAATTTCCCTCACAGACCGTGAGCCAGCATAATTTCTCACAGCATAACTTACATCACAGAGTTGTGGTCAGGCTACAACATGGAAGAGAGAAGAATGCTGTAAGCAACTTTGGGGCCCCGCTGGGGAGAGAGATGGTGTATGAAATAAGTAAAAAATAAATACATACATAAATAATATATAACACCAAGTGAAAAGAACTGTATGCATTTCTGCTGGTTAACATTAAACAATGAGGATTTCTTTCCCCGCCTTTTCCCAAAGTAAGACTGAGGCTGCCGTTCCATCCCGACTTACTTGGGAGGCAGTCCCATTAAATTGAACAGGCCTTGCAACCACGCATAGGACTTTTCAAAAGCTGCACTATGCATCCGCTGGATTATTTGCATATGCTGCACAAGCTCTTCTATTAAGCAGGATGACATATTTATGCTGGTAATTATCCGTTTACACTGCAGCGAGCAATTGAAGGTCTGTGCTGAAGAGACGACTGACAAGCCATAGCTACTGTTCTTTTTAATGAGGAAAGACACTGTTCCTGTGACAGAAATACATGTCCCTTTCGTGTGTTGTCAATTTTGGCAATGGAATGCTTCAGTGCAAAGATAATCTGCCCTGCTGTCTTGTGCCCAGGAAAAGCACAATTGTTAGTTGGAATAAGTCTATGATGGAGGTCCTCAATGTACGGCCCATGGGCAACATGATGCCTGCGAACACCTTTCCTTGTACTCCTCAAGTTATTTCTGGAAAATGGGCAGGACCCAGCAGGGATTCTGATTGGCTGTGCAGAGAAAAAGGCATCCTGTTAAATACAGCATTGGCCTAAAATGTCGAGTTAACCTTTCATCTCACTCCCTGATATTTTGCAGTTGACTCCGCCTCCTGTGGAAGCCATTTTTCATTGCTCCTATCACCTTGTATCATAAATTTCATGGTGCTCGCAGACTCAAGAAGAAGAGGAGGAGGAGGAGGAGGAGAGTTTGGACTTATACCCTGTCTTTCTCTTCTGTGAGGAGTCTCCAAGTGGCTTACAAACTCCATCCCTTCTTCTCCCCACAACAGACACCTTGTGTATTCTGCCATGGCAGGGGGTTGGACTTGATGGCCCTCGTGGTCTCTTCCAACTCTATGATTCTATGATTCCATGTGAGATTGGTGGGGCTGAGTCAGTTACTGATGTTATTGAAATGTTTGTATGTTTGTTGTATGCTGCCTTGAGCCCCAAAGGGGAGGGGTAGCCTATTAAATCTAATTAACAATAATAATAGCCTCATGCACCTCTATCAGGATCCAATAATCTGGATGCAGTTTGAGGAAATGCATAAACTGACAATATGACATTGTGCATTTATTTAACTGCACATTATGAGGAGAATGAGGGATCATAATTAGAGGGCTGCCATTTTGGGTGGCAACCCCACAATCTGCATCATGTTCGATTCCTGTCACAGTATAAGGCAGACATTTGTTTATGTATCCATTCATATGTTTTCTAGACCTCTTGTCTGCTCACTGAGGATAAAGAAACACAAAGGTTTAATTTAGACAAACAACCGGCAAGTATGCGCCGCAGTTCTAATTCCAGGACTGGTCCTGGATCCACTGGACCACGTCACACAGGTCTAACAGCTGTGAGTCACGGGCTAAGACCCAACATCCCTTTGGCTTTTGCCCTTCAGCTCATGCTAAAAGTCTTTCACCTAGCGCAACAGGTGGATGTGATATCATCACAATGTGTGATGCTCTAGGAATCACTCAAATCTTTGTGGTCTTTACCACAGATATCAGGAGGATTCCTAGAGCATTGTTTGACAGGGTGATGCCACTATCAATTTTGGGACTGGAAATGATGTCACAGCATTGTGTGATGCTGTTCTCCCCCATCACACTGAGCACGGGTGGGGGCAGGGAGGGCTGATGGGGGATCCAACTGGAAGTTGTACCTGCACCTCTGGCCATGTCCAGATTTAAATACCTATAACAGGAAGTGAAACAGAAGCTCAGCCCAGATCTCATTTAGGTGGTTGAGAATGTTCCCACGATTCCCCTCCTCTGTGATATCACTGGCTGCAGCTTCTGGAAAACATAGAGTCTTAAAACCTGGGCTCCTGCAAGATCCTACATGGATGCTGGAAGCAATTCTTAAAGTAGGCAGCAAAAACACTGGGAACAGAAGAACAAAGTCCAAACCACTTAAATATCTCCAAACTATCAAAGCAGCAGATGACTTGATAGCACCTTACAAATCTTATAATCGGCCGTAAGTAGAAGCTAAGACCTTGGCTTCCCCCACGTGTCTGCAAGTGGGAACGGAGCAAGGGGATAATTTATCCAAGCCCAAGGTAATGAAGTGTTAACCAAAACCAGATGAAGTTATTATTGCTACAACCACAGGCCACAAAACACAAAAGGGAGGGGAGGGGAAACCTCTCGGGGAGGCAGAGGGGGAGAGCTGCCTCGTTCCATTCGTCTTTTGCTTCACGGATCACCTAAAGGAATTTACCCTCCAAAAAAAAAGAGAAAGAGGAAAGAAAAAAATATATATACGAGGCAACGCAATTGGCATAAAGTGATTCATTAGCTTTAATGAACAATGCCGATCATATTGTCTCCGAAATACAGTCGACGGACGTTGATGTATATGTGCCTTAATTCATTCTTCCCAACTTTTATTAGGTACATATGTCTATGGCAGACACAAATGAAACATTCTACCACTAGGCTCCCAGCCAAAAACTAATTTATTCTTTAATGTGGTAGTGATTACTCGGTGGTTCCTTGAGTCGAGATGACAGGTCCCCGCTAATGGAGTCATACTGTAAGTTAATATAAATCATGACAGAGCAATTAATTACAGAAACCGCTGCAAATCCCTTTGTTAGTTTTCCCCATCACCAGAAGGATTTAATAACGTTCGTTTTGCTAAGTTCCAGTGACATTTACAAGTCTTAAACCGCTTTTTAATCAAATCAATATCACGGGACTGCTGGATTGAGTCGAGGGACGTTAACCGGTCCTGGGAAACACAGATAGGAGCATTTTGGGGCCCTCCGTGTCCACTGAATCATACTGAATCCCCCACACTCCCTCTGTAATCATTTATGCTGAAGAATTGGGGTGATTTTTCTTTAAAAGGGAGTGATGCATATCAGACTGACCGGGACCAGTTCCAAGATGTGGGGGGCTCTCAGACAATGAGTGCCCAGTGGCCCCTTTCCCTTCTAAGCCAGGCTCTGGGTTGGGTTATACCCCTGCCCCTTCCACACATGCAGAATAATGCACTTTCAATCCACTTTCACAATTGTTTGCAAGTGGATTTTGCTATTCCGCACAGCTGCAAAGTGCATTGAAAGAGGATTGAAAGTGCATTATTCTGCATGTGAGGAAGGGGCCGTAGATATTTTGAGGGTGGAACTGGGCAAGAGTGGGATTTAGGGAGGGAGGGAACTACGGATGGTATAACGTTTATAGTCCACCTTTACACTCCGCCATTTTCTTGAGGGGAACTGATCGTTATAGTCTGGAGACCAGATGTAATTCCGTCAAATCTCCAGTCACCACCTGGAGGCTGCCAAGCTTAGCCAGGTTCTTCGTACATGCCTCCCTTCTGCAGCCCCTGCTTGCAAGTCCTCTCTGCTCATGCATCCTTGCTCAACCCACTCGCAAGCCTTCATGCAGCCCATGTCCCCGCATGGCTATGTGCCCTTTCTGAGACTGCAGTGGCCACTGCTACAGGCACTAATGCTGTGCTTCATTTGAAACCTCACAGACAGAGCATAACTTACCTCACATAGCATAACTTACCTCACAGACAGAACATAACTTACCTCACATAGCATACCTCACAGACAGAGCATAACTTACCTCACATAGCATACCTCAGACAGAGCATAACTTACCTCACATAGCATACCTCACAGACAGAGCATAACGTACCTCACATAGCATACCTCAGAGACAGAGCATAACTTACCTCACATAGCATACCTCAGAGACAGAGCATAACTTACCTCACATAGCATACCTCACAGACAGAGCATAACTTACCTCACATAGCATACCTCACAGACAGAGCATAACTTACCTCACTTAGCATACCTCACAGACAGAGCATAACTTACCTCACTTAGCATACCTCACAGACAGAGCATAACTTACCTCACTTAGCATACCTCACAGACAGAGCATAACTTACCTCACTTAGCATAACTTACTTCACAGACAGAGCATAACTTACCTCACATAGCATAATTTACCTCACAGACAGAGCATCTTACCTCACAGACAGAACATAACTTACCTCACAGACAGAACATAACTTACCTCACATAGCATATCCTACAGACAGAGCATAACTTACCTCACTTAGCATAATTTACCTCACATAGCATAACTTACCTCACTTAGCATAACACCTCACAGACAGAGCATAACTTACCTCACATAGCATAACTTACTTCACAGAGCATAACTTACCTCACATAGCATAACTTACCTCACATAATTTACCTCACAGACAGAGCATAACTTACCTCACTTAGCATACTTCACAGACAGAGCATAACTTACCTCACTTAGCATACCTCACAGACAGAGCATAACTTACCTCACTTAGCATAACTTACTTCACAGACAGAGCATAACTTACCTCACATAGCATAACTTACCTCACAGACAGAGCATAACTTACCTTACATAGCATGTGCAGGCAGGAGTGGTGGAGCAGTGACAAATGAGCAGACTGGGAAAGCCAGGTCGGGAACGTCAGTGGCAGTGGGTCCCACCAGATGTTCCTGGCCCCAGCAGCTGGCACAGCTCAGGGAATGCTGTCGCTAGTCCTGAGAATGACTTACAGACCTTGACTTATTTAGGAATGACTTGCATAAGTCATTGAGGCTGACTTGAGAGACTGGTTACAGCTGTCCAAAAAGAATGATTTTATACATGCAAACACCCATATTGTTCCTTTTAGGAAACATATAAACAGCCTTCAAGAAGGAAGTGGAGGAGGTGAGTTGGCTCTTATACCGCACTTTTCTCTAGCAAAAGGAGTGTCAAAGCAATTTACAAACTCCTTCCCTTCCTGTCTCCACAACAGACACCAAAGTCCTGAGAGGACTGTCACTGGGCCAAGCTCACCCAGCAGGCTTTATGAGGAGGAGTGAGGAATCAAACCCGGCTCTCCAGATTAGGGTCTGCTACATTATATCATGCTGGCTCACGGAGGCCTGTGAGACCTGGGAGTTTAAGACACTTCACCGGCCCTGCTATTTGTGGAACAGGATTCAGTCCATGAATCAAAACAGAACTTAAATCATTCTTCAAAATTCAACACAACGCTGGAGAAAATGGAAAAGGTCTTTGCTTGATGCCAAAATGTTAGCCAGGAAAGTCCCTTTGCAGTCAGTGTTGCCAAACTCTTGGTTGAGCCTGGATATTTCCCAGAATTCCTACTGCTTTCTAAACTGGAAGAAATGGCTGCTTGGAGCGGGGGGGGGGGGTCTTTCACATTAAACTCCACCATGATCCTTCTCTTCCCCAAACTCCACCTTCCTAGGCTCCATGCCCAAATCTCCAGGAATTTCCCTGTCTGGAGATGGCAACCTGACTTGCAGACTTCAGTCATGAAGGCATTTCAGATATGGTGCTATCTCATAAAAGACCTGTTCAGATTGGTGGGGGTGATCTAGGAGGCTGACGTAATCCCTTTGTGGTATGCAAAATACCATATATACCTAAAAAGAAGACAACCGTGAATATAAGATGATCCCCCCAAAAATGTTATACACAAAAAGTTTGTTACTGTACAGTGTGTACATGCTTGCAGCTAGTATGCAATGCAAGGCTATACCCTTGGTTTGCTAGACAATACATGGGGGGAGTGGAATATATGGTATGAAAAATGACCTTCCCCTCCTCCCCAGGGTGGGTAGGCCACAACCATATGCTCCCCCTCCTGTCCTTTCCCCCTCCCTCCCCCCGAAATGGATGGGTCACAACTAGATGATGGACCCCCTCTCCCTCTCCCCTCCCTCCCCTTCCCCCCATGGTGGGTTGGCCATGACCAGATGACCAGATGCAAAATACCATATATTCCCCAAAAGAAGACAACCTTGAATATAAGATGACCCGCCCTCAGAAAAAGTTACGCACAAAAAGTTTGTTACTGCACAATGTGTACATCCTTGCAACTTGTGTGCAACGCAAGACCATTCCCACTTTTGTTAGACAATACACTGGAGGAGTGGAATCTAGCCTTCCTTTGAGGATAAAGACAACACATATATCTGATGCCCTCCACCTCAAAAGCCGCCATTTGGAAAAGCAGACATTTCAATGACCTTCCCCTATACCAGGGGTCTTCAAACTATGGCCCTCCAGATGTTCATGGACTACATTTCCCATCAGCCCCTGCCAGCACGGCCAAGTGGTAGGGCTCGTGGGAATTGTAGTCTATGAACATCTGGAGGGCCATAGTTTGACGACCCCTGCCCTATACAATCTGTTCTGTATATTCATCCTGTGACTATTCATAACGTCACCTATGGGGTCCTCAATGTCTACTGTGAAAAGAAGGAAAGCAATTTGTTCGTATCTAGATAGTCAGATATGGCTTCAAATAATAGTTTTGAAGAAGGCTTCAAAGTCTTTCGCTAGCATTACATACAATTAATCTTTCTCTCATCGTGGTCCACTTGTTTAAAGCACTCACCTACAAAAGTTCACAAGGCCGACTCCTGTAATGGTGTCAACAGCTCACAGCCGCCTCTAATGAGCTCGAATCTAAATGGGGACATCATCTATTGGTGGTGGTAGAAAGTGCCATCAAGTCAGAACTTTCTTGTGGTGGCCCCATCAGATTTTCAAGGCATGAGATGAATAGAGTTGGTTGCCATTACCTGACTCTGCATCGCAACCCTGGACTTTCTTGGTGGTCTCCCATCCAAGCACTAACCAGGGACAATCCTGCTTAGCTTCTGAAGTCTGACAAGATCAGGTTAGCCTTGGCTATCCAGGTCAGGGTACCAGTAAATATCCCACACTCACGGAAGATACAGCTACCATTGGCTATTGGTGGTAGAAAAGGCCATAAAGTTACAGCCAGTTCATGGCAACCCTGTATGATTTTCAAGACAAGAGATAAACAGAGGTGGTTTGTCATCGGCATAGCAACCCTGGACTTCCTTGGGAGTCTCCCATCCGAGTACTAACAAGGGGGGACCATGCTCAGCTTCCAAAATCTGATGAGCTCAATCCAGCCTCGGCTGCCCAAGGCCCCTTCCGGACACACGAGGCGACTCAGGTTCGACTCGTGTTGGCGGAATCGTACCTCAGCTCGAGTCCTCCCGTTCCTCCGCACAGCAGCTGACTCGTGTCTCTGGAGCCGAGCTCAGAGGCCGGGACCACCTCCCTGCGCTGCGTTCTGATTGGTTGCTGAGTCCCCCGTTCTGCGCATGCCCAAAGCTTTTCGCCGCCACCACGAGTCTCCCCTTCTGCGCATGGGCGAGATACTGAGCTGTGATTGGCTAGATGGCAGAGTCGAGTCAACGGAGATTCCGCACTCCGCCGGCTTCGGCTCGAGCGCAACCCGAGTCCGCCAGTCGACTCAACCCCCTCAGTCGAGCTCAGAAATTCAATGGTGAGAGGGGGGTGAGTCGAGTCAGACACGAGTCCGACACTACGTCTGTGCGGAGGACTCGGGTCGGACTCAAGTTGATCTAAGGTCGACTCCTACAATGCGGAAGGGGCCCAACTCAGGATGTTTTATCAAGAATAGTTGTCAGAGTAGATCCCGCATCGCTTCCGAGCAAGCCACGGTCCGTGAAGCTGACGTGAATCCACCACACCGACTAATGCATTAAACATATTCCACACCGACTCCGGTCATTTCTCCAGTGGACGAAGGCAGCCGGCTTTTTGAAGCCAACCGGGACGCACACATGACGAACCCTCTCATCTTTCCGGATGAGAATGGCTTTGATATGTAGCCTTGTTTGTATCGACGCATGGCTTGGCGAACTCTTTGAAGACATGGTTTTTTGCGTTCCTGGGATATTTTTGTTGAAAAATAAAGATTTTTCCTTAGAAAAGAAAAGGCCTGAGTGGATGCATCTCGCAACAGTAGTGGGGTTTTTACCCCAGCTCTCCTATACAGCAGCCTCAACAACAACAACAACAACAACTGAAAGGCTGTGACATTGTGTTTCATTTGAAACACTTCCTTTTCCTTCCTACCGATTGTACCCATATTCGCAACAATGTGTTTCAGATCTCCACCGTCCCCGAGGGACCTACATGGAATGAGAACACCAAACACATCAGAAATGAATAATAAAAGAACAGTGGAAGGAACCCTTCAAAGGCTTTGCTAGCTCTGAGGTCCAAGGTCTTTGGAGACGCCGTGTCACATCCTGCCTGTTTATCTTGTTGATTTATTCATTCATTTCAGAGCCATTCAGTAACCACAACAATGTTGTCTCTGGTCTTGGCATATCCCCGCCATGCAATATGCACAGAGCAAAAGAGCTGAGGAGAAGCCCTTGCCGTATTGTTCGCGGGGCATTGAAGCCAAGCATCAAAATGCAAGCGGGGTGAGCAAAGAACAGAAAGGTAGCCGGCTTTGTGAGCGAGGGGCTGCTTGTCTGGGCCGGCTTACTCTGGAGGCATCTTGCCGACTAGACTTGACTGGCGTTAACTCACAGACCAGCCGTTTCAGGACCGTAACTCAAATTGTTCCAACGGAAGTTTGAAAACTCCACTTTCTGGAGTGGCCAGATTGACGGTTGTTTACTCTTTGGTATTGTTGGTGAGGCATAGGGCAGAACATCCAAAAAGGCATCCATGATGGGGACCCCAGCTTCAGAAACTGTGTCTGATCAGAAGAAAAAGAAGAGTTTATGGCCCACTTTTCTATACCTTTAAGGAGTCGCGAAGCAGCTCCTGTCCCCTCTCCACAGCCAGAGGCGTACCTAGGGAAAATGGAGCCCAGTGCAAAATCTGAGTTTTGCGCCCCCTCCATGACAGGCCGCTGTGATGCTGGAATCCACCCCCAAACAGCATCACTTTTAGTGGCGTTTAAACTAGGGAGCCCAGATTCTCCTTTTAAAGCCACCTTAAAGGGAGAATCTGGGGTCCCCAGTTAAAACAACAATGAAAGTGATGCTGTTTTGGGGTGGATTATCCCCCACCCTGAAACAGCATCACTTTCAATGTTTAAACTGGGGACCTCAGCTTCTCCCTTTAAATCCATGCCAAAATGCGTGGATTTAAAAGGAGAATCTGGGGAAATTTGGGGGGGGGTGCCTGCTGTTAGGGGTGCAATATTAAGATATCAGCACCAAAACTTCAGAGTATCTTCAGGGGATCCTCCTGATGATACCACCCAGGTTTGGTGAAGTTTGGTTCAGGAAGTTCAAAGTTATGGACCTTCAAAGGTGTAGCCTCCATCTGCTATTAGCTCCCATTGAAAACAATGGGGGATGGGGCACCCACTTTGGGAGTCCATAACTTTGGGCCCCCTGAACCAAACCTCACCAAACCTGAATGCTATCATCTGGAGAGTCTCCTGGAAAATCCCTGAAATTTTGGTGCTGCTAGCCAAAAAACTGCATCCCCTGCAGGCCAAAAATGGGAAAAAACACTAAAAATACAAAAACGGGTTGCCTATAAAATCACTGCTTGCAGTGGTACCCCAGGGTCGAACACGACTGAAGGGGAAACTTTACCTTTAGTATTTAGAGGCAAGCATTAAGGCAAACAGAATTCCAGTTGTCTTTTCAGTTTCAAAGAATCCTCTTTAGTGCCTTGACCTACAAAACTTTCACAAACTCATTGTAAACCATTCACAACATTTTACACCGGACTACATAAAAAGCTTACTTCAAGAACTTGTATATTAAAAAACAAACAAACATCAGCCTTCTTTTCTCTTTTTTATTTGTAGAGCTGGCTTCCAGGAACAATCCCCGCACAAGAGCGCTTAAAATGGCATCCTAGAAGCCTAGCTAACCTGAGCAATATTTAAAAAACAGGAGATTCAACAGGTATGTCCCATGAACTACTTGACATGTGGAATTAAATTAGATAAAATTAGGTGTATTCACAGAGATAAACATTATCAGTGTGGCCACTTAACCCTTACAGGGCCACGTTAAACGGTTCAAGGAATATACAATTTCAACGGAAAGGAAGAAACCATGAAAATGAACAGAATTTGGCTGCCAGTTTTGAAAAACACTAGAGTCAAGACAGTGACTAATCATCTCCACACAACACAGGATGACTATAGACAATAAACAATCACAGGGAACAAAGGCCAAACTTCTTCTACTCAGATGCCTCACCTATTGACCTTGCTATCTCCATTGTTACTCACATGCTACACTTCATTGTTACTCACTTGCCAGGCCACACCTATTCAGATGCCCTCACCTATTGACCGTTACTCACAGGTATATATACTCCACTTGCTTTCTTTTCCTACTATCAGATCCTCTGAGGATGCCAGCCACAGATGCAGGTGAAACGTCAGGAGAGAATGCTGCTAGAACACGGCCCCACTGATTCTGGCCGTGAAAGCCTTTGACAATACAATATAATGCTTTTTCTGAAAAAATAACAAGACTCTGATGTCCATGTTGAGATTGGGTTATACATAAATAAGACTTGTCCTCAACGTTTACAAAGTGGCTCCTTCACTGGTGCATTGAGGCTCCACCCCCCCACCCCCACCCCCAGTGGTGGGATCCAAAATTTTTAGTAACAGGTTCCCATGGTGGTGGGATTCAAACAGTGGTGTAGCGCCAATGGGGCTGGGCGGGGCATGACGAGGGCATGGCCGGGCATTCCGGGTGGTGGAGCATTGCTGGGCGGGGCTGTGGCAAGGACACAGCCGCTGCGCCGGTCCTTGGGTGGGAAACGAATGCACGCAGGCGCAGACTGCCACGCACGCCGGTGCACCTCCTGCTAGACTGCTTCAAGTTCTGCGAGCTATTGGTGAGGAGCGGAGGAGGGGCGTAATTAAGGCAAAAATCACGTGGCAAAATTACCAATTAGTAACCCCCACTCAGCACACAGAAATAATTAGTAGCCTACTCTCGGGAACCTGTGAGAACCTCCTGGATCCCACCTCTGCCCACCCCAATCTCCAAGAATTTGCCTACCAGGAGTAGAAGGAGGGTGCTAGACACTATTTACCCCCTGACAGCTGAAGGATATGAAGAATGCTAGTAGAGTTGGGAGCAGCCATAATTTGAAGCAAGAGACGACTCGAGATGAACATTAGAAATACTGGGCTCTTCAGGAAACAGTGACTGACAAAGTGTCTTTCTTCGTTGCTTTAGAAAGCACTCAGAACAAGAAAGAGGCCTTCTAATTCCGTGCGCACAAAGCAAGTCATATTCAAATGTTACACAACAAAGGGGTGGGGGGAAGCACTTCATTATGAATGCGAGGAGGCTGGAGACTCAGACCAATTTGGGATCCCGTTTGCATAATCGTTCTCAAAATAATAAGGCTCTAATTAGGCTGTTTCAATGTTTACATACATAAGATTCGCTTCGGGGAAGAAACAATGGGCTTTTCTTTGCATAGGAAAGTAGGGGGAAAATCTTTGTTTGAAGGGAATCATACAATGGTGGCAGTTTAAATTTGTTTTGCCAGTAGTGAGCAAGCAGGAAAAGACATTTTTGGAAGGGGCGTGGGGTGGGGGTGGGGAGGGTTGGTCCTGAATGGAGGTTCACATTTGAAAAAAAGTCAATGTATAAGTTGGAAAGAAAAGCCGTGTAGACCTTTCCTTGGGAAGACAAGTCCCATCCAATTCATGTTTGCTTGCCTACCCTGTTTGTTCATTCATTGTAAAGGTTTGTATGGAATGAATATGGTGACCAGACGTCCCGCTTTTGGCGGGACAGTCCCGCCTTAAAACAATTTGTCCCGCGTCCCATGGGTTTTTTTTAACTGTCCCGATTTTTGGAAGGCTGCCGCACTGCCTTCTGGGGCGTGCCCCAAAAGGCAGTGCAACAGTCTCCCGCGCACGCGGCCACAGGAGCGCACTGCCTTCTGGGGCGCTCCTGTTTCCCGCCCTGTCACAGGGAGCGCCCCAGAAGGCAGTGCGCTCCTGCGGCCGTGACTGCGCGCACGGCGCAGTGCGCTCCTGCGACTGTGACTGCGCACACGGCCAGCCACCTGCCCACCTGCCCAGGTTCCAGTTTACAAAGGTGACAATCTGGTCACCTTGGGAATGAAGCATATTGTTCCCCCTTGATCACTGCCTCTCCTTCCTCTCTCCTATTTCTGTGGTCTCCCCTATAGCTAATATGTATTTGTTTCATTTTTATGCTACCTTTTATACATTTATACTCCCTTTTATACTACCATGGTCCTCCCTCCTGCAAGGTAGATTAGAGGCTCATGGGAACATTCGATCACACACCATCAAGGTCACAGCACGACTGCATTGCTGAGGGAGGTGTAATATGGGCGGAGGTGACCTCAGCTGAGTATGAAGCCATAGAGTCCATCCTGCAAAGTAGCCATTTTCTTCTAAGAAAATGAGAGCAGCAGTGGCGTAGTGGTTAAGATGGGACAGTCCCTCTTTTAACCAATTTGTCCCACGTCCCACGAGGTTTTTTAAAGTCCCGATTTTTGGAAGGCTACCACACTGCCTTCTGGGGCGCTCCCCTTTTCCCACCCTGTCACAGGGCGGGAAACCGGGGAGCGCCCCAGAAGGCAGTGCGCTCCTGTGGCCGCGTGCCTGCGCGTCCCGCCTTAAAAAGGTAAAAATCTGGTCACCTTAGGTTAAGAGCAGGTGCTCTCTAATCTGGAGGAACCGGGTTTCATTCCTCACTCTGCTGCCTGAGCTGTGGAGGCTTATCTGGGGAATTCAGATTAGCCTGTGCACTCCCACACACGCCAGCTGGGTGACCTTGGGCTAGTCACAGCTTCTTGGAGCTCTCTCAGCCCCACCTTCCTCACAGGAAAAATTACATCAGACACCTGTAAAATGAGCACAGGGGCCCCCCAAGGCTGTGTACTTTCACCACTTCTCTTCTCTCTGTATACCAATGACTGCATCTCAAACGACCCATCTGTTAAAATACTGAAATTTGCAGATGATACAACAGTGATTGGTCTCATTCGGAGACAACGATGAAACCAGCATACAGACGTGGAGGTTGAACAACTAGCCCTCGTGTGGTGCCACTGGAACAATCTTAGAACTGAACACACTTTAAAACCGTAAAGAAATGGTGGTAGATTTCAGGAGAAACCCTCCCATCCTTCCTCCTCTCACAATACCTAGACAACACAGTATCAATAGTAGAGACACTTTAAATTTCTAGGCTCCATCATATCTCAATATGACCTAAAATGGTCACCTAATATCAAAAATGTCATCAAAAAAGCACAACAAAGAATGTTCTTTTCATGTCAACTCAGGAAGCTCAAACTGCCCAAGGAGCTGCTGATGCACAGTTCTACAGAGGAATCATTGAGTCTGTCATCTGCACCTCTATAACTGTGTGGTTTGGTTCTGCAACCCAACAAGATCGACACAGACTTCAGAGAATAATCAGAACTGCAGAAAAAAAACAATTGCTGCTAACCTGCCTTCCATTGAGGACCTGTATACTGCCCGGGTCAAAAAGGGCTGTGAAAATATTTACTGACCCCTCGCATCCCTGGACATAAACTTCTGTTTCCAACTCTTACCCTTCTAAACGTCGCTACAGAGCACTGCACACCAAGACAACTAGACATAAGAGCAGTTTTTTCCCGAATGCCATCACTCGGTTAAAGAAATAATTCCCTCGATAATGTTAAACTATTTATTATATACTTATTATATAGTTACTGCACTACTTTTTTCATGATTCCTATTACTCCATCTCTCCCACTTATGACTGTATGACTATAGCCTGTGCTGACATTTTATTTTATTTTATTTTATGATTTTACATTTTATGTTTTCATTACTACTGATTGTTTCCTGATTGCTTACTAGACCTATATGACAATCATTAAGTGCTGTACCTTATGATTAAGTGCTGTACCTTATGATTCTTGACAAATGTATTTTTCTTTTATGTACACTGAGAGCATATGCACCGGAGACAAATTCCTTGTGTGTCCAATCACACTTGGCCAATAAAGATTCTATTTTATTCTATTCTAGGTGTTTGTTGTGAAGGGGGAAGGGAAAGGAAATTGTGAGTCCCTTTGAGTCTCCTACAGGAGAAAAAGGGGGGATATAAATCCTTCTTCTTGTTCTTGTTCTTCTTGTTCTAATAAACTGATCTTTTTTCCCTGGACACCAGTTATAAGCTAGTGAAATATAGACTAGACCTATGATGGTGAACCTATGGCACTCCAGATGTTCATGAACTACAATTCCCATCAGGCCCTGCCAGCATGGCCAATTGATTGAAATTGTAGTCTGTGAACATCTGGAGTGCCATAGGTTCACCACCACTGGACTAGACAATGCTACTGTTAGATGGATTTCTAATTGGTTGACTGACGGAACTCAAAAGGACCCAACTCATCAATCCTGGAGAGAAGAGAATAGTGGGGGTGCCACAGGGTTCTGTCCTGGGCCCTGTGCTATTCAATATTTTTATCAACAACTTAGATGATGAAATAGAGAGCATCCTAATCAAATTAGCAGATTACACCAAATTAGGAGAAGTAGTGGGATTCAAAATTATCTGGACAGATTACAGAACTGGGCCAAAACTAACAAAATGAATTTCAACAGAGATAAATGCAAGATACTACACTTAGGCAGAAAACAATGAAATGCACAGATATAGGATGGGTGACACCTAGCTTGAATACAGTACATGTGAAAGGGATCTGGGAATCTAAGTAGACCGCAAACTGGACATGAGTCAGCCGTGTAACATGGACTTGATGGCCCTTGTGGTCTCTTCCAACTCTATGATTCTATGATTCTATGTCAGGGTGAGGCAGGGAGTCAAATACAAGTGTGCCTAGGGCTCATGAAAACCTTAATGTGACCTTTGACCCAGGGCCCTTCCGCACTGTAGGATTCGTCCTTAGATCGACTTGGGTCCAACCCAGGTACTCCGCACAGCCGTAGCGTCGGACTCGTGTCTGACTCGACTCACCCCCTTCTCGCCGTTAAATTTTCAAGCTCAGCTGGGAAGTCGAGTCGACTGGCGAACTTGGGTTGCACTCAAGCCGAAGCCGGCGGAGTGTGGAATCTCCCTTGCCTTGACTCTGCCAGCCAGCCAATCACAGCGCAGTATTTCGCCCATGAACAGAATGGGAGACTCGTGGTGGCGGCAAGAAGCGCGCCTTAAAAAACCCCCAGTAACAGCAGAGTTGAGCTCAGGTAACTCAGCAACCAATCGGGATGCAGCACAGGGAGGTGGTCCCACCCTCTGAATTCGGCTCCGGAGACACGAGTCAGTTGCTGTGCAGGAGCCAAGCGGTAGGAACTTAGTCGAGCTCAGGTAACAGATTTCCCTTGGACAGAGTGAACCCACGCAGTCAACCTTGTGTGTATCTTGGAGAGAGACTAGAGCATCCCCAACTTCTTCACAAGATCAAGTCCTCCAGATTTCCAGGCCCAGAGACCTCAGCGATTTCTGAGGGCTCCAGGATTGTTATATGACAAGTGAAATTGGCCACTGACCCCAAAGCAGCTAGACCTTTATTCAAGGGAGTCACAACACAGTCATGGGCTATCAATTCAATTGGCAAACTTCTCCTCAGCACGCAGGCTCCCAGTGCTCAAAAGTGAATATACATAAATCCAAGCCCTGTTCTAATGCCTTACTGATAAGTTTCCCCCCTACTTAATAATATGTTTCATGTCTGGATGAGTTGGTTTAAAACAAGCTTTTCCATCTTAACCTAGAATGTCTTTCCTTACTCCCTCCCCTCCCTTCCCTTTAGCTTTCTTTTTCTTAATTCAAATTACACCAGCCATTAGAAGACGAGGAACAAACTCAAGGATCTCAGGACGGTTTGATTAAAATTGGTTGTTAAATTTTTTTTATATATGATCAGAGTCATGATTTCCTCTGCTTCTCGTGCACGCCCCACGTCCACGCATTTTAGCATTACGGGGGCCTCATTAATAGATAGGTTTGCTCAGTTTGTCCTCTGTTTCATTATGCAAAATATAGACGTTTCATTTACAATTCCGGTGGGGGGAAAAATCAGTTAACTTCAGCAGACTATAATGATTTCTTTGGGTTTCTTCTCAACCCCCTGAATGCTTCCAGCCCCTAAAATCTCTACTGGGGGTAGACTACCACGGGAACCCTGATGCGTGCCAATTCTAAGATAATGATCTTTATGTTCGCATTGAAATGCCAATCGTTAACAGCTTGGAAAGCTGACCACCAGGCAAACTGAACAGTTGACCTGAAAGGAAAAGAAAATAGCTTCAAATGTTCTCTGAACATCATTAAAAGAGTTGTTTGACGTGGAAATTAAAGGCGAGTACCCCTGAAACGCAGCCTTTTCGTTCGCCGTCTATGACTCTATCAGTGTCTGCGAATTAAAAGCTAGAAAAAAGTTTTGTTATTCTGCTTCTCTTCTTTTCTTTTTCTTGACTTGAGACAAAGAAAGACCTTTTCCATTTGACAAAATGGATTAGTGGGCATTCCGGGGCACAAAAGCAGGACTGTAAATCCCTGCATTCGCTGCCTAGGTTGCCAAATAGGCTACAAGGTCCCATCTTAGCCTTTTGAGGAACGGCTACAGGCTTCTATTGCCAAATTCTGTAATCATGGCAGGTAGTGTTGCTGACTCCAGCTGGGGAACGATTCATGGAGGTTTGGGGGCAGTGCCTATGGAAGGGGGACTCTAGGGAGAGATTTCACCTAGACTCTATGGCTTATGATAAAGGTGCCAGTCTCCAAATGGGGGCTAGAGGTCTCCTGGAACAACTCATCCCCAGGTAAAAGAGATCAGTTCCCCTAGAAAAAATGGCTGCTTTGGAGGGTGGACTTTAAGGTTGAATCCCCACTACCGTCTTAGCCAGATTTCAGAACACAAACTAACCAGGTTTGAGGGATGACCTCCCCATTGCATGCATGGCAGATTTCATTTCTGGTGCTCGTTCTCCCCGTTAATCCGCATTCCTGCAGGACCTGGTTGCAAGTGGCATAGACCCCATTAACACAGTTCAGAGCTGATCTGAGGGGAGGGATGAGGGTTGAAACCCTGACTCGTTTCCCGCCCTGGAGTGTGACGTCGAATTCGGGCTAACCAATCAGCGCTGTGATGCGCATGCAGCCTTTCATTGGTTTCGTTTCCGCTTTTGCGATTGGCCAGTAGAAGGGGATGCAAATGTTAAACAGTCAAATGCGTAACTTTGAATCGTTAATAGTTTACATAGGCAACAATTGACTGTTAAGATAGACCCTAATCTGGAGAACCGGGTTTGATTCCCCCACTCCTCCACATGAGCAGTGGACTCTAATCTGGTGAGCCAGATTTGTTTCCCCTCTTCTACATTCCTTCTTGGTGACTTTGGGCTAGTCACAGTACTTTCAAAACTCTCTAATCCCCACCTACCTCACAAGGTGTTTCTTATGGGAAGAGGAAGGGAAGGAGTTTGTAAGCCCCTTTGAGTCTCCTTACAGGACAGAAAGCGGGATGTAAATCTAAACTCCTCCTCCTCCTCGTCTTCTTCTTCATCTTCATCATCTTCATCTTCTTCTACTTCTTCTTCTTCTTCATCATCATCATCTTCTTCTTCTTCTTCTTCTTCTTCTTTATCTTCTTCATCTTCATCATCATCATCTTCATCGTCTTCATTGTCTTCATCTTCATCTTCATCTTCTTCATCATCATCATCATCTTCATCATCATCTTCTTCTTCTTCTTCTTCTTCTTCTTCTTCTTCTCCTCTTCACTGTTGCAGAACATTTAAACTGGGTCTAGCTAGCTCAACCTTGCCCTCTGTAACTGAAAGCAGCTCTCCAGATCTCAGGTTGAGAAAGGTCCTTTCTCAGTACCAACCACCTGAGATCTTGGGGCCTTCGACACACAAGCCGTGAACTCTACCATTGAGTCACACCCTGAATGCATTGGGCCAGTCTGCCCCTTTTCCACCCTGTTGTACCAGACTTCATTGACATGTGATGTATTTATTTATACTCAACTATTTGGGGACATACATGTGTCTCCTGTACCAACAGACTATACATTTATGATGTTCTCAGGTGAATTATCTCCCACCAAACTCTTTGAATTTGTCTTCAGTGGGGAAGCTGGACTCATTTTTTCACATAACGAGTTTCACACAAAAGCGGGGAAAGGATCACAGTGAAAGACTCCGTAAAAGACCCAACCATTCAGTGAAAATTTAATTATAGAGGCCAAGTACCTGACAACAAACAACAACAAAAATATGTCTCCCTGCCTGTTCTGATTAGGAATCCTTTTTGTTCAAGATCGCAGGTGGGTTCTGAATGTTACCAAATAATTACACCTGGAGTTTCTTAATCACAGGCTTCGCTGATGAATTGTACACACAGAGCTATACATTAATTTGAAAAATGTGATCCTTCGTGTAATGACCTTGAAGTAAACTCCGTTTAAATTAGTCATACTTACAGCCAGGTAAAGATACATCATGACCAAGACATCTCCCATTCGTATTTAGGTGCACTTCTTTTTTTTAAATCGGCAGCCAGTATGCAAATATATCGTGGTGTGTATACAATTCATCAACTGAGCCTGTGATTAAGAAAATGTAACCGGGCCATTCTGATATTTGGCTCCAGGCATGTGGAAAGGGAAGCCCTATAGTCCTCACATTGCAGATGCAGATAGACATGCGAGGGTTAAAACGCAGTGGCGTAGTGCCAAGAGGACAGGGGGTGCGATGCACCAGGCATGCGCTGGTACGGGGGCGTGGCGTGGCAGGAGCAGGGCACACGCATGCCCCCGGGGCAGTTCCCCCTCTCTTCGGCCCTGTTGAAAACATTAAAGGGTTGGACTCAAGGTAGCCAGTGAAATGAATCTATTCCATTACAATTTTCAGTGTTTGTGATTTTTCCTTTGAGAAAAGGACTTATGTGAGCATAGGAAGGAAGAAAGGAATGATTGGATATGATTGTTAGATTCTCATCCCTGCTCTTCTGACAAGAAAACCCCCATTCTGATTTCATTTCTTCTTTGTGTGAATCACACACATCACGATATAATGCGGGAAAACAAAGATATTGTTTTTGTTTGCACACATCCATTTCGGACCCTGCTTAGATGGAGAGGTGGCATGAAAATGTTTTAAATAGATAAATAAAACCAGAATATAGTTGAAAATGAATCTACATACATGCATGGAACATACCTGGCACTTTGCTGATATTAATGTTGTTGTTGTTGTTGTTGTTGTTGTTGTTGTTGTTGTTGTTGTTGTTGTTGTAGATTTCACAGCTGCCAGATCTTTAGCTGGTTGTTGGCCTTCATTACAATTCGAGCCTCACCCAGAGGCCTAGGAAGTTGTAATGTATCGGCGTAGTATTCGTGCGGATCCCAGCAGGGCTGCCTTTTGAATTTGACAGATGTTAATTTTGTCAATTCGAAGATGCTTCAAGTGCTGCCCTAGTGTTTTTGGGATGGCACCCAGTGTGCCGATTACCACTGGGACGACCTCAGCTGGTTTGTGCCAAAGACGCTGAAGCTCGATTTTCAAATCGCGGTATCTAGTGACCTTCTCGTGTTCTTTTTCAATGACCCTGCTGTCACCAGGGACTGCTATGTCGATGATGGTCCTCGATCACGGTGATGTCTGGTGTATTGTGTTTCAACACTTTGTCCGTTTGGATTCAAAAGTTCCATAGGATCTTGACCTTCTCATTTTCCATTACTTTCTCTGGACAATGTTCCCACCAGTTCTTAGCTGTTCTTATGTTGTAATTCTTGCATAAATTCCAGTGGATCATCTTGGCCACTGAGTTGTGTCTCTGTTTGTACTCAGTCTGGGCAATCTTTTTGCAGCAGCTGAGGACATGATCTACAGTTTCATCAGCTTCTTTGTACAATCTGCATTTTGCATATTATTATTATTATTATTATTATTATTATTATTATTATTATTATTATTATTATTATTATATGTAATAGTTTAATGAAAATTGGCCATCAGGTACTAGAAACCGGACACCTGTCTCAGATTAATAAGCACTTCTTGGAAGAGTTTCTATCACTGTACTGGCTAATAACGGTGACTCCGATACTACCCAGATCTAATTTATGTGGTTCATTTTTCAGGTAACCTAGAGGGAGATACAGTGACAGTTTTTACTGTCGTGAAACAAACTAATTCAGTGCAACTAGAAAATCTGCTATTTTAGGAAATAATTTTAGTTCACCCTAGACCTTATGAGGCAATAAACGATTTATCTCTTTACCAAGCCTGTTTATAGCTTACCTTATCACCCAGTCGACTTAGAACCAGCTTAAATTATCACTGCTCCATCTAAATGAGAGGGGTTTTTTAAAAAAAGAAAGTTTTGATTCAAGCTTTACAAAAGAGAACCTTTTATTTCTATGTCGATTTTTTGGTGGAAGAATTATTTTTCCATCATTTTGGGCACTTTGGAAATATATCATGAGCTGATTGATGTAGCAAAGTGCCTTGTTTGGCATGCAGTCAACATAATTATCTTATTGCTAGCTTCTCATAGTGCCATTGGACCAAGTCATGTGTTTCAAATTCATGTGTCTGGGGAAGTTCATTGTTCTGGACTTCTCCAGACTTGTGTGGGTCTGATTTGGATCAGGCTGAAAGGACATAGTGGGGAAATGCTTATGCTTTCACTTTGTGCAATTTTTGTGAACTAAAATGGTTGTGGGGCAAGTTGTACATCAGCGATAGTCCTTCCAACCGTTCTGTACCTCTGCGCCAAAGTTTCCTACTTCTGCGTGGAACTGAGCTGCCGGCAAGAGCTCCCCCTACTGGGCAGCTGCCCAATCTGCAGAGCACTAATATGGTGTCTCTGTGACCATGTGGCTTACAGAAAACATTGGCCATCACTATAGAAGAAGAAGAAGAAGAAGAAGAAGGGTTTAGATTTATATCCCCCCTTTCTCTCCTGCAGGAGACTCAAAGGGGCTTATAATCTCCTTGCCCTTCCCCCCTCACAACAAACACCCTGTGAGGTGGGTGGGGCTGAGAGAGCTCAGAGGAGCTGTGACTAGCTCAAGGTCACCCAGCTGGCGTGTGTGGGAGTGTACAGGCTAATCTGAATTCCCCAGATAAGCCTCCACAGCTCAGGTGGCAGAGCTGGGAATCAAACCCGGTTCCTCCAGATTAGATACATGAGCTCTTAACCTCCTACGCCACTGCTGCTCCTATATGTAACTTTCCCTATGAAGGTTCTCTCCAAGGTCTGTACCCGATATACAGGTGGAATGGAGAGACTAATGTTTGAATATGCATTTTGTGGACCAAAACTGGCTAATAAAAATGACATAAAGTAGTCTTTCCCGTTGATCCAAAGTCATCAAGAATCTCTCATACATATTAATTGTATTTCTTTTAAAACATTTATGTCTGGCTTTCACTCCAAACACCCCAGAGCAAGAAGATGTATAAAAGTATGGCCCGCAGGCAACAGGCCATTGTTAAAATATAACTATGACAGTTTCATTTCCAATAAAACATGACAGAGATCCATGTGACTGATTACTTTAAGGATGGGCCCTACCAGGAGAAATAAGCAGTAGTCCAGGGGCACCTTAAAGACTAATAACAATTTATTACAGCATGAGCTTTCATGAACTAGAACCCACCCACTTCTTCAAATGCCAACAGGAAGAGACTTTGGGAGGGTCATAGTAGGTGAGTAGGCTCATGACGGTCACACACTGCTGTAGAGAAGACAGTTGGGTGGAGAGTTGATCTCCCTAAATACAGTTGCCAATCTCCAGGTGGTTCAAGAAAATCTGCACCAATTGGGGTGTTGTGGGGTTTCCGGGCTGTATGGCCGTGTTCCAGTAGCATTTTCTCCTGATGTTTTGCCTGCATCTGTGGCTGGCATCTTCAGAGGATCTGATGGTAGTAAAGTAAATGGAGTTTATATACCTGTGGAATGTCCAGGGTGGGAGAACGAACCAACTGCATTGGTTAACAAGTGTAAAGGGTGCAATTAGCAAGTGTGATTTACATGTGTTGAGTGGAATCCACCCATTTTAGCATATGTAAGTAACAATGAAGTTGCATAATCAATTACGGAGGGCATCTGCATAGTGGTTGCCTGGCCTTTTAATCCCTTTGATTGCTTCCTGCCTGGAGACATCTTTCCATCTCCTTGATGTAATCACTTTTATTTATTTGTTTATTTATTTATTTATTAAATCCATGACCCGTGTTCCTCCACCCTTATTCGTAGGTTTAAAAATAAAGGTCTGAACTCAATACTGTCTTCTCCCATGTGTGCACTCCAACACACGCCAGCTGAGTGACCTTGGGCTAGTCATAGTTCTCTCGGAGCTCTCTCAACCCCACCTACCTCACAGGGTGTTTGTTGTGAGGGGGGAAGGGAAAGGAGATTGTAAGCCCCTTTGAGTCTCCTGCAGGAGAGAAAGGGGAGATATAAAGCCAACTTTCTTCCTCCCTAGTTTTATTCTTAAAGAAGCAACTTAATTGAATGTTGTGTATTAATTTAAATCTACTTGCAGTTGAAATGCACTATTCCTAGAGGTGGGAACAAACCCCATCTCCAAATTTAGAACTTCCAACCGGGTGGGAGTAAGCTGTTTAGAAGATAAGTTGGCAACTACATTTTGTTCCTGGTCTTGGGGTGGGGTCACTTTCAAAAATCCTACGGGGGAAGAGGAGGATTGTCTCCAGCAGTAGGGTAGGAGGTTAAGAGCTCGTGTATCTAATCTGGAGGAACCGGGTTTGATTCCCAGCTCTGCCGCCTGAGCTGTGGAGGCTTATCTGGGGAATTCAGATTAGCCTGTACACTCCCACACAGCAGGCTCGTTCTTATGTTCTTAACCAAATAAGGGACTGTTGTGGCTCTGGGCAGAAATAGCACCCTGTAGAACCTATCAACAGCAACTTACACTGATATTGGTTTGCCAACACCTTTCTTTTGATATAACAGCCATTTTGTGTGAAGGGCCATCAAGTCTTACAACACCCCTTTATGGAGTGTTCAAGACAAGATACTAATAGAGGTGGTTTTGCTATTGCCTTCCTCTGCATAGCAATCCTGGCATTCCTTGGGGGTCACTCATCCAAATACTCACTAGGGCTGACCCTGCTTAGCTTCTAAAAGGAGCAGCAGTGGCGTAGGAGGTTAAGAGCTCGTGTATCTAATCTGGAGGAACCGGGTTTGATTCCCAGCTCTGCCGCCTGAGCTGTGGAGGCTTATCTGGGGGATTCAGATTAGCCTGCGCACTCCCACACACACCAGCTGGGTGACCTAGTCACAGCTTTCCGGAGCTCTCTCAGTCCCACCCACCTCACAGGGTGTTTGTTGTGAGGGGGGAATGGCAAGGAGATTGTCAGCCCCTTTGAGTCTCCTGCAGGAGAGAAAGGGGGATATAAATCCAAACTCTTCTGCTTCTTCTATGCTTAGCTGTTTGATCTGTTGGCAGTAGACGATAGGACTTGCTATAATGAGTTTAAACTATGGACAGAAAGATACCAGCTGGAAATTAGAAACTTTTTTTTTACAGTAAGAGTTTTTTACAGTAACAGGAAATTATTAATGCCCCGCCCCGGGAATGCCCGGCCACGCCCCCGTCATGCCCCGTCCAGCCCCATTGGCGCTACGCCACTGTTTGAATCCCAGCACCATGGGAACCTGTTACTAAAATTTTTGGATCCCACCACTGATCCACCATAATGAAAAAGGGGATAGGTGCACCAGTATGAAAGGGTGGGGGGATTTGCACCAATTGACTTAAAATAACAAGATATAACTGACATAATGTCAACACTCATTCAAACAGCCTAGGTTCCACCACACAACTCAAACTTAGCCACTTGAATTCAACTTTAAAGCTAAAATGCGTGGAAGAATTTTTCTGGCTAGTAAAATTTGACTTCTTTGCCAGAGTTCCTTCGTTCCTTTCCCCGAGACGTGTATGAGTGAACGTCTCTCTTTTTTCATACCCACGTGTAGATATATTCCATCACTGACAGCTGAAGAATTCTTTGTGTCCTGAAGATAATAAAAAGTTCATTAATTATCCAGCAAGATATCATTTCTCTTTTTTTTTGGCAATGGGGCTTGCCAAGAAGAAGGGAAAAAAATGGCGGGAGAGCCTAGGTAAGAACTTCCAGAAAATGAGGAGTTTTACAAAAAAAAGTACACGTTTCGGAAGGAAACAAACACTGCTAATTATGCCGGGCATCCGAAGCCAGGAAAACATCTGAGGTGGATAGCGATGGAACAGAATGTAAGAGAAGAAGAACACCATCTTGGAACTAACCCGCCAGCAATCGCCAAAGGGAATGGCATAATAGCCAGCTTGGCTACTAGCCCAGGACCATCTGTGTTAATATTTTACAGTGTGAAACAGGGAGCCAAACTTTTCAAAAACGTACGCACACACTTTTCTTCAGCTTCTCTGGTAAGAGGGGAGAGATCTCTTCTGCACAAATGGAGTTGGGGGTAGTAATAATTATAATAATAAGAGTTTGGATTTATACCCCACCTTTCTCTCCTGTAAGGAAACTCAAGGTGGCTTGCAAGCTCCTTTCCCTTCCTCTCCCCACAACAGACACCTTGTGAGGCAGGTAGGACTGAGAGAGATCAAAGAGAACTGTGACTAGCCCAAGGTCACCCAACAAGAATGTAGGAGTGCAAAAACACATCTGGTTCATCAGATAAGTCTGTGCCACTCAGGTGGAGGAATGGGGAATCAAACCCGGTTCTGCAGATTAGAGTCCACTTGCTCTTAACCACTACACCACACTAACTCAAAATATAGCTCAAAATATGAGATTTGAATCTTCCAGTTCAAATATTACACTGACTATTATAAGTCCCTGAATAGCTGCCCCCCCTCCCCCCCGCAGTGAATCTATTTTTGGTGCCCTGTACTTGGCTAGGACAGAGTAGGGGAGACACAAGCCAGGTTCAACAGTTCAAACAATAGGTTTATTAGAAGAATTAAGACCCTAACTCCTCCCTTGGGTCTGTCTAAACCAAAGTACTTGCTTGTCTTGAGCAGATTTGAAGCTGTAGACTGTGTCTTGTCTTGGTTGCTTTCAAGAAAGTCCACTGTGTCTTGCTTCCTTTTAGTTCTTTGTCTGGTTCTAATTGCTGTTAACCTTAACTTGTACTCTATATACCACCACATACTACTATGGACCACCATATACGTCACAAATATTACAGTCTCCAGCTACCCTTGGCACCTTGCTCTGACTGACCAGCTAGAGCTAAAACAGGGGATTGCTGCGTACAGAAGGGAGACTGCCTCTTGGGAAATGTCTTAAAGGGACAGAGGCTAACTAAAATTTCCTTTACAATGAACTAAACCCCTACTAACTATAGGGAAACTGAAGCTTAATAAGGAAATAACAAAAGCCTCTGTGTGGGCATGACAATAGCCTTGTGTAAATTCTCATTCCTTCAGCAACAATATGGAACAAACAATACTGGCCTGCCTCCAGGGCTGTATTGAAGATGACAGAGAGAATGGAAAGCTTCTGGAAGGCTGCAGAGACCTGCCCACGCTGCCCTCCATGGTGGGGGGGGGGGGGGGTGGGGGGGGGGGGGGGTGGGGGGGGGGGGGGGTGGGGGGGGGGGGGGGTGGGGGGGGGGGGGGGTGGGGGGGGGGGGGGGTGGGGGGGGGGGGGGGTGGGGGGGGGGGGGGGTGGGGGGGGGGGGGGGTGGGGGGGGGGGGGGGTGGGGGGGGGGGGGGGTGGGGGGGGGGGGGGGTGGGGGGGGGGGGGGGTGGGGGGGGGGGGGGGTGGGGGGGGGGGGGGGTGGGGGGGGGGGGGGGTGGGGGGGGGGGGGGGTGGGGGGGGGGGGGGGTGGGGGGGGGGGGGGGTGGGGGGGGGGGGGGGTGGGGGGGGGGGGGGGTGGGGGGGGGGGGGGGTGGGGGGGGGGGGGGGTGGGGGGGGGGGGGGGTGGGGGGGGGGGGGGGTGGGGGGGGGGGGGGGTGGGGGGGGGGGGGGGTGGGGGGGGGGGGGGGTGGGGGGGGGGGGGGGTGGGGGGGGGGGGGGGTGGGGGGGGGGGGGGGTGGGGGGGGGGGGGGGTGGGGGGGGGGGGGGGTGGGGGGGGGGGGGGGTGGGGGGGGGGGGGGGTGGGGGGGGGGGGGGGTGGGGGGGGGGGGGGGTGGGGGGGGGGGGGGGTGGGGGGGGGGGGGGGTGGGGGGGGGGGGGGGTGGGGGGGGGGGGGGGTGGGGGGGGGGGGGGGTGGGGGGGGGGGGGGGTGGGGGGGGGGGGGGGTGGGGGGGGGGGGGGGTGGGGGGGGGGGGGGGTGGGGGGGGGGGGGGGTGGGGGGGGGGGGGGGTGGGGGGGGGGGGGGGTGGGGGGGGGGGGGGGTGGGGGGGGGGGGGGGTGGGGGGGGGGGGGGGTGGGGGGGGGGGGGGGTGGGGGGGGGGGGGGGTGGGGGGGGGGGGGGGTGGGGGGGGGGGGGGGTGGGGGGGGGGGGGGGTGGGGGGGGGGGGGGGTGGGGGGGGGGGGGGGTGGGGGGGGGGGGGGGTGGGGGGGGGGGGGGGTGGGGGGGGGGGGGGGTGGGGGGGGGGGGGGGTGGGGGGGGGGGGGGGTGGGGGGGGGGGGGGGTGGGGGGGGGGGGGGGTGGGGGGGGGGGGGGGTGGGGGGGGGGGGGGGTGGGGGGGGGGGGGGGTGGGGGGGGGGGGGGGTGGGGGGGGGGGGGGGTGGGGGGGGGGGGGGGTGGGGGGGGGGGGGGGTGGGGGGGGGGGGGGGTGGGGGGGGGGGGGGGTGGGGGGGGGGGGGGGTGGGGGGGGGGGGGGGTGGGGGGGGGGGGGGGTGGGGGGGGGGGGGGGTGGGGGGGGGGGGGGGTGGGGGGGGGGGGGGGTGGGGGGGGGGGGGGGTGGGGGGGGGGGGGGGTGGGGGGGGGGGGGGGTGGGGGGGGGGGGGGGTGGGGGGGGGGGGGGGTGGGGGGGGGGGGGGGTGGGGGGGGGGGGGGGTGGGGGGGGGGGGGGGTGGGGGGGGGGGGGGGTGGGGGGGGGGGGGGGTGGGGGGGGGGGGGGGTGGGGGGGGGGGGGGGTGGGGGGGGGGGGGGGTGGGGGGGGGGGGGGGTGGGGGGGGGGGGGGGTGGGGGGGGGGGGGGGTGGGGGGGGGGGGGGGTGGGGGGGGGGGGGGGTGGGGGGGGGGGGGGGTGGGGGGGGGGGGGGGTGGGGGGGGGGGGGGGTGGGGGGGGGGGGGGGTGGGGGGGGGGGGGGGTGGGGGGGGGGGGGGGTGGGGGGGGGGGGGGGTGGGGGGGGGGGGGGGTGGGGGGGGGGGGGGGTGGGGGGGGGGGGGGGTGGGGGGGGGGGGGGGTGGGGGGGGGGGGGGGTGGGGGGGGGGGGGGGTGGGGGGGGGGGGGGGTGGGGGGGGGGGGGGGTGGGGGGGGGGGGGGGTGGGGGGGGGGGGGGGTGGGGGGGGGGGGGGGTGGGGGGGGGGGGGGGTGGGGGGGGGGGGGGGTGGGGGGGGGGGGGGGTGGGGGGGGGGGGGGGTGGGGGGGGGGGGGGGTGGGGGGGGGGGGGGGTGGGGGGGGGGGGGGGTGGGGGGGGGGGGGGGTGGGGGGGGGGGGGGGTGGGGGGGGGGGGGGGTGGGGGGGGGGGGGGGTGGGGGGGGGGGGGGGTGGGGGGGGGGGGGGGTGGGGGGGGGGGGGGGTGGGGGGGGGGGGGGGTGGGGGGGGGGGGGGGTGGGGGGGGGGGGGGGTGGGGGGGGGGGGGGGTGGGGGGGGGGGGGGGTGGGGGGGGGGGGGGGTGGGGGGGGGGGGGGGTGGGGGGGGGGGGGGGTGGGGGGGGGGGGGGGTGGGGGGGGGGGGGGGTGGGGGGGGGGGGGGGTGGGGGGGGGGGGGGGTGGGGGGGGGGGGGGGTGGGGGGGGGGGGGGGTGGGGGGGGGGGGGGGTGGGGGGGGGGGGGGGTGGGGGGGGGGGGGGGTGGGGGGGGGGGGGGGTGGGGGGGGGGGGGGGTGGGGGGGGGGGGGGGTGGGGGGGGGGGGGGGTGGGGGGGGGGGGGGGTGGGGGGGGGGGGGGGTGGGGGGGGGGGGGGGTGGGGGGGGGGGGGGGTGGGGGGGGGGGGGGGTGGGGGGGGGGGGGGGTGGGGGGGGGGGGGGGTGGGGGGGGGGGGGGGTGGGGGGGGGGGGGGGTGGGGGGGGGGGGGGGTGGGGGGGGGGGGGGGTGGGGGGGGGGGGGGGTGGGGGGGGGGGGGGGTGGGGGGGGGGGGGGGTGGGGGGGGGGGGGGGTGGGGGGGGGGGGGGGTGGGGGGGGGGGGGGGTGGGGGGGGGGGGGGGTGGGGGGGGGGGGGGGTGGGGGGGGGGGGGGGTGGGGGGGGGGGGGGGTGGGGGGGGGGGGGGGTGGGGGGGGGGGGGGGTGGGGGGGGGGGGGGGTGGGGGGGGGGGGGGGTGGGGGGGGGGGGGGGTGGGGGGGGGGGGGGGTGGGGGGGGGGGGGGGTGGGGGGGGGGGGGGGTGGGGGGGGGGGGGGGTGGGGGGGGGGGGGGGTGGGGGGGGGGGGGGGTGGGGGGGGGGGGGGGTGGGGGGGGGGGGGGGTGGGGGGGGGGGGGGGTGGGGGGGGGGGGGGGTGGGGGGGGGGGGGGGTGGGGGGGGGGGGGGGTGGGGGGGGGGGGGGGTGGGGGGGGGGGGGGGTGGGGGGGGGGGGGGGTGGGGGGGGGGGGGGGTGGGGGGGGGGGGGGGTGGGGGGGGGGGGGGGTGGGGGGGGGGGGGGGTGGGGGGGGGGGGGGGTGGGGGGGGGGGGGGGTGGGGGGGGGGGGGGGTGGGGGGGGGGGGGGGTGGGGGGGGGGGGGGGTGGGGGGGGGGGGGGGTGGGGGGGGGGGGGGGTGGGGGGGGGGGGGGGTGGGGGGGGGGGGGGGTGGGGGGGGGGGGGGGTGGGGGGGGGGGGGGGTGGGGGGGGGGGGGGGTGGGGGGGGGGGGGGGTGGGGGGGGGGGGGGGTGGGGGGGGGGGGGGGTGGGGGGGGGGGGGGGTGGGGGGGGGGGGGGGTGGGGGGGGGGGGGGGTGGGGGGGGGGGGGGGTGGGGGGGGGGGGGGGTGGGGGGGGGGGGGGGTGGGGGGGGGGGGGGGTGGGGGGGGGGGGGGGTGGGGGGGGGGGGGGGTGGGGGGGGGGGGGGGTGGGGGGGGGGGGGGGTGGGGGGGGGGGGGGGTGGGGGGGGGGGGGGGTGGGGGGGGGGGGGGGTGGGGGGGGGGGGGGGTGGGGGGGGGGGGGGGTGGGGGGGGGGGGGGGTGGGGGGGGGGGGGGGTGGGGGGGGGGGGGGGTGGGGGGGGGGGGGGGTGGGGGGGGGGGGGGGTGGGGGGGGGGGGGGGTGGGGGGGGGGGGGGGTGGGGGGGGGGGGGGGTGGGGGGGGGGGGGGGTGGGGGGGGGGGGGGGTGGGGGGGGGGGGGGGTGGGGGGGGGGGGGGGTGGGGGGGGGGGGGGGTGGGGGGGGGGGGGGGTGGGGGGGGGGGGGGGTGGGGGGGGGGGGGGGTGGGGGGGGGGGGGGGTGGGGGGGGGGGGGGGTGGGGGGGGGGGGGGGTGGGGGGGGGGGGGGGTGGGGGGGGGGGGGGGTGGGGGGGGGGGGGGGTGGGGGGGGGGGGGGGTGGGGGGGGGGGGGGGTGGGGGGGGGGGGGGGTGGGGGGGGGGGGGGGTGGGGGGGGGGGGGGGTGGGGGGGGGGGGGGGTGGGGGGGGGGGGGGGTGGGGGGGGGGGGGGGTGGGGGGGGGGGGGGGTGGGGGGGGGGGGGGGTGGGGGGGGGGGGGGGTGGGGGGGGGGGGGGGTGGGGGGGGGGGGGGGTGGGGGGGGGGGGGGGTGGGGGGGGGGGGGGGTGGGGGGGGGGGGGGGTGGGGGGGGGGGGGGGTGGGGGGGGGGGGGGGTGGGGGGGGGGGGGGGTGGGGGGGGGGGGGGGTGGGGGGGGGGGGGGGTGGGGGGGGGGGGGGGTGGGGGGGGGGGGGGGTGGGGGGGGGGGGGGGTGGGGGGGGGGGGGGGTGGGGGGGGGGGGGGGTGGGGGGGGGGGGGGGTGGGGGGGGGGGGGGGTGGGGGGGGGGGGGGGTGGGGGGGGGGGGGGGTGGGGGGGGGGGGGGGTGGGGGGGGGGGGGGGTGGGGGGGGGGGGGGGTGGGGGGGGGGGGGGGTGGGGGGGGGGGGGGGTGGGGGGGGGGGGGGGTGGGGGGGGGGGGGGGTGGGGGGGGGGGGGGGTGGGGGGGGGGGGGGGTGGGGGGGGGGGGGGGTGGGGGGGGGGGGGGGTGGGGGGGGGGGGGGGTGGGGGGGGGGGGGGGTGGGGGGGGGGGGGGGTGGGGGGGGGGGGGGGTGGGGGGGGGGGGGGGTGGGGGGGGGGGGGGGTGGGGGGGGGGGGGGGTGGGGGGGGGGGGGGGTGGGGGGGGGGGGGGGTGGGGGGGGGGGGGGGTGGGGGGGGGGGGGGGTGGGGGGGGGGGGGGGTGGGGGGGGGGGGGGGTGGGGGGGGGGGGGGGTGGGGGGGGGGGGGGGTGGGGGGGGGGGGGGGTGGGGGGGGGGGGGGGTGGGGGGGGGGGGGGGTGGGGGGGGGGGGGGGTGGGGGGGGGGGGGGGTGGGGGGGGGGGGGGGTGGGGGGGGGGGGGGGTGGGGGGGGGGGGGGGTGGGGGGGGGGGGGGGTGGGGGGGGGGGGGGGTGGGGGGGGGGGGGGGTGGGGGGGGGGGGGGGTGGGGGGGGGGGGGGGTGGGGGGGGGGGGGGGTGGGGGGGGGGGGGGGTGGGGGGGGGGGGGGGTGGGGGGGGGGGGGGGTGGGGGGGGGGGGGGGTGGGGGGGGGGGGGGGTGGGGGGGGGGGGGGGTGGGGGGGGGGGGGGGTGGGGGGGGGGGGGGGTGGGGGGGGGGGGGGGTGGGGGGGGGGGGGGGTGGGGGGGGGGGGGGGTGGGGGGGGGGGGGGGTGGGGGGGGGGGGGGGTGGGGGGGGGGGGGGGTGGGGGGGGGGGGGGGTGGGGGGGGGGGGGGGTGGGGGGGGGGGGGGGTGGGGGGGGGGGGGGGTGGGGGGGGGGGGGGGTGGGGGGGGGGGGGGGTGGGGGGGGGGGGGGGTGGGGGGGGGGGGGGGTGGGGGGGGGGGGGGGTGGGGGGGGGGGGGGGTGGGGGGGGGGGGGGGTGGGGGGGGGGGGGGGTGGGGGGGGGGGGGGGTGGGGGGGGGGGGGGGTGGGGGGGGGGGGGGGTGGGGGGGGGGGGGGGTGGGGGGGGGGGGGGGTGGGGGGGGGGGGGGGTGGGGGGGGGGGGGGGTGGGGGGGGGGGGGGGTGGGGGGGGGGGGGGGTGGGGGGGGGGGGGGGTGGGGGGGGGGGGGGGTGGGGGGGGGGGGGGGTGGGGGGGGGGGGGGGTGGGGGGGGGGGGGGGTGGGGGGGGGGGGGGGTGGGGGGGGGGGGGGGTGGGGGGGGGGGGGGGTGGGGGGGGGGGGGGGTGGGGGGGGGGGGGGGTGGGGGGGGGGGGGGGTGGGGGGGGGGGGGGGTGGGGGGGGGGGGGGGTGGGGGGGGGGGGGGGTGGGGGGGGGGGGGGGTGGGGGGGGGGGGGGGTGGGGGGGGGGGGGGGTGGGGGGGGGGGGGGGTGGGGGGGGGGGGGGGTGGGGGGGGGGGGGGGTGGGGGGGGGGGGGGGTGGGGGGGGGGGGGGGTGGGGGGGGGGGGGGGTGGGGGGGGGGGGGGGTGGGGGGGGGGGGGGGTGGGGGGGGGGGGGGGTGGGGGGGGGGGGGGGTGGGGGGGGGGGGGGGTGGGGGGGGGGGGGGGTGGGGGGGGGGGGGGGTGGGGGGGGGGGGGGGTGGGGGGGGGGGGGGGTGGGGGGGGGGGGGGGTGGGGGGGGGGGGGGGTGGGGGGGGGGGGGGGTGGGGGGGGGGGGGGGTGGGGGGGGGGGGGGGTGGGGGGGGGGGGGGGTGGGGGGGGGGGGGGGTGGGGGGGGGGGGGGGTGGGGGGGGGGGGGGGTGGGGGGGGGGGGGGGTGGGGGGGGGGGGGGGTGGGGGGGGGGGGGGGTGGGGGGGGGGGGGGGTGGGGGGGGGGGGGGGTGGGGGGGGGGGGGGGTGGGGGGGGGGGGGGGTGGGGGGGGGGGGGGGTGGGGGGGGGGGGGGGTGGGGGGGGGGGGGGGTGGGGGGGGGGGGGGGTGGGGGGGGGGGGGGGTGGGGGGGGGGGGGGGTGGGGGGGGGGGGGGGTGGGGGGGGGGGGGGGTGGGGGGGGGGGGGGGTGGGGGGGGGGGGGGGTGGGGGGGGGGGGGGGTGGGGGGGGGGGGGGGTGGGGGGGGGGGGGGGTGGGGGGGGGGGGGGGTGGGGGGGGGGGGGGGTGGGGGGGGGGGGGGGTGGGGGGGGGGGGGGGTGGGGGGGGGGGGGGGTGGGGGGGGGGGGGGGTGGGGGGGGGGGGGGGTGGGGGGGGGGGGGGGTGGGGGGGGGGGGGGGTGGGGGGGGGGGGGGGTGGGGGGGGGGGGGGGTGGGGGGGGGGGGGGGTGGGGGGGGGGGGGGGTGGGGGGGGGGGGGGGTGGGGGGGGGGGGGGGTGGGGGGGGGGGGGGGTGGGGGGGGGGGGGGGTGGGGGGGGGGGGGGGTGGGGGGGGGGGGGGGTGGGGGGGGGGGGGGGTGGGGGGGGGGGGGGGTGGGGGGGGGGGGGGGTGGGGGGGGGGGGGGGTGGGGGGGGGGGGGGGTGGGGGGGGGGGGGGGTGGGGGGGGGGGGGGGTGGGGGGGGGGGGGGGTGGGGGGGGGGGGGGGTGGGGGGGGGGGGGGGTGGGGGGGGGGGGGGGTGGGGGGGGGGGGGGGTGGGGGGGGGGGGGGGTGGGGGGGGGGGGGGGTGGGGGGGGGGGGGGGTGGGGGGGGGGGGGGGTGGGGGGGGGGGGGGGTGGGGGGGGGGGGGGGTGGGGGGGGGGGGGGGTGGGGGGGGGGGGGGGTGGGGGGGGGGGGGGGTGGGGGGGGGGGGGGGTGGGGGGGGGGGGGGGTGGGGGGGGGGGGGGGTGGGGGGGGGGGGGGGTGGGGGGGGGGGGGGGTGGGGGGGGGGGGGGGTGGGGGGGGGGGGGGGTGGGGGGGGGGGGGGGTGGGGGGGGGGGGGGGTGGGGGGGGGGGGGGGTGGGGGGGGGGGGGGGTGGGGGGGGGGGGGGGTGGGGGGGGGGGGGGGTGGGGGGGGGGGGGGGTGGGGGGGGGGGGGGGTGGGGGGGGGGGGGGGTGGGGGGGGGGGGGGGTGGGGGGGGGGGGGGGTGGGGGGGGGGGGGGGTGGGGGGGGGGGGGGGTGGGGGGGGGGGGGGGTGGGGGGGGGGGGGGGTGGGGGGGGGGGGGGGTGGGGGGGGGGGGGGGTGGGGGGGGGGGGGGGTGGGGGGGGGGGGGGGTGGGGGGGGGGGGGGGTGGGGGGGGGGGGGGGTGGGGGGGGGGGGGGGTGGGGGGGGGGGGGGGTGGGGGGGGGGGGGGGTGGGGGGGGGGGGGGGTGGGGGGGGGGGGGGGTGGGGGGGGGGGGGGGTGGGGGGGGGGGGGGGTGGGGGGGGGGGGGGGTGGGGGGGGGGGGGGGTGGGGGGGGGGGGGGGTGGGGGGGGGGGGGGGTGGGGGGGGGGGGGGGTGGGGGGGGGGGGGGGTGGGGGGGGGGGGGGGTGGGGGGGGGGGGGGGTGGGGGGGGGGGGGGGTGGGGGGGGGGGGGGGTGGGGGGGGGGGGGGGTGGGGGGGGGGGGGGGTGGGGGGGGGGGGGGGTGGGGGGGGGGGGGGGTGGGGGGGGGGGGGGGTGGGGGGGGGGGGGGGTGGGGGGGGGGGGGGGTGGGGGGGGGGGGGGGTGGGGGGGGGGGGGGGTGGGGGGGGGGGGGGGTGGGGGGGGGGGGGGGTGGGGGGGGGGGGGGGTGGGGGGGGGGGGGGGTGGGGGGGGGGGGGGGTGGGGGGGGGGGGGGGTGGGGGGGGGGGGGGGTGGGGGGGGGGGGGGGTGGGGGGGGGGGGGGGTGGGGGGGGGGGGGGGTGGGGGGGGGGGGGGGTGGGGGGGGGGGGGGGTGGGGGGGGGGGGGGGTGGGGGGGGGGGGGGGTGGGGGGGGGGGGGGGTGGGGGGGGGGGGGGGTGGGGGGGGGGGGGGGTGGGGGGGGGGGGGGGTGGGGGGGGGGGGGGGTGGGGGGGGGGGGGGGTGGGGGGGGGGGGGGGTGGGGGGGGGGGGGGGTGGGGGGGGGGGGGGGTGGGGGGGGGGGGGGGTGGGGGGGGGGGGGGGTGGGGGGGGGGGGGGGTGGGGGGGGGGGGGGGTGGGGGGGGGGGGGGGTGGGGGGGGGGGGGGGTGGGGGGGGGGGGGGGTGGGGGGGGGGGGGGGTGGGGGGGGGGGGGGGTGGGGGGGGGGGGGGGTGGGGGGGGGGGGGGGTGGGGGGGGGGGGGGGTGGGGGGGGGGGGGGGTGGGGGGGGGGGGGGGTGGGGGGGGGGGGGGGTGGGGGGGGGGGGGGGTGGGGGGGGGGGGGGGTGGGGGGGGGGGGGGGTGGGGGGGGGGGGGGGTGGGGGGGGGGGGGGGTGGGGGGGGGGGGGGGTGGGGGGGGGGGGGGGTGGGGGGGGGGGGGGGTGGGGGGGGGGGGGGGTGGGGGGGGGGGGGGGTGGGGGGGGGGGGGGGTGGGGGGGGGGGGGGGTGGGGGGGGGGGGGGGTGGGGGGGGGGGGGGGTGGGGGGGGGGGGGGGTGGGGGGGGGGGGGGGTGGGGGGGGGGGGGGGTGGGGGGGGGGGGGGGTGGGGGGGGGGGGGGGTGGGGGGGGGGGGGGGTGGGGGGGGGGGGGGGTGGGGGGGGGGGGGGGTGGGGGGGGGGGGGGGTGGGGGGGGGGGGGGGTGGGGGGGGGGGGGGGTGGGGGGGGGGGGGGGTGGGGGGGGGGGGGGGTGGGGGGGGGGGGGGGTGGGGGGGGGGGGGGGTGGGGGGGGGGGGGGGTGGGGGGGGGGGGGGGTGGGGGGGGGGGGGGGTGGGGGGGGGGGGGGGTGGGGGGGGGGGGGGGTGGGGGGGGGGGGGGGTGGGGGGGGGGGGGGGTGGGGGGGGGGGGGGGTGGGGGGGGGGGGGGGTGGGGGGGGGGGGGGGTGGGGGGGGGGGGGGGTGGGGGGGGGGGGGGGTGGGGGGGGGGGGGGGTGGGGGGGGGGGGGGGTGGGGGGGGGGGGGGGTGGGGGGGGGGGGGGGTGGGGGGGGGGGGGGGTGGGGGGGGGGGGGGGTGGGGGGGGGGGGGGGTGGGGGGGGGGGGGGGTGGGGGGGGGGGGGGGTGGGGGGGGGGGGGGGTGGGGGGGGGGGGGGGTGGGGGGGGGGGGGGGTGGGGGGGGGGGGGGGTGGGGGGGGGGGGGGGTGGGGGGGGGGGGGGGTGGGGGGGGGGGGGGGTGGGGGGGGGGGGGGGTGGGGGGGGGGGGGGGTGGGGGGGGGGGGGGGTGGGGGGGGGGGGGGGTGGGGGGGGGGGGGGGTGGGGGGGGGGGGGGGTGGGGGGGGGGGGGGGTGGGGGGGGGGGGGGGTGGGGGGGGGGGGGGGTGGGGGGGGGGGGGGGTGGGGGGGGGGGGGGGTGGGGGGGGGGGGGGGTGGGGGGGGGGGGGGGTGGGGGGGGGGGGGGGTGGGGGGGGGGGGGGGTGGGGGGGGGGGGGGGTGGGGGGGGGGGGGGGTGGGGGGGGGGGGGGGTGGGGGGGGGGGGGGGTGGGGGGGGGGGGGGGTGGGGGGGGGGGGGGGTGGGGGGGGGGGGGGGTGGGGGGGGGGGGGGGTGGGGGGGGGGGGGGGTGGGGGGGGGGGGGGGTGGGGGGGGGGGGGGGTGGGGGGGGGGGGGGGTGGGGGGGGGGGGGGGTGGGGGGGGGGGGGGGTGGGGGGGGGGGGGGGTGGGGGGGGGGGGGGGTGGGGGGGGGGGGGGGTGGGGGGGGGGGGGGGTGGGGGGGGGGGGGGGTGGGGGGGGGGGGGGGTGGGGGGGGGGGGGGGTGGGGGGGGGGGGGGGTGGGGGGGGGGGGGGGTGGGGGGGGGGGGGGGTGGGGGGGGGGGGGGGTGGGGGGGGGGGGGGGTGGGGGGGGGGGGGGGTGGGGGGGGGGGGGGGTGGGGGGGGGGGGGGGTGGGGGGGGGGGGGGGTGGGGGGGGGGGGGGGTGGGGGGGGGGGGGGGTGGGGGGGGGGGGGGGTGGGGGGGGGGGGGGGTGGGGGGGGGGGGGGGTGGGGGGGGGGGGGGGTGGGGGGGGGGGGGGGTGGGGGGGGGGGGGGGTGGGGGGGGGGGGGGGTGGGGGGGGGGGGGGGTGGGGGGGGGGGGGGGTGGGGGGGGGGGGGGGTGGGGGGGGGGGGGGGTGGGGGGGGGGGGGGGTGGGGGGGGGGGGGGGTGGGGGGGGGGGGGGGTGGGGGGGGGGGGGGGTGGGGGGGGGGGGGGGTGGGGGGGGGGGGGGGTGGGGGGGGGGGGGGGTGGGGGGGGGGGGGGGTGGGGGGGGGGGGGGGTGGGGGGGGGGGGGGGTGGGGGGGGGGGGGGGTGGGGGGGGGGGGGGGTGGGGGGGGGGGGGGGTGGGGGGGGGGGGGGGTGGGGGGGGGGGGGGGTGGGGGGGGGGGGGGGTGGGGGGGGGGGGGGGTGGGGGGGGGGGGGGGTGGGGGGGGGGGGGGGTGGGGGGGGGGGGGGGTGGGGGGGGGGGGGGGTGGGGGGGGGGGGGGGTGGGGGGGGGGGGGGGTGGGGGGGGGGGGGGGTGGGGGGGGGGGGGGGTGGGGGGGGGGGGGGGTGGGGGGGGGGGGGGGTGGGGGGGGGGGGGGGTGGGGGGGGGGGGGGGTGGGGGGGGGGGGGGGTGGGGGGGGGGGGGGGTGGGGGGGGGGGGGGGTGGGGGGGGGGGGGGGTGGGGGGGGGGGGGGGTGGGGGGGGGGGGGGGTGGGGGGGGGGGGGGGTGGGGGGGGGGGGGGGTGGGGGGGGGGGGGGGTGGGGGGGGGGGGGGGTGGGGGGGGGGGGGGGTGGGGGGGGGGGGGGGTGGGGGGGGGGGGGGGTGGGGGGGGGGGGGGGTGGGGGGGGGGGGGGGTGGGGGGGGGGGGGGGTGGGGGGGGGGGGGGGTGGGGGGGGGGGGGGGTGGGGGGGGGGGGGGGTGGGGGGGGGGGGGGGTGGGGGGGGGGGGGGGTGGGGGGGGGGGGGGGTGGGGGGGGGGGGGGGTGGGGGGGGGGGGGGGTGGGGGGGGGGGGGGGTGGGGGGGGGGGGGGGTGGGGGGGGGGGGGGGTGGGGGGGGGGGGGGGTGGGGGGGGGGGGGGGTGGGGGGGGGGGGGGGTGGGGGGGGGGGGGGGTGGGGGGGGGGGGGGGTGGGGGGGGGGGGGGGTGGGGGGGGGGGGGGGTGGGGGGGGGGGGGGGTGGGGGGGGGGGGGGGTGGGGGGGGGGGGGGGTGGGGGGGGGGGGGGGTGGGGGGGGGGGGGGGTGGGGGGGGGGGGGGGTGGGGGGGGGGGGGGGTGGGGGGGGGGGGGGGTGGGGGGGGGGGGGGGTGGGGGGGGGGGGGGGTGGGGGGGGGGGGGGGTGGGGGGGGGGGGGGGTGGGGGGGGGGGGGGGTGGGGGGGGGGGGGGGTGGGGGGGGGGGGGGGTGGGGGGGGGGGGGGGTGGGGGGGGGGGGGGGTGGGGGGGGGGGGGGGTGGGGGGGGGGGGGGGTGGGGGGGGGGGGGGGTGGGGGGGGGGGGGGGTGGGGGGGGGGGGGGGTGGGGGGGGGGGGGGGTGGGGGGGGGGGGGGGTGGGGGGGGGGGGGGGTGGGGGGGGGGGGGGGTGGGGGGGGGGGGGGGTGGGGGGGGGGGGGGGTGGGGGGGGGGGGGGGTGGGGGGGGGGGGGGGTGGGGGGGGGGGGGGGTGGGGGGGGGGGGGGGTGGGGGGGGGGGGGGGTGGGGGGGGGGGGGGGTGGGGGGGGGGGGGGGTGGGGGGGGGGGGGGGTGGGGGGGGGGGGGGGTGGGGGGGGGGGGGGGTGGGGGGGGGGGGGGGTGGGGGGGGGGGGGGGTGGGGGGGGGGGGGGGTGGGGGGGGGGGGGGGTGGGGGGGGGGGGGGGTGGGGGGGGGGGGGGGTGGGGGGGGGGGGGGGTGGGGGGGGGGGGGGGTGGGGGGGGGGGGGGGTGGGGGGGGGGGGGGGTGGGGGGGGGGGGGGGTGGGGGGGGGGGGGGGTGGGGGGGGGGGGGGGTGGGGGGGGGGGGGGGTGGGGGGGGGGGGGGGTGGGGGGGGGGGGGGGTGGGGGGGGGGGGGGGTGGGGGGGGGGGGGGGTGGGGGGGGGGGGGGGTGGGGGGGGGGGGGGGTGGGGGGGGGGGGGGGTGGGGGGGGGGGGGGGTGGGGGGGGGGGGGGGTGGGGGGGGGGGGGGGTGGGGGGGGGGGGGGGTGGGGGGGGGGGGGGGTGGGGGGGGGGGGGGGTGGGGGGGGGGGGGGGTGGGGGGGGGGGGGGGTGGGGGGGGGGGGGGGTGGGGGGGGGGGGGGGTGGGGGGGGGGGGGGGTGGGGGGGGGGGGGGGTGGGGGGGGGGGGGGGTGGGGGGGGGGGGGGGTGGGGGGGGGGGGGGGTGGGGGGGGGGGGGGGTGGGGGGGGGGGGGGGTGGGGGGGGGGGGGGGTGGGGGGGGGGGGGGGTGGGGGGGGGGGGGGGTGGGGGGGGGGGGGGGTGGGGGGGGGGGGGGGTGGGGGGGGGGGGGGGTGGGGGGGGGGGGGGGTGGGGGGGGGGGGGGGTGGGGGGGGGGGGGGGTGGGGGGGGGGGGGGGTGGGGGGGGGGGGGGGTGGGGGGGGGGGGGGGTGGGGGGGGGGGGGGGTGGGGGGGGGGGGGGGTGGGGGGGGGGGGGGGTGGGGGGGGGGGGGGGTGGGGGGGGGGGGGGGTGGGGGGGGGGGGGGGTGGGGGGGGGGGGGGGTGGGGGGGGGGGGGGGTGGGGGGGGGGGGGGGTGGGGGGGGGGGGGGGTGGGGGGGGGGGGGGGTGGGGGGGGGGGGGGGTGGGGGGGGGGGGGGGTGGGGGGGGGGGGGGGTGGGGGGGGGGGGGGGTGGGGGGGGGGGGGGGTGGGGGGGGGGGGGGGTGGGGGGGGGGGGGGGTGGGGGGGGGGGGGGGTGGGGGGGGGGGGGGGTGGGGGGGGGGGGGGGTGGGGGGGGGGGGGGGTGGGGGGGGGGGGGGGTGGGGGGGGGGGGGGGTGGGGGGGGGGGGGGGTGGGGGGGGGGGGGGGTGGGGGGGGGGGGGGGTGGGGGGGGGGGGGGGTGGGGGGGGGGGGGGGTGGGGGGGGGGGGGGGTGGGGGGGGGGGGGGGTGGGGGGGGGGGGGGGTGGGGGGGGGGGGGGGTGGGGGGGGGGGGGGGTGGGGGGGGGGGGGGGTGGGGGGGGGGGGGGGTGGGGGGGGGGGGGGGTGGGGGGGGGGGGGGGTGGGGGGGGGGGGGGGTGGGGGGGGGGGGGGGTGGGGGGGGGGGGGGGTGGGGGGGGGGGGGGGTGGGGGGGGGGGGGGGTGGGGGGGGGGGGGGGTGGGGGGGGGGGGGGGTGGGGGGGGGGGGGGGTGGGGGGGGGGGGGGGTGGGGGGGGGGGGGGGTGGGGGGGGGGGGGGGTGGGGGGGGGGGGGGGTGGGGGGGGGGGGGGGTGGGGGGGGGGGGGGGTGGGGGGGGGGGGGGGTGGGGGGGGGGGGGGGTGGGGGGGGGGGGGGGTGGGGGGGGGGGGGGGTGGGGGGGGGGGGGGGTGGGGGGGGGGGGGGGTGGGGGGGGGGGGGGGTGGGGGGGGGGGGGGGTGGGGGGGGGGGGGGGTGGGGGGGGGGGGGGGTGGGGGGGGGGGGGGGTGGGGGGGGGGGGGGGTGGGGGGGGGGGGGGGTGGGGGGGGGGGGGGGTGGGGGGGGGGGGGGGTGGGGGGGGGGGGGGGTGGGGGGGGGGGGGGGTGGGGGGGGGGGGGGGTGGGGGGGGGGGGGGGTGGGGGGGGGGGGGGGTGGGGGGGGGGGGGGGTGGGGGGGGGGGGGGGTGGGGGGGGGGGGGGGTGGGGGGGGGGGGGGGTGGGGGGGGGGGGGGGTGGGGGGGGGGGGGGGTGGGGGGGGGGGGGGGTGGGGGGGGGGGGGGGTGGGGGGGGGGGGGGGTGGGGGGGGGGGGGGGTGGGGGGGGGGGGGGGTGGGGGGGGGGGGGGGTGGGGGGGGGGGGGGGTGGGGGGGGGGGGGGGTGGGGGGGGGGGGGGGTGGGGGGGGGGGGGGGTGGGGGGGGGGGGGGGTGGGGGGGGGGGGGGGTGGGGGGGGGGGGGGGTGGGGGGGGGGGGGGGTGGGGGGGGGGGGGGGTGGGGGGGGGGGGGGGTGGGGGGGGGGGGGGGTGGGGGGGGGGGGGGGTGGGGGGGGGGGGGGGTGGGGGGGGGGGGGGGTGGGGGGGGGGGGGGGTGGGGGGGGGGGGGGGTGGGGGGGGGGGGGGGTGGGGGGGGGGGGGGGTGGGGGGGGGGGGGGGTGGGGGGGGGGGGGGGTGGGGGGGGGGGGGGGTGGGGGGGGGGGGGGGTGGGGGGGGGGGGGGGTGGGGGGGGGGGGGGGTGGGGGGGGGGGGGGGTGGGGGGGGGGGGGGGTGGGGGGGGGGGGGGGTGGGGGGGGGGGGGGGTGGGGGGGGGGGGGGGTGGGGGGGGGGGGGGGTGGGGGGGGGGGGGGGTGGGGGGGGGGGGGGGTGGGGGGGGGGGGGGGTGGGGGGGGGGGGGGGTGGGGGGGGGGGGGGGTGGGGGGGGGGGGGGGTGGGGGGGGGGGGGGGTGGGGGGGGGGGGGGGTGGGGGGGGGGGGGGGTGGGGGGGGGGGGGGGTGGGGGGGGGGGGGGGTGGGGGGGGGGGGGGGTGGGGGGGGGGGGGGGTGGGGGGGGGGGGGGGTGGGGGGGGGGGGGGGTGGGGGGGGGGGGGGGTGGGGGGGGGGGGGGGTGGGGGGGGGGGGGGGTGGGGGGGGGGGGGGGTGGGGGGGGGGGGGGGTGGGGGGGGGGGGGGGTGGGGGGGGGGGGGGGTGGGGGGGGGGGGGGGTGGGGGGGGGGGGGGGTGGGGGGGGGGGGGGGTGGGGGGGGGGGGGGGTGGGGGGGGGGGGGGGTGGGGGGGGGGGGGGGTGGGGGGGGGGGGGGGTGGGGGGGGGGGGGGGTGGGGGGGGGGGGGGGTGGGGGGGGGGGGGGGTGGGGGGGGGGGGGGGTGGGGGGGGGGGGGGGTGGGGGGGGGGGGGGGTGGGGGGGGGGGGGGGTGGGGGGGGGGGGGGGTGGGGGGGGGGGGGGGTGGGGGGGGGGGGGGGTGGGGGGGGGGGGGGGTGGGGGGGGGGGGGGGTGGGGGGGGGGGGGGGTGGGGGGGGGGGGGGGTGGGGGGGGGGGGGGGTGGGGGGGGGGGGGGGTGGGGGGGGGGGGGGGTGGGGGGGGGGGGGGGTGGGGGGGGGGGGGGGTGGGGGGGGGGGGGGGTGGGGGGGGGGGGGGGTGGGGGGGGGGGGGGGTGGGGGGGGGGGGGGGTGGGGGGGGGGGGGGGTGGGGGGGGGGGGGGGTGGGGGGGGGGGGGGGTGGGGGGGGGGGGGGGTGGGGGGGGGGGGGGGTGGGGGGGGGGGGGGGTGGGGGGGGGGGGGGGTGGGGGGGGGGGGGGGTGGGGGGGGGGGGGGGTGGGGGGGGGGGGGGGTGGGGGGGGGGGGGGGTGGGGGGGGGGGGGGGTGGGGGGGGGGGGGGGTGGGGGGGGGGGGGGGTGGGGGGGGGGGGGGGTGGGGGGGGGGGGGGGTGGGGGGGGGGGGGGGTGGGGGGGGGGGGGGGTGGGGGGGGGGGGGGGTGGGGGGGGGGGGGGGTGGGGGGGGGGGGGGGTGGGGGGGGGGGGGGGTGGGGGGGGGGGGGGGTGGGGGGGGGGGGGGGTGGGGGGGGGGGGGGGTGGGGGGGGGGGGGGGTGGGGGGGGGGGGGGGTGGGGGGGGGGGGGGGTGGGGGGGGGGGGGGGTGGGGGGGGGGGGGGGTGGGGGGGGGGGGGGGTGGGGGGGGGGGGGGGTGGGGGGGGGGGGGGGTGGGGGGGGGGGGGGGTGGGGGGGGGGGGGGGTGGGGGGGGGGGGGGGTGGGGGGGGGGGGGGGTGGGGGGGGGGGGGGGTGGGGGGGGGGGGGGGTGGGGGGGGGGGGGGGTGGGGGGGGGGGGGGGTGGGGGGGGGGGGGGGTGGGGGGGGGGGGGGGTGGGGGGGGGGGGGGGTGGGGGGGGGGGGGGGTGGGGGGGGGGGGGGGTGGGGGGGGGGGGGGGTGGGGGGGGGGGGGGGTGGGGGGGGGGGGGGGTGGGGGGGGGGGGGGGTGGGGGGGGGGGGGGGTGGGGGGGGGGGGGGGTGGGGGGGGGGGGGGGTGGGGGGGGGGGGGGGTGGGGGGGGGGGGGGGTGGGGGGGGGGGGGGGTGGGGGGGGGGGGGGGTGGGGGGGGGGGGGGGTGGGGGGGGGGGGGGGTGGGGGGGGGGGGGGGTGGGGGGGGGGGGGGGTGGGGGGGGGGGGGGGTGGGGGGGGGGGGGGGTGGGGGGGGGGGGGGGTGGGGGGGGGGGGGGGTGGGGGGGGGGGGGGGTGGGGGGGGGGGGGGGTGGGGGGGGGGGGGGGTGGGGGGGGGGGGGGGTGGGGGGGGGGGGGGGTGGGGGGGGGGGGGGGTGGGGGGGGGGGGGGGTGGGGGGGGGGGGGGGTGGGGGGGGGGGGGGGTGGGGGGGGGGGGGGGTGGGGGGGGGGGGGGGTGGGGGGGGGGGGGGGTGGGGGGGGGGGGGGGTGGGGGGGGGGGGGGGTGGGGGGGGGGGGGGGTGGGGGGGGGGGGGGGTGGGGGGGGGGGGGGGTGGGGGGGGGGGGGGGTGGGGGGGGGGGGGGGTGGGGGGGGGGGGGGGTGGGGGGGGGGGGGGGTGGGGGGGGGGGGGGGTGGGGGGGGGGGGGGGTGGGGGGGGGGGGGGGTGGGGGGGGGGGGGGGTGGGGGGGGGGGGGGGTGGGGGGGGGGGGGGGTGGGGGGGGGGGGGGGTGGGGGGGGGGGGGGGTGGGGGGGGGGGGGGGTGGGGGGGGGGGGGGGTGGGGGGGGGGGGGGGTGGGGGGGGGGGGGGGTGGGGGGGGGGGGGGGTGGGGGGGGGGGGGGGTGGGGGGGGGGGGGGGTGGGGGGGGGGGGGGGTGGGGGGGGGGGGGGGTGGGGGGGGGGGGGGGTGGGGGGGGGGGGGGGTGGGGGGGGGGGGGGGTGGGGGGGGGGGGGGGTGGGGGGGGGGGGGGGTGGGGGGGGGGGGGGGTGGGGGGGGGGGGGGGTGGGGGGGGGGGGGGGTGGGGGGGGGGGGGGGTGGGGGGGGGGGGGGGTGGGGGGGGGGGGGGGTGGGGGGGGGGGGGGGTGGGGGGGGGGGGGGGTGGGGGGGGGGGGGGGTGGGGGGGGGGGGGGGTGGGGGGGGGGGGGGGTGGGGGGGGGGGGGGGTGGGGGGGGGGGGGGGTGGGGGGGGGGGGGGGTGGGGGGGGGGGGGGGTGGGGGGGGGGGGGGGTGGGGGGGGGGGGGGGTGGGGGGGGGGGGGGGTGGGGGGGGGGGGGGGTGGGGGGGGGGGGGGGTGGGGGGGGGGGGGGGTGGGGGGGGGGGGGGGTGGGGGGGGGGGGGGGTGGGGGGGGGGGGGGGTGGGGGGGGGGGGGGGTGGGGGGGGGGGGGGGTGGGGGGGGGGGGGGGTGGGGGGGGGGGGGGGTGGGGGGGGGGGGGGGTGGGGGGGGGGGGGGGTGGGGGGGGGGGGGGGTGGGGGGGGGGGGGGGTGGGGGGGGGGGGGGGTGGGGGGGGGGGGGGGTGGGGGGGGGGGGGGGTGGGGGGGGGGGGGGGTGGGGGGGGGGGGGGGTGGGGGGGGGGGGGGGTGGGGGGGGGGGGGGGTGGGGGGGGGGGGGGGTGGGGGGGGGGGGGGGTGGGGGGGGGGGGGGGTGGGGGGGGGGGGGGGTGGGGGGGGGGGGGGGTGGGGGGGGGGGGGGGTGGGGGGGGGGGGGGGTGGGGGGGGGGGGGGGTGGGGGGGGGGGGGGGTGGGGGGGGGGGGGGGTGGGGGGGGGGGGGGGTGGGGGGGGGGGGGGGTGGGGGGGGGGGGGGGTGGGGGGGGGGGGGGGTGGGGGGGGGGGGGGGTGGGGGGGGGGGGGGGTGGGGGGGGGGGGGGGTGGGGGGGGGGGGGGGTGGGGGGGGGGGGGGGTGGGGGGGGGGGGGGGTGGGGGGGGGGGGGGGTGGGGGGGGGGGGGGGTGGGGGGGGGGGGGGGTGGGGGGGGGGGGGGGTGGGGGGGGGGGGGGGTGGGGGGGGGGGGGGGTGGGGGGGGGGGGGGGTGGGGGGGGGGGGGGGTGGGGGGGGGGGGGGGTGGGGGGGGGGGGGGGTGGGGGGGGGGGGGGGTGGGGGGGGGGGGGGGTGGGGGGGGGGGGGGGTGGGGGGGGGGGGGGGTGGGGGGGGGGGGGGGTGGGGGGGGGGGGGGGTGGGGGGGGGGGGGGGTGGGGGGGGGGGGGGGTGGGGGGGGGGGGGGGTGGGGGGGGGGGGGGGTGGGGGGGGGGGGGGGTGGGGGGGGGGGGGGGTGGGGGGGGGGGGGGGTGGGGGGGGGGGGGGGTGGGGGGGGGGGGGGGTGGGGGGGGGGGGGGGTGGGGGGGGGGGGGGGTGGGGGGGGGGGGGGGTGGGGGGGGGGGGGGGTGGGGGGGGGGGGGGGTGGGGGGGGGGGGGGGTGGGGGGGGGGGGGGGTGGGGGGGGGGGGGGGTGGGGGGGGGGGGGGGTGGGGGGGGGGGGGGGTGGGGGGGGGGGGGGGTGGGGGGGGGGGGGGGTGGGGGGGGGGGGGGGTGGGGGGGGGGGGGGGTGGGGGGGGGGGGGGGTGGGGGGGGGGGGGGGTGGGGGGGGGGGGGGGTGGGGGGGGGGGGGGGTGGGGGGGGGGGGGGGTGGGGGGGGGGGGGGGTGGGGGGGGGGGGGGGTGGGGGGGGGGGGGGGTGGGGGGGGGGGGGGGTGGGGGGGGGGGGGGGTGGGGGGGGGGGGGGGTGGGGGGGGGGGGGGGTGGGGGGGGGGGGGGGTGGGGGGGGGGGGGGGTGGGGGGGGGGGGGGGTGGGGGGGGGGGGGGGTGGGGGGGGGGGGGGGTGGGGGGGGGGGGGGGTGGGGGGGGGGGGGGGTGGGGGGGGGGGGGGGTGGGGGGGGGGGGGGGTGGGGGGGGGGGGGGGTGGGGGGGGGGGGGGGTGGGGGGGGGGGGGGGTGGGGGGGGGGGGGGGTGGGGGGGGGGGGGGGTGGGGGGGGGGGGGGGTGGGGGGGGGGGGGGGTGGGGGGGGGGGGGGGTGGGGGGGGGGGGGGGTGGGGGGGGGGGGGGGTGGGGGGGGGGGGGGGTGGGGGGGGGGGGGGGTGGGGGGGGGGGGGGGTGGGGGGGGGGGGGGGTGGGGGGGGGGGGGGGTGGGGGGGGGGGGGGGTGGGGGGGGGGGGGGGTGGGGGGGGGGGGGGGTGGGGGGGGGGGGGGGTGGGGGGGGGGGGGGGTGGGGGGGGGGGGGGGTGGGGGGGGGGGGGGGTGGGGGGGGGGGGGGGTGGGGGGGGGGGGGGGTGGGGGGGGGGGGGGGTGGGGGGGGGGGGGGGTGGGGGGGGGGGGGGGTGGGGGGGGGGGGGGGTGGGGGGGGGGGGGGGTGGGGGGGGGGGGGGGTGGGGGGGGGGGGGGGTGGGGGGGGGGGGGGGTGGGGGGGGGGGGGGGTTGGGGCGGGCGGGGGAGGGGAGGGGGGGCGTGTGTGGGGGGGGGGGGCGGGGGGGGGGGGGGGGGGGGGGGGGGGGGGCGGGTGGGGGGGGGGAGGAGGGTGGGGGGGGGGGGGGGAGGGGGGGGGGGGGGGTGGGGGGGGTGGGGGGTGGGGGGGGGGGGGCAGTGAGTTTCAAAGGCTGTAACTCTGTTTAGCACTATAAGCTTGGAAGGGTCTGGTTCAGAATCTGGCGCATGTCGAGGCACTGACTCGTTTTTATATATTTCATTGATACATAAGAACAAGCCAGCTGGATCAGACCAGAGTTCATCTAGTCCAGCACTCTGTGACTCGCAGTGGCCCACCAGGTGCCTTTGGGAGCTCACGTGCAGGATGTGAAAGCAAGGGCCTTCTGCTGCTGCTGCTCCCGATCACCTGGTCTGTTTTGGCATTTGCAATCTCAGATCAAAGAGGATCAAGATTGGTAGCCATAGATCGACTTCTCCTCCATAAATCTGTCCAAGCCCCTTTTAAAGCTATCCAGGTGAGTGGCCATCCCCACCTCCTGTGGCAGCATATTCCAAACACCAATCACACGTTGAGTGAAGAAGTGTTTCCTTTTATTAGTCCTAATTCTTCCCCCCAGCATTTTCAATGGATGCCTTGCCTTTCTCCCCAGTGGGGGACCCCAAGAAGCTCGTATCCTTTTCCTGTCCCCCATTTTATCCTCACAACAACCTTCTGAGGTGGTGGGCTTTATGGCTCTATGAGCTGAGAGTATGCGACTGACTCAAACTCTGGGACAGCGTGAGATTAAACCAACATCATCCAGTACGCTTCTATGGCAGAGCGGGGATTCAAACCTGGATCTCCTAATCCGACATAGGTGTCAAACTCGCGGCCCTCCAGACGTTATGGACTACAGTTCACATCATCCCCTGCCAGCATCATACTCTTAACCACAGCACCGCATGGTTAGCATGAGTGCCTGCAAGGACGAAGTGCGATGCATTTGTCAGACCAGCAACAAACTGATTTTGGGCACTTTTTGATTTAATTGTGCTTGGTGTCTGAATACAGTTGAAGCTGCCAAAATATTTTGGCTAGTGATGACATCACTGAGGGCAAGCGATGGCAATTAAGTGCACTAATGATAATGCACCTGTCCCGTGAAGAATTATTGACTGTATTATCCACTGAACGGATAGCAATGAATTAATTGAAATGTTGGCCGGCCAGCAACACTTATCTGTGTGTACCTCCGGCCAAGGTATAAGCAGCACAATTTAGATGCTTGGCTGAAAGGTGGATCAAAGTTGCATCTCACACGCAAGCTTTTATTCAGGAAACATTAATTGCAACTCTCCAGATGCAAACTGCGAGGTGGATACTCGAATGGTTTCCTACAACTTTTTGCCCAAAGCCAGCTTTGTTAAGTTTCTGTACAGAGGGCTAATGAACTCATCTGTTCTGAATAGGTGCTGAAAAATTATGCTGGACAAATAATTCTGGAATTTCTTGGGTGTGTGTGGTTTCCGGATCCTCTGAAGATGCCAGCCACAGATGCAGGTGAAACGTCAGGAGAGAATGCTGCTAGAACATGGCCATACAGCCCGGAAACCACACAGCACCCAAGTGATTCCGGCTGTGAAAGCCTTCAACAATACAGTATAGATTGATCTTGTCAGATCTCAAAACCGAAGAAGGGTTGGCCCTCATTATTGTTTGGATGGGAGACCACCAAGAAAATGCAGGTTTGCTACATGCAGTCAGGCAATGGCAAACCACCTCTGTCCAACTCTGGCCTTGACCTGGCTGGCCCAACACAACTTGTGAGATCTCAAAAGCTAAGAAGGGCTGGTCCTCATTAGTACTTGGATGGGAGACCACCAAAAAAGTGCAGGGTTGCTACACAGGCAGGCAATGGCAAACCACCTTGAAAATCTTACAGGGTCGCCATGGGGTAGCTATTGCTTCACAGTTTTTTTCCACCACCTTACTTGTTTGCCCTGACCTGGCTGGCCCAGCCTAGCCTGATCTCATTGGATCTCATGGTCAATACGGTAGATAACGGCTTGGATCTAAGATGCAAAAGACCTGGGCTGAAATCTCTACTTTTACGTGAAGATGGTTGGATTTCTTTGGGCCAGTAATTGTCTCTCAGACTAAGTCTACTTCAAAAGGTTGTATAAAGACAAAGCACAGCACAGAAGAATAATGTACTCTGCCCCGACTCCCTCTATGCCACAGGTATCAAACTCGCAACCCTCCAGATGTTCGTAAACTACAATTCCCATCAGCCCTTGCCAGTATAGCCAATGCTCATGTTGGGAGGGACTGATGGGAATTGTAGTTCATGAGCATCTGGAGGGCCATGAGTTTGACACCCCTGCTCTATGCTCTAAAACAGCGGCGTCCAACTGTGGCCCTCCAGATGTTCGTGGACTACGATTTCCATCAGCCCTAATGCTGGCAGGGGCTGATGGGAATCGTAGTCCATGAACACCTGGAGGGCCACAGGTGGACACCCTTGTTCTAAAACAAAGGGTCAGATTCTCTTCCTGTTCCCTTGCATGAGCAAACTGTTGTCCTGAAACAACTTCCCCTCTCTACATGCTGAGCTGGTTCTCACCATACGCTGCTCCTCAGCAGCCTTCAACTTCTTCTGGATCTCCTCCAGGGAAGGGTCATGTCGTCAGGGCAGGGAGGCATTGAATTTGGGGATTCCATCAAAGGATGGTGGATTGAGGACAACTCCAAAAGACTGCCCCGAGGTATGCTTGCTCGGTTCAATGACCTCCATGCCAGAAATGACGCACCAGGTGAGGTCTACCATGTCTACTGTGGTAATCCCTGGTTCGTATTTGGGTCAAAGACCACCAAGGAAGCCGCAGATTGCTAGGAAGAGGAAGGCTATGGCAAACCACCTCTGTTTGTCTCTTGTCTTAGAAATTCTACAGGGTCACCGTAAATAGGCTGTGACTTAATGGGACTTTAAGCAAGATGGTGGTGTGGTCCAGGTCTCGGGGGCGAGGTTGGGGACAAGCCATGCCTGTTGCCTGCTAACAAGACAAAGGAGCATATAGTGGACTAAAGAAGGAATAGCTCAGAAATTCAGCCCTTGACTATAAATGGAGATCAAGTAGAGCGGGTGGCTAGTTTTAAATTTCTGGGCGTTATGATTAAAGAGGACTTGACCTGGGGTGTACAGACTGCCGTGTGGTTAAGAAGGACCAGCAAAGACTGTACTATCTGAGACTTTCAAGGAAACAACAACTGAATGGAAAACTCCTGGTGTCCTTTTACCACTGTGCTATAGAGAGTGTCTTAACCTACTGCATCTGTGTATGGTTCTCCAGTTGCACAGTGGCAGATAGGAAGGCGCTCCAAAGGGTGATCACTACTGCACAGAGGATTATCGGCTGCCCTCTCCCCTCCTTGGAAGAACTCTATAAATCCCGAAGTCTAAAGAAAGCCCAAAATATTCTGAGACCCGTCTCATCCAGCACACTCTCTTTTTGAACTGTTACCATCCGGCAGACGAAACAGGTCTATCAAAACTAGGACAAAGAGGCTTAGAGACAGCTTCTACTCTAGAGCTGTGGCTGTGCTAAACTCCGCGCCTTCGTGTTGATGTGTTTGGGGCTGTGTAGGGATGGGTGGAGGAAGGGGAAAGTGAGGATGGGATATGAGTCTGGAATTGTGTGCATTGAGGAATGCTGTTGTAAATTTCGTTGTGCGTGCACAATGACAATAAAATGCTTATGCTTATGCTTATATTGTTGGCCAGGAGCAAGATAAGCCCAAGTGATGCTCCTCATGCACCTGGGTGGTGGCTGTCGTGATATTAAAAAATAAAGGTTCACAAAAGGTTCATCTTCTAATCAGCAGAAGTTTGCCAACTCAAAGGCCGGAGACAGTCAGTCTAGTGACAAAGAAGTTACATGTAACCTTCAACACGATTGGTGAGCAACTGTGACTCTCTAGACCAATGAGAGGCTGTTGCCGGGACGGGGAAAAGTATCCTGCTTGTTTGAATGTATAAGTAGCATTGCATTGTATATGCTAAGTTGAGAGGTTGAGTCTAAGTTCAGTGTGTGTTCAACTTTGTTCTTGCTGAAAGGTTCTGTATAGCTTTATAGTCGTGTATAGCATAGACTTGTGTAACCTTGCAACTGCTAAAGTGAAACCTTCCTATGGAAAGAACATCTTGCGTGGAGAGTATTCTTTTCCAGAGTGATAGGAGGCTGCAGTGAGTGCAAGAAGACTATAGACCTTCTCATCTTACCGGAGTAGCTCCACTTTAAACTCTGCTGATTGTGGCAAAGAGAACCATGGCTGGTGGTGCTCCCTCTAGCCCCACTCATCAAATGACACTGCCCCAAATGCAGTGGTGGGATCCAAAAATTTTAGTAACAGGTTCCCATGGTGGTGGGATTCAAACTGTGGTGTAGCGCCAATGGGGCTGGGCGGGGCACGACGGGAGCATGGCCGGCATTCCGGGGGTGGGGCATTCCTAGGCGGGGCTGTGGCTAGGAAACTAATGCACGCAGGCGCAGGCTGCCACGCACTCCGGTGCACCTCCGGCTAGACTGCTTCAAGTTCTGCACCCTACTGCTGAGAGAAGGGGCGTAACTAAGGCAAAAATCACGTGGCAAAATCACCAATTAGTAACCCCCTCTCGGCACACACAAATAATTAGTAACCTACTCTCGGGAACCTGTGAGAACCTGCTGGATCCCACCTCTGCCCAAATGGTTGTTTGGGCAGCGAACTGACCCTGACAAACCAGGCCCGGATTTAGATGAAGATTGTGCAGTCACAGGTGAGGAAACTGGTGTTAAGACCCGGAACCGAACGTTCTGCAAAGAGGAACTTTCTCATTGTTATGGTTGCAAAAGGTTGCTGAAGTCTAAAGGTATCAGATTTCAGGATGAAGGGAATAAGGTCGTGTATTTCCCAAGACTTAAATATTTTCCAGAGCTATTTCAGAGCAGGATCAGAAAGGGATTTTGTTCTTTTTTTCTTGAAAATGTATACCTGCTGGCATGACACCCTCTCCCTCATTCCCTCTGACCACAATTTTATTATTTTATCCCCACCAAAATCACTGCTTATAGGGGCGTTGATTCCCCCCCCCCCATGGTGACATCATATAATATTGGTTTCTAAATCATATTCAGGGAGAAACACAGGCCGTTTTCCCACTTACTGTCTGCTGCGCTCTACTGTTGCCAAGTAGCGCGGGGTCCCCGGGCACTCCCCACTACAGGGGGGGCGACAACGCAGCCGCCCCAACACTGCCGCTGTCGCGCCCCCTCAGCGCGCGTCATTCCTGGCGCTCCTCAAAACGGCGCCTTTTGATGATGTCGTGGGGAAGCCCGGGAGCGCGCCAGAAATGATGCACGCTGAGAGTAGCGCGCAGCAAAGGGGGGCGAGGTAAGTGGGGAAACGACCTTAGTTAGGGCGCAATCTATTTTAGTTAGGTTTTTTCCCCTAGAATTTTAATGAAGAATAGAAATGTAGATTTTATGCTTCTACCAATGTATCCTTGATATGATTTTATGTCATTTGATTGAAGTGTTGTAAACTACGCATCCTGAGCCAGCCTCTGGTTGGGAAAGGGCGGGGTACAAAACTTCCCTTAATTAATTTCCCTTAATTAGTTATTGATTAGACCCCACCGTATATTATGATGCTGGCTTGTTTTAATAGTAAAGCTGTTGTAAGCCGCCCTGAGCCCATTTATGGTAAAGGCAGCCTGTTCTGCCCCCCAAGTGAATCTGTTTTTGGTGCTCTTGGCTAGGACAGAGTGGGGGGGAGACACAAGCCAGGTTCAACAGTTCAACAATAGGTTTATTACTGGAGAGAAACAAGACCCTAACTCCTCCCTTGGGTCTGTCTAAACCAGAGTACTTGCTTGTCTTGAGCAGGTTTGAAGCTGTAGACTGTGTCTTCTCTTGGCTGCTTTCAAGAAAGTCCACTGTGTCTTGCTTCCTTTCAGTTCTTTCAGTCTTTGTCTGGTTCTAACTGCTGTTAAACTTGACTTGTGCTCTATGGACCACCATATACTCATATGTATTTCACGAATATTCCAGTCTCCAGCTACCCTTAGCACCTCACTCTGACTGACTGGCTAGAACTAAAACAGGGGATTGCTGGGTAAAGAAAGGAAACTGCCTATTTGGAAAGGTCTTAAAGGGACAGGGGCTAACTAAAATACCCTCCCTTAGAAGACTTTAAGTCTTCAATGTACAACTGTTGAGGGATATGTTGATCAGGATCTCAGTTCAGATGAGATAAGGAGTTAGACTGAAATGATGTGGCCAGTGTGCGGTATAAATTATATGAGTCTTGTAAGCTGCTCTAGAATCCTTCACAAGGCACTGAGGTTCCATGGGGTTCCTCAGTAACAGAGGCGGCCCTAGAGAGGTACATCTGTAATTAGCTCAAATTTTTAAGCACCTTTTGTTGCTATTATTGCCCATTTCACAACCCTGATGAGCGATCTGCACGTACAATTTATTCTTGTCATATTTCATGACACTTGGGGGCTAGGATCTGTAAATATTTATTTATCAATGCTCTAGGGAAGCCCCATATAGTCACAACCAACTTGTGGTGACCCCATACCCTGTTTTCCCGAATATAATACATCCCCTTAAAATAAGACTTAGTAGAGGTTTTGCTGAAGTGCGAAATATAAGGCATCCCCCGAAAGTAAGACGTAGCAAAGTTTTTGTTTGGAAGCATGCCCGACGAACAGAACACAGAAAAATAAGACATCCCCTGAAAACAAGACATAGCGCATCTTTGGGAGCAAAAATCAGTATAAGACATTGTCTTATTTTCGGGGAAACATGGTAGGATTTTCATGGGAAGAGACACTCAGGTGGTTTGCCATTGTGTGGCAACCCTAAACATCCTGGGTGGTTTTCCATATGAGTACTAACTAACCCTAACCCTAACCCTGTTTAGTTTCTGAGATTAAGCTGGCCCTGTCCATCATTCACACTCCATGTAAGCAAATAAAAATATGTTACTTCATAATGTTTGGGAATTTTTGAATGGTGTGGATTACTATCTCACACAAAAGAAATAATTTGATTCACAGGTTGATGACATACAAATTAAACAAAAAAGAACATGGCAGCCACTCTGGACAGGCAAGTTGGAGCCGTCATCTTTACCAGCGAAGCAGAGCCACCTGTACTGTTTGTTGTGGCTGCTGAGTGGGCATAAGAACATAAGAACTAGCCTGCTGGATCAGACCAGAGTCCATCTAGTCCAGCATTCTGCTACTCGCAGTGGCCCACCAGGTGCCTTTGGGAGCTCACATGCAGGCTGTGAAAGCAATGGCCTTCTGCTGCTGCTGCTGCTCCTGAGCACTTGGTCTGCTAAGGCATTTGCAATCTGAGATCAAGGAGGATCAATATTGGTAGCCATAGATTGACTTCTCCTCCATAAATCTGTCCACGCCCTTTTTAAAGCTAAAACGGGCGGTTGAATAGATGGCCTGAGACTGGTGCTCCCTACCCCAAACCTCGTTCTCTTCCCTGAGTCACCCGCTTTTAACTCCTGCTCAATGTGGAACGAGAACCACAGAGGTGCTGTGTGGTTTCCGGGCTGTATGGATCTTCTGAAGATCCTCTGAAGATGCCAGCCACAGATGCAGGCGAAACATCAGGAGAGAATGCTGCTAGAACACACGGCCAGACAGCCCGGAAACCACACAGCACCCCAGTGATTCCGGCCGGGAAAGCCTTCGACAATACAGAGAACCACAGAGTTTGAAAGCTCTGAAATCATCGCCTAAGCTGTCTCCTCTCCACATTGCTCACCCAGAGGATGTAAAGTACCTTCAGATGTCTCTTCAGACTTGCTGAAGGATGTGCAACACATGACCAGTTTCGTGCAAAAGAAAACAACATATGACCGGACCATGGTGCGATTTGATTGTTTTGTCTCATTTCCTCCCAGCGTCTTGTGATAGTTTTGTTCCGAGGACAGAGGAGTCGACAAAAGGGGTGTTTTGTGTTTGTGTTCTTCAGAACGTCGTCTCAGGGGCCGCGAATGAATCCGCTGAATGGAGGGGGAACACAAGGCCGTTGTCTCCGATTCTTCACACAATTAAAGCGCAAACTGACCCACCGCCACAAAGGGCACTCACATGCTACTCCAAAAAAGAAATCCAGAAGATGGAAAGAGCGTCACAAGAAAGACACAAAGCAGGATGTAACACGGGTGGCTGAGTGAACTTAATCGGGAGGGCATGTGGTAGGGGATCGTTGCCATTCTAGATCAAACAAATGTGTTACACATTCAGGCCTTATATAAAACAGTTGGCTCAGAATCAAGGTTGTTCCGAAACTGATGACCACAATCCCGCTCGGAGGATGGTTATATATTTCATTCTGTTCTCCCCTGAAGGGATAGAGTTGGCCAAAGAACACCTCTCTTAAATGGATAAAAAATATGTTCCAAAAATATAGTCGTTGGGCCTGTCAACTGATTTATGAGGTAAACAGTGGAATATATTGTTTTTTTAGAACGTAAAGGGACACCTCAAAATGCGAATGCAAGCAGTTTATTTGACAGCATTTTGCAAGTACCTTTTCTGGACAATGACTTAAGAGTACATGCATGTTAGAATGTGCCCTCCCAGTTGTATGTATACTCAGGGCTCATTTGTACATTCACTTTATGCATTCCGGCTATAGGGTGAGTATGTATGACTGAATATTCCCCTATAAAAGTATATTTTGTTCAGACAAAGGAGTCCTCCGGTTCAGCATTCTGCTTTCTGCAATGGATGTGTTCCTGGGAGAAGGGGCCTTTAATGGCATAGAAGGAGTTTCAGTGTGTTTTTGTGGCCTGTTATGTGTTTTGTTTCTGCTCTGCAGTGAATTTACATTCCTGTCAGGGCAGACTTTTCCTTACAGACACCTTTTTCCTGCCACCGCACCCACCTGGGCAGGAGATGGGAGAAGACCTGGGTCTTTGAAGAGCGAGGGAAGTAAAATCCTTTTCCCACCTGCACAGCAAGAGCAAAGCAGCCCGATGTCTTTAAGGCTTGCTTTGCATCTGCTAGTGTAACCCCCATGCTCAGAATGGGTTAACCCAGAAAGGGGTGGAGACTCAAAGCAGCAGAAGGCTGCAGAGCTCATGTAGTTGGAGGAGACAAGGCTACCAGACTCGGACCTTGGTTGTATAAGCCCTTAACACCTTGTTAAGGTAACTGCAATATTGTTGGGAACTACTAGGAAGGTAGTTGTTTATTTTTGCTATGTTGTAAATGTTGGAGTTTATTGTTTCAGGGTTTCTTTTTGTGTTTGTAATGGGTGAGAGTTCTCCTGGAAACCTTCATCATGTTGAATCCTGTTCATCAAGCCCTTGGAGTCTTCAGGAGCCAACCCACTTGCAAAGAAGAATTGGACTTGGCAGAATCAGTAGACTGTAAATATAAGGACTTGAAAATGCAACCTGAACAGGACCTTGAAGTGTGATGTTAAATGTTGATATTATATGTTATATGTTAAGAAAGTAAACCATTGTTGTTTTTAAAATTTGTTGTTGCAAACTCATTCCAAGTTCTGCCCCACAGAACCCACAGATAGAGGTTACACTAGCATTCACCCTTCCACGCACTTCCCCTGCATATCTGCGGGATGAGGAGAACGCTCCCCTTTAATTTTAATCATTTTGTTCCATCAGTGCATAGAAGCAATGATGGAATGAAATTTTTTTACATTTTTTTTACATTGAGAAGAGGCAGAAGGACACGGTGAACCCTACTGTGTTTACCCGACCAACCCAGGGTGGGCTGGGGGAACCCTGCTTTTAAGACAGCAGTGTCTCTACGCATCCTGCCAACCCTTGGGATGCCCAGCAGTGCAGTGTTGAAATGGGGAACCCATTCTCTGCATTGGCTAGTGTACTCTCAACAGTGGCGTAGCTCCCCACGGGACAGGGGGGTGCAATGCCCTGGGTAGGGCCATGGCTGGGCCGTGGCGGGAGCGTTCTGGGGCAGGGGGGGCAGGTGGTGCCACGGCAGGGGTACAGGGCGCACGTGCACCCTGGGCGCAGTTTCCCCTCGCTCCGCTTCTGACTCACAAGGACACAGAACAACCTGTCTGGACTTGCCCTCGCCTATATCAGCCATGCAAAGCACCTATCTCAACTCTTCCTGAAGGGATTAAGAGAACACAATGACCCTGTCCTGGAGAAAGTTCCCACCTCCAGCCCTGGACTGTACACTCCTGCAGAGACAAAGGACTTGTTACTGTGTTCCCTTGAATGTTCCTACCCAGTGTTGTATTATTAACCCAATGCTTCTTCCTCTAACCTCTCCAACAACTGCCTCATTTGCATTGTCATTGTTCTTCAAGTAAGGGAGGCAAAAAAGGATTATGAGGAACGCATGGCTGCGAACATCAAGACTAGCAACAAACAGTTCTTCAAGTACATCAAAAGCAGGAAGCCAGCTAGGGAAGCTGGGGGGGGGGGTGGGGGAGGGGGGAGGTGGGGGGGGGGGGGTTGGGGGGGGGGGGGGGGGGGGGGGGGGGGGGGGGGGGGGGGGGGGGGGGGGGGGGGGGGGGGGTGGGGGGGGGGGGGGGGTTTGGGGGGGGGGGCGGTGGGGGGGGGGGGGGGTGGGGGAGGGGGGGGGGGGGGGGGGGGGGGGGGTTGGGGGGGGGGGGGGGTGGGGGGGGGGGGGGTTGGGGGGGGGGGGGTGGGGGGGGGGGGGGGGTTGGGGGGGGGGGGGGGTGGGGGGGGGCGGGGGTGGGGGGGGGGGGGGGGGGGGGGGGGGGGGGGTGGGGGGGGGGGGGGGTGGGGGGGGGGGGGGGTGGGGGGGGGGGGGGGTGGGGGGGGGGGGGGGTGGGGGGGGGGGGGGGTGGGGGGGGGGGGGGGTGGGGGGGGGGGGGGGTGGGGGGGGGGGGGGGTGGGGGGGGGGGGGGGTGGGGGGGGGGGGGGGTGGGGGGGGGGGGGGGTGGGGGGGGGGGGGGGTGGGGGGGGGGGGGGGTGGGGGGGGGGGGGGGTGGGGGGGGGGGGGGGTGGGGGGGGGGGGGGGTGGGGGGGGGGGGGGGTGGGGGGGGGGGGGGGTGGGGGGGGGGGGGGGTGGGGGGGGGGGGGGGTGGGGGGGGGGGGGGGTGGGGGGGGGGGGGGGTGGGGGGGGGGGGGGGTGGGGGGGGGGGGGGGTGGGGGGGGGGGGGGGTGGGGGGGGGGGGGGGTGGGGGGGGGGGGGGGTGGGGGGGGGGGGGGGTGGGGGGGGGGGGGGGTGGGGGGGGGGGGGGGTGGGGGGGGGGGGGGGTGGGGGGGGGGGGGGGTGGGGGGGGGGGGGGGTGGGGGGGGGGGGGGGTGGGGGGGGGGGGGGGTGGGGGGGGGGGGGGGTGGGGGGGGGGGGGGGTGGGGGGGGGGGGGGGTGGGGGGGGGGGGGGGTGGGGGGGGGGGGGGGTGGGGGGGGGGGGGGGTGGGGGGGGGGGGGGGTGGGGGGGGGGGGGGGTGGGGGGGGGGGGGGGTGGGGGGGGGGGGGGGTGGGGGGGGGGGGGGGTGGGGGGGGGGGGGGGTGGGGGGGGGGGGGGGTGGGGGGGGGGGGGGGTGGGGGGGGGGGGGGGTGGGGGGGGGGGGGGGTGGGGGGGGGGGGGGGTGGGGGGGGGGGGGGGTGGGGGGGGGGGGGGGTGGGGGGGGGGGGGGGTGGGGGGGGGGGGGGGTGGGGGGGGGGGGGGGTGGGGGGGGGGGGGGGTGGGGGGGGGGGGGGGTGGGGGGGGGGGGGGGTGGGGGGGGGGGGGGGTGGGGGGGGGGGGGGGTGGGGGGGGGGGGGGGTGGGGGGGGGGGGGGGTGGGGGGGGGGGGGGGTGGGGGGGGGGGGGGGTGGGGGGGGGGGGGGGTGGGGGGGGGGGGGGGTGGGGGGGGGGGGGGGTGGGGGGGGGGGGGGGTGGGGGGGGGGGGGGGTGGGGGGGGGGGGGGGTGGGGGGGGGGGGGGGTGGGGGGGGGGGGGGGTGGGGGGGGGGGGGGGTGGGGGGGGGGGGGGGTGGGGGGGGGGGGGGGTGGGGGGGGGGGGGGGTGGGGGGGGGGGGGGGTGGGGGGGGGGGGGGGTGGGGGGGGGGGGGGGTGGGGGGGGGGGGGGGTGGGGGGGGGGGGGGGTGGGGGGGGGGGGGGGTGGGGGGGGGGGGGGGTGGGGGGGGGGGGGGGTGGGGGGGGGGGGGGGTGGGGGGGGGGGGGGGTGGGGGGGGGGGGGGGTGGGGGGGGGGGGGGGTGGGGGGGGGGGGGGGTGGGGGGGGGGGGGGGTGGGGGGGGGGGGGGGTGGGGGGGGGGGGGGGTGGGGGGGGGGGGGGGTGGGGGGGGGGGGGGGTGGGGGGGGGGGGGGGTGGGGGGGGGGGGGGGTGGGGGGGGGGGGGGGTGGGGGGGGGGGGGGGTGGGGGGGGGGGGGGGTGGGGGGGGGGGGGGGTGGGGGGGGGGGGGGGTGGGGGGGGGGGGGGGTGGGGGGGGGGGGGGGTGGGGGGGGGGGGGGGTGGGGGGGGGGGGGGGTGGGGGGGGGGGGGGGTGGGGGGGGGGGGGGGTGGGGGGGGGGGGGGGTGGGGGGGGGGGGGGGTGGGGGGGGGGGGGGGTGGGGGGGGGGGGGGGTGGGGGGGGGGGGGGGTGGGGGGGGGGGGGGGTGGGGGGGGGGGGGGGTGGGGGGGGGGGGGGGTGGGGGGGGGGGGGGGTGGGGGGGGGGGGGGGTGGGGGGGGGGGGGGGTGGGGGGGGGGGGGGGTGGGGGGGGGGGGGGGTGGGGGGGGGGGGGGGTGGGGGGGGGGGGGGGTGGGGGGGGGGGGGGGTGGGGGGGGGGGGGGGTGGGGGGGGGGGGGGGTGGGGGGGGGGGGGGGTGGGGGGGGGGGGGGGTGGGGGGGGGGGGGGGTGGGGGGGGGGGGGGGTGGGGGGGGGGGGGGGTGGGGGGGGGGGGGGGTGGGGGGGGGGGGGGGTGGGGGGGGGGGGGGGTGGGGGGGGGGGGGGGTGGGGGGGGGGGGGGGTGGGGGGGGGGGGGGGTGGGGGGGGGGGGGGGTGGGGGGGGGGGGGGGTGGGGGGGGGGGGGGGTGGGGGGGGGGGGGGGTGGGGGGGGGGGGGGGTGGGGGGGGGGGGGGGTGGGGGGGGGGGGGGGTGGGGGGGGGGGGGGGTGGGGGGGGGGGGGGGTGGGGGGGGGGGGGGGTGGGGGGGGGGGGGGGTGGGGGGGGGGGGGGGTGGGGGGGGGGGGGGGTGGGGGGGGGGGGGGGTGGGGGGGGGGGGGGGTGGGGGGGGGGGGGGGTGGGGGGGGGGGGGGGTGGGGGGGGGGGGGGGTGGGGGGGGGGGGGGGTGGGGGGGGGGGGGGGTGGGGGGGGGGGGGGGTGGGGGGGGGGGGGGGTGGGGGGGGGGGGGGGTGGGGGGGGGGGGGGGTGGGGGGGGGGGGGGGTGGGGGGGGGGGGGGGTGGGGGGGGGGGGGGGTGGGGGGGGGGGGGGGTGGGGGGGGGGGGGGGTGGGGGGGGGGGGGGGTGGGGGGGGGGGGGGGTGGGGGGGGGGGGGGGTGGGGGGGGGGGGGGGTGGGGGGGGGGGGGGGTGGGGGGGGGGGGGGGTGGGGGGGGGGGGGGGTGGGGGGGGGGGGGGGTGGGGGGGGGGGGGGGTGGGGGGGGGGGGGGGTGGGGGGGGGGGGGGGTGGGGGGGGGGGGGGGTGGGGGGGGGGGGGGGTGGGGGGGGGGGGGGGTGGGGGGGGGGGGGGGTGGGGGGGGGGGGGGGTGGGGGGGGGGGGGGGTGGGGGGGGGGGGGGGTGGGGGGGGGGGGGGGTGGGGGGGGGGGGGGGTGGGGGGGGGGGGGGGTGGGGGGGGGGGGGGGTGGGGGGGGGGGGGGGTGGGGGGGGGGGGGGGTGGGGGGGGGGGGGGGTGGGGGGGGGGGGGGGTGGGGGGGGGGGGGGGTGGGGGGGGGGGGGGGTGGGGGGGGGGGGGGGTGGGGGGGGGGGGGGGTGGGGGGGGGGGGGGGTGGGGGGGGGGGGGGGTGGGGGGGGGGGGGGGTGGGGGGGGGGGGGGGTGGGGGGGGGGGGGGGTGGGGGGGGGGGGGGGTGGGGGGGGGGGGGGGTGGGGGGGGGGGGGGGTGGGGGGGGGGGGGGGTGGGGGGGGGGGGGGGTGGGGGGGGGGGGGGGTGGGGGGGGGGGGGGGTGGGGGGGGGGGGGGGTGGGGGGGGGGGGGGGTGGGGGGGGGGGGGGGTGGGGGGGGGGGGGGGTGGGGGGGGGGGGGGGTGGGGGGGGGGGGGGGTGGGGGGGGGGGGGGGTGGGGGGGGGGGGGGGTGGGGGGGGGGGGGGGTGGGGGGGGGGGGGGGTGGGGGGGGGGGGGGGTGGGGGGGGGGGGGGGTGGGGGGGGGGGGGGGTGGGGGGGGGGGGGGGTGGGGGGGGGGGGGGGTGGGGGGGGGGGGGGGTGGGGGGGGGGGGGGGTGGGGGGGGGGGGGGGTGGGGGGGGGGGGGGGTGGGGGGGGGGGGGGGTGGGGGGGGGGGGGGGTGGGGGGGGGGGGGGGTGGGGGGGGGGGGGGGTGGGGGGGGGGGGGGGTGGGGGGGGGGGGGGGTGGGGGGGGGGGGGGGTGGGGGGGGGGGGGGGTGGGGGGGGGGGGGGGTGGGGGGGGGGGGGGGTGGGGGGGGGGGGGGGTGGGGGGGGGGGGGGGTGGGGGGGGGGGGGGGTGGGGGGGGGGGGGGGTGGGGGGGGGGGGGGGTGGGGGGGGGGGGGGGTGGGGGGGGGGGGGGGTGGGGGGGGGGGGGGGTGGGGGGGGGGGGGGGTGGGGGGGGGGGGGGGTGGGGGGGGGGGGGGGTGGGGGGGGGGGGGGGTGGGGGGGGGGGGGGGTGGGGGGGGGGGGGGGTGGGGGGGGGGGGGGGTGGGGGGGGGGGGGGGTGGGGGGGGGGGGGGGTGGGGGGGGGGGGGGGTGGGGGGGGGGGGGGGTGGGGGGGGGGGGGGGTGGGGGGGGGGGGGGGTGGGGGGGGGGGGGGGTGGGGGGGGGGGGGGGTGGGGGGGGGGGGGGGTGGGGGGGGGGGGGGGTGGGGGGGGGGGGGGGTGGGGGGGGGGGGGGGTGGGGGGGGGGGGGGGTGGGGGGGGGGGGGGGTGGGGGGGGGGGGGGGTGGGGGGGGGGGGGGGTGGGGGGGGGGGGGGGTGGGGGGGGGGGGGGGTGGGGGGGGGGGGGGGTGGGGGGGGGGGGGGGTGGGGGGGGGGGGGGGTGGGGGGGGGGGGGGGTGGGGGGGGGGGGGGGTGGGGGGGGGGGGGGGTGGGGGGGGGGGGGGGTGGGGGGGGGGGGGGGTGGGGGGGGGGGGGGGTGGGGGGGGGGGGGGGTGGGGGGGGGGGGGGGTGGGGGGGGGGGGGGGTGGGGGGGGGGGGGGGTGGGGGGGGGGGGGGGTGGGGGGGGGGGGGGGTGGGGGGGGGGGGGGGTGGGGGGGGGGGGGGGTGGGGGGGGGGGGGGGTGGGGGGGGGGGGGGGTGGGGGGGGGGGGGGGTGGGGGGGGGGGGGGGTGGGGGGGGGGGGGGGTGGGGGGGGGGGGGGGTGGGGGGGGGGGGGGGTGGGGGGGGGGGGGGGTGGGGGGGGGGGGGGGTGGGGGGGGGGGGGGGTGGGGGGGGGGGGGGGTGGGGGGGGGGGGGGGTGGGGGGGGGGGGGGGTGGGGGGGGGGGGGGGTGGGGGGGGGGGGGGGTGGGGGGGGGGGGGGGTGGGGGGGGGGGGGGGTGGGGGGGGGGGGGGGTGGGGGGGGGGGGGGGTGGGGGGGGGGGGGGGTGGGGGGGGGGGGGGGTGGGGGGGGGGGGGGGTGGGGGGGGGGGGGGGTGGGGGGGGGGGGGGGTGGGGGGGGGGGGGGGTGGGGGGGGGGGGGGGTGGGGGGGGGGGGGGGTGGGGGGGGGGGGGGGTGGGGGGGGGGGGGGGTGGGGGGGGGGGGGGGTGGGGGGGGGGGGGGGTGGGGGGGGGGGGGGGTGGGGGGGGGGGGGGGTGGGGGGGGGGGGGGGTGGGGGGGGGGGGGGGTGGGGGGGGGGGGGGGTGGGGGGGGGGGGGGGTGGGGGGGGGGGGGGGTGGGGGGGGGGGGGGGTGGGGGGGGGGGGGGGTGGGGGGGGGGGGGGGTGGGGGGGGGGGGGGGTGGGGGGGGGGGGGGGTGGGGGGGGGGGGGGGTGGGGGGGGGGGGGGGTGGGGGGGGGGGGGGGTGGGGGGGGGGGGGGGTGGGGGGGGGGGGGGGTGGGGGGGGGGGGGGGTGGGGGGGGGGGGGGGTGGGGGGGGGGGGGGGTGGGGGGGGGGGGGGGTGGGGGGGGGGGGGGGTGGGGGGGGGGGGGGGTGGGGGGGGGGGGGGGTGGGGGGGGGGGGGGGTGGGGGGGGGGGGGGGTGGGGGGGGGGGGGGGTGGGGGGGGGGGGGGGTGGGGGGGGGGGGGGGTGGGGGGGGGGGGGGGTGGGGGGGGGGGGGGGTGGGGGGGGGGGGGGGTGGGGGGGGGGGGGGGTGGGGGGGGGGGGGGGTGGGGGGGGGGGGGGGTGGGGGGGGGGGGGGGTGGGGGGGGGGGGGGGTGGGGGGGGGGGGGGGTGGGGGGGGGGGGGGGTGGGGGGGGGGGGGGGTGGGGGGGGGGGGGGGTGGGGGGGGGGGGGGGTGGGGGGGGGGGGGGGTGGGGGGGGGGGGGGGTGGGGGGGGGGGGGGGTGGGGGGGGGGGGGGGTGGGGGGGGGGGGGGGTGGGGGGGGGGGGGGGTGGGGGGGGGGGGGGGTGGGGGGGGGGGGGGGTGGGGGGGGGGGGGGGTGGGGGGGGGGGGGGGTGGGGGGGGGGGGGGGTGGGGGGGGGGGGGGGTGGGGGGGGGGGGGGGTGGGGGGGGGGGGGGGTGGGGGGGGGGGGGGGTGGGGGGGGGGGGGGGTGGGGGGGGGGGGGGGTGGGGGGGGGGGGGGGTGGGGGGGGGGGGGGGTGGGGGGGGGGGGGGGTGGGGGGGGGGGGGGGTGGGGGGGGGGGGGGGTGGGGGGGGGGGGGGGTGGGGGGGGGGGGGGGTGGGGGGGGGGGGGGGTGGGGGGGGGGGGGGGTGGGGGGGGGGGGGGGTGGGGGGGGGGGGGGGTGGGGGGGGGGGGGGGTGGGGGGGGGGGGGGGTGGGGGGGGGGGGGGGTGGGGGGGGGGGGGGGTGGGGGGGGGGGGGGGTGGGGGGGGGGGGGGGTGGGGGGGGGGGGGGGTGGGGGGGGGGGGGGGTGGGGGGGGGGGGGGGTGGGGGGGGGGGGGGGTGGGGGGGGGGGGGGGTGGGGGGGGGGGGGGGTGGGGGGGGGGGGGGGTGGGGGGGGGGGGGGGTGGGGGGGGGGGGGGGTGGGGGGGGGGGGGGGTGGGGGGGGGGGGGGGTGGGGGGGGGGGGGGGTGGGGGGGGGGGGGGGTGGGGGGGGGGGGGGGTGGGGGGGGGGGGGGGTGGGGGGGGGGGGGGGTGGGGGGGGGGGGGGGTGGGGGGGGGGGGGGGTGGGGGGGGGGGGGGGTGGGGGGGGGGGGGGGTGGGGGGGGGGGGGGGTGGGGGGGGGGGGGGGTGGGGGGGGGGGGGGGTGGGGGGGGGGGGGGGTGGGGGGGGGGGGGGGTGGGGGGGGGGGGGGGTGGGGGGGGGGGGGGGTGGGGGGGGGGGGGGGTGGGGGGGGGGGGGGGTGGGGGGGGGGGGGGGTGGGGGGGGGGGGGGGTGGGGGGGGGGGGGGGTGGGGGGGGGGGGGGGTGGGGGGGGGGGGGGGTGGGGGGGGGGGGGGGTGGGGGGGGGGGGGGGTGGGGGGGGGGGGGGGTGGGGGGGGGGGGGGGTGGGGGGGGGGGGGGGTGGGGGGGGGGGGGGGTGGGGGGGGGGGGGGGTGGGGGGGGGGGGGGGTGGGGGGGGGGGGGGGTGGGGGGGGGGGGGGGTGGGGGGGGGGGGGGGTGGGGGGGGGGGGGGGTGGGGGGGGGGGGGGGTGGGGGGGGGGGGGGGTGGGGGGGGGGGGGGGTGGGGGGGGGGGGGGGTGGGGGGGGGGGGGGGTGGGGGGGGGGGGGGGTGGGGGGGGGGGGGGGTGGGGGGGGGGGGGGGTGGGGGGGGGGGGGGGTGGGGGGGGGGGGGGGTGGGGGGGGGGGGGGGTGGGGGGGGGGGGGGGTGGGGGGGGGGGGGGGTGGGGGGGGGGGGGGGTGGGGGGGGGGGGGGGTGGGGGGGGGGGGGGGTGGGGGGGGGGGGGGGTGGGGGGGGGGGGGGGTGGGGGGGGGGGGGGGTGGGGGGGGGGGGGGGTGGGGGGGGGGGGGGGTGGGGGGGGGGGGGGGTGGGGGGGGGGGGGGGTGGGGGGGGGGGGGGGTGGGGGGGGGGGGGGGTGGGGGGGGGGGGGGGTGGGGGGGGGGGGGGGTGGGGGGGGGGGGGGGTGGGGGGGGGGGGGGGTGGGGGGGGGGGGGGGTGGGGGGGGGGGGGGGTGGGGGGGGGGGGGGGTGGGGGGGGGGGGGGGTGGGGGGGGGGGGGGGTGGGGGGGGGGGGGGGTGGGGGGGGGGGGGGGTGGGGGGGGGGGGGGGTGGGGGGGGGGGGGGGTGGGGGGGGGGGGGGGTGGGGGGGGGGGGGGGTGGGGGGGGGGGGGGGTGGGGGGGGGGGGGGGTGGGGGGGGGGGGGGGTGGGGGGGGGGGGGGGTGGGGGGGGGGGGGGGTGGGGGGGGGGGGGGGTGGGGGGGGGGGGGGGTGGGGGGGGGGGGGGGTGGGGGGGGGGGGGGGTGGGGGGGGGGGGGGGTGGGGGGGGGGGGGGGTGGGGGGGGGGGGGGGTGGGGGGGGGGGGGGGTGGGGGGGGGGGGGGGTGGGGGGGGGGGGGGGTGGGGGGGGGGGGGGGTGGGGGGGGGGGGGGGTGGGGGGGGGGGGGGGTGGGGGGGGGGGGGGGTGGGGGGGGGGGGGGGTGGGGGGGGGGGGGGGTGGGGGGGGGGGGGGGTGGGGGGGGGGGGGGGTGGGGGGGGGGGGGGGTGGGGGGGGGGGGGGGTGGGGGGGGGGGGGGGTGGGGGGGGGGGGGGGTGGGGGGGGGGGGGGGTGGGGGGGGGGGGGGGTGGGGGGGGGGGGGGGTGGGGGGGGGGGGGGGTGGGGGGGGGGGGGGGTGGGGGGGGGGGGGGGTGGGGGGGGGGGGGGGTGGGGGGGGGGGGGGGTGGGGGGGGGGGGGGGTGGGGGGGGGGGGGGGTGGGGGGGGGGGGGGGTGGGGGGGGGGGGGGGTGGGGGGGGGGGGGGGTGGGGGGGGGGGGGGGTGGGGGGGGGGGGGGGTGGGGGGGGGGGGGGGTGGGGGGGGGGGGGGGTGGGGGGGGGGGGGGGTGGGGGGGGGGGGGGGTGGGGGGGGGGGGGGGTGGGGGGGGGGGGGGGTGGGGGGGGGGGGGGGTGGGGGGGGGGGGGGGTGGGGGGGGGGGGGGGTGGGGGGGGGGGGGGGTGGGGGGGGGGGGGGGTGGGGGGGGGGGGGGGTGGGGGGGGGGGGGGGTGGGGGGGGGGGGGGGTGGGGGGGGGGGGGGGTGGGGGGGGGGGGGGGTGGGGGGGGGGGGGGGTGGGGGGGGGGGGGGGTGGGGGGGGGGGGGGGTGGGGGGGGGGGGGGGTGGGGGGGGGGGGGGGTGGGGGGGGGGGGGGGTGGGGGGGGGGGGGGGTGGGGGGGGGGGGGGGTGGGGGGGGGGGGGGGTGGGGGGGGGGGGGGGTGGGGGGGGGGGGGGGTGGGGGGGGGGGGGGGTGGGGGGGGGGGGGGGTGGGGGGGGGGGGGGGTGGGGGGGGGGGGGGGTGGGGGGGGGGGGGGGTGGGGGGGGGGGGGGGTGGGGGGGGGGGGGGGTGGGGGGGGGGGGGGGTGGGGGGGGGGGGGGGTGGGGGGGGGGGGGGGTGGGGGGGGGGGGGGGTGGGGGGGGGGGGGGGTGGGGGGGGGGGGGGGTGGGGGGGGGGGGGGGTGGGGGGGGGGGGGGGTGGGGGGGGGGGGGGGTGGGGGGGGGGGGGGGTGGGGGGGGGGGGGGGTGGGGGGGGGGGGGGGTGGGGGGGGGGGGGGGTGGGGGGGGGGGGGGGTGGGGGGGGGGGGGGGTGGGGGGGGGGGGGGGTGGGGGGGGGGGGGGGTGGGGGGGGGGGGGGGTGGGGGGGGGGGGGGGTGGGGGGGGGGGGGGGTGGGGGGGGGGGGGGGTGGGGGGGGGGGGGGGTGGGGGGGGGGGGGGGTGGGGGGGGGGGGGGGTGGGGGGGGGGGGGGGTGGGGGGGGGGGGGGGTGGGGGGGGGGGGGGGTGGGGGGGGGGGGGGGTGGGGGGGGGGGGGGGTGGGGGGGGGGGGGGGTGGGGGGGGGGGGGGGTGGGGGGGGGGGGGGGTGGGGGGGGGGGGGGGTGGGGGGGGGGGGGGGTGGGGGGGGGGGGGGGTGGGGGGGGGGGGGGGTGGGGGGGGGGGGGGGTGGGTGGGGGGGGGGGTGGGGGTGGGGGGGGGGGGGGGGAGGGGGGTGGGCGGGGTGTGGGGGGGTGGGGGGGGGGTTCGGGGCGGGGGGGGGGGGGGGGGGGGGGGGGGCCGGGGGGGGGGGGGCCCCGGGGGGGGGAAAAAAAGGGGGGGGGGGGGGGGGGGGGGGGGGGGGGGGGGGGGGGGGGGGGGTGGGAGCCTGCTGGATCAGACCAGAGTCCATCTAGTCCAGCTCTCTGCTACTCGCAGTGGCCCACCAGGTGCCTTGGGGAGCTCACCTGCAGGATGTGAAAGCAATGGCCTTCTGCTGCTGCTGCTGCTCCCGAGCACCTGGTCTGCTAAGGTATTTGCCATCTCAGATCAAGGAGGATCAAGATTGGTAGCCATAGATTGACTTCTCCTCCATAAATCCGTCCAAGCCCTTTTTAAAGCTATCCAGGTTAGTGGCCATCCCCACCTCCTGTGGCAGCATATTCCAAACACCAATCACGTGTTGCGTAAAGAAATGTCACATGCTCTTAGGCTAGGTTGTTGTGGGGATAAAATGGGGAAGAGAGGAGAATAATCTAAGCCACTCTGGGTCCCCAATTGGATTGAAAGGTGGAATTCAAATACAGTCAATAAATAAGTTGACTGTATTTGAGGGCAACCAAAAATGGTAACAGGTCTGGAACCCATGCCCTACGAGGAGAGACTTGGGGAGCTGGGGATGTTTGGTTTGGTGACGAGAAGGTGAAGAGGTGACGTGATAGCCATGTTTAGATATTTGAAGGGATGTCATGTTGGTGAGGGAGCAAGCTTGTTTTCTGCTGCCCCAGAGACTAGGCCCAGGAGTCATGGGTTCAAACTATGGGAAAAGAGATTCCACCTAAACATCAGGAAAAACTTCCTGACAGTCAGGGCTGTTTGACAGTGGAATGCATGACCTCTGGGTGTGGTGGAGTGTTTTTTTAAGAGAGGCTGGATGGCAATCTGTCAGGAGTGCTTTGATTGCGTGTCCCCAAAAAGGCACGTTTGGTGTAATGAACGATGAACGGGTTGAACGACACAGGATGAAAGATTGATCGGGTTGTCTATTCTCTTTTCCTTTTATTTATTTCGCTTGCGGCGTATTTGTTTCTGGGCTTTGTACCCCAGTTCCCTGCCGAAGCGGTGCCCAATTAAAAACATCCTACAGGGAGCCAGTAAGGACAATTCATCAAAGCAAAGTTAAAAACGAGAGACCAGGGCGGACATGCTGAGCGAATCTCAGCGTTCGGCTGGAATACACAGGAAGCGACACAATGCAAAAATTTGTTGACAACGGGAGCTCTTGAAAGCTCATATCCTGAAACTCTTCTCGGTCTCTAAGGTGCTTCTGAACTCGGACCTAGCTGTTTTGCTGCAGGCAAACACAGCTACTGTTTGAAACACGGAATTTCTATAACTTATAACAGCGCAGCGGCTAAACTCCGGTGCAAACATCATCAGACCTGTCTCTAGTGCAAAAAAACTGACTCGGTTTTTGCCTCGCATCCCAAGAACAGTGACTTCCTGGCTCGCTTCCATGAACGAAACCCCCAACGTGGGAAGCAACTGAATTCCAGCTTCACAATAGCTGTCTGTTTAGCGCCGGGCACAGAATACGTTTTTGTGGGCCACCAAATCTCATATATCAAGGAGGGGGACAATCGCAGGAAAGCGTGTGTTGCTCTCCCAGCACAAATCCCACAATGGCTTCAATCACCTATCAGTCAAAAGGAAAAAAGAAAAACTCGACAAAGAGTGTGAAGTTTTTCCAGCCTCTTTCTTGCAGCTATTCCTTTCGGTTGAGTTGAGCATCGTGCCTTTTTGTTTTTTTAAATATAAAACCCACACGCACAATTCACGTTAAACGCATCCCATGATTGCTTGAATCGGGCCTGTGCGTTCTGTCATCAATAGTTTATGGATAACCATCAATCCTCTCGGCTCGTCCCCTCTTAAGAAGTTTGACGGGCTACTCGGAAGAAAAGGATGCCTCTATTTAACAGCTCTTGGCAGGAGAATTTGTTGTGTGACACAACTTTACAAAGAACATTAAAATCAATGACAATTTATACACCAGAGGCTGGGAATTATGCTTTGGATTCTCATAATTCATCAGAATAAAGCTGTCAGAGGCTTTTTATTATAAATTAATAACATGTTGCAGGAAATGCCTCCGATGCGGAGGTTTAGCAAGTGAGGCACTGACATCTAGTGGAGATTTTGAGCTATCTCTCTTCCCCCCCCCCCCCCCAGAAAATGGTGTCTGGTGGAGATTTCTGGATGAATGTGGTCGAGAGCTGGAGTGGTGTAGTTGTTAAGAGCAGGTGAACTCTAATCTGGAGAAGCAGGTTTGATTCCCCACTCTTCCACATGAGTGGTAGACTCTAATCTGGAGAATCGGTTTTGATTCCTCGCTCCTCCACATGAGCCCTGGATTCACATCTAGAGAACCAGGTTTGTTTCCCCATTCCTCGACATGAAGCCTGCTGGATGATCTTGGGCCAGTTATAGTTCTCTCTGAACTCTCTCAGCCCCACTTACCTCACAAGGTGCTTGTTGTGGGGAGAGGAAGGGTAGGTAATTGTAAGCCACTTTGAGACTATTGTTGAAGGCTTTCACGGTTGGAATCACTTGGGTGCTGTGTGGTTTCCGGGCTGTATGGCCGTGTTCTAGCAGCATTCTCTCCTGATGTTTCGCCTATCAGATCCTCTGAAGATGCCAGCCACAGATGCAGGCGAAACGTCAGGAGAGAATGCTGCTAAGAATAAACCGCCCCAACTCGAACTACAGAACACCCTGAAGAAGAAGAAGAAGAAGAAGAAGAAGAAGAAGAAGAAGAAGAAGAAGAAGAAGAAGAAGAAGAAGAAGAAGAAGAAGAAGAAGAAGAAGAAGAAGAAGAAGAAGAAGAAGAAGAAGAAGAAGAAGAAGAAGAAGAAGAAGAAGAAGAAGAAGAAGAAGAAGAAGGGAGGAGGAGGAGGAGGAGGAGGAGGAGGAGGAGGAGGAGGAGGAGGAGGTAGTCCCTGGTCCCAAAGATCTGGCTAGCCTTAACCACAACCAGGGTTTTTTCGGCCCTGGCTCTGGAATGGTGGCACTCACTGTCAGCTGATACCAGGGCCCTGAGGGATCTTAGTCCATTCTACAGGGCCTGCAAGATGGAGATGTTCCACCAAGCTTTCGATTGAGGCAGCCACAGTTTTACCAAATCCACCCCTCCTCTCTCCCCCTCCCAACCAGGGCCATCTTAACACATGGGCATGCTGGACTCTTGCCTGGGGACCCTATAAGCATAGGGGCCCCTTACTAATCTGTGTGTGTTGTGACTTGTCAATAAATAAGTAAATACCTTACTAAACTATAAATATTTGCTATTGGAAAATGAATAAAGATAACGAACAATATTCGTGTTAGTTTTTATGATAACAAGGGAACGTCAGCATTCGCCTCTGATTCAGCATTACGGTCACCTCTGCAACCACACCTGCGCATATCTCACACATTACTTTGCCCGGGGGGCTACAATGGTGTAAGGTGGCCCTGCTCCCAGCTGTTCAAATTGATTGTGTTGGGGTGGGAGAAGGAATTGTATTTTATAAATGTGTATGTAAGGCACCCTGAGGTTGGCTTTGGCCAGGATAGGGCAGAGTAACAAGTCTAATAAAAACAACAACAACAACAACAACAACAGTGTATTGAAGTAAATAGCTCTGTTAGTCTCAGCCCCACCTACCTCCCAAGGTGTCTGTTGTGGAGAGAGGAAGGGAAGGGAGCTTGTAAACCACCTAAAGTCTTACAAGAGAGAAAGGTGGGCTATAAATCCAAACTCCTCCTCTTCCTCCTCCTCCTCCTCCTCCTCTTCTTCTTCTTCTTCTTCTTCTTCTTCTTCTTCTTCTTCTTCTTCTTCTTCTTCTTCTTCTACCCTGTTTCCCCGAATATAAGACATCCCCGGAAAATAAGACGTAGTGGATGTTTTGCTGAATTGCGAATTATAAGGCATCCCCCAAAAGTAAGACGTAGCAAAGTTTTTGTTTGGAAGCATGTCCGATGAACAGAACACAGAAAAATAAGACATCCCCTGAAAATAAGACATAGCACATCTTTGGGAGCAAAAATTAATATAAGACACTGTCTTATTTTCGGGGAAACATGGTACTACTACTACTACTTCTTCTACTACTGTTTTATTTTCCAATAACAGGCCATAATGTCTTTGTAATCACACTTTCTGGGCCTTTTTTAATTAGAACTATGCCAAATGGTCTCCTGGATACAATGTTTAGATAGAAATTAGCAATTCTGATGGAATTTACTTTTATTCCTCCCCCACCCCCACCCCCCAACACACATTCACACGCTTAACTGTGTGAATATTTGGTTAAATTTTATTCAACACTGTTGTGGCTTAAAGGCCATTAAAAAAACCCTGCCCCTGTTGCTGAATCTCCCTTCCTGGATTTTGGTTTCATGAGCAAGCCCATTCAAGCAGGGACCAGGCAATGAATTGAATTACATCACAATATGGAGCCAATCAAATCTAGCATTTTTGCGAGGACAGAGAAAATGGCCAGAAAAGGAAGATCTTTTCTGGCTCTTTGGAAAATGTTCACCAGAGAGAGGGGGGGGGGGCATGGTATTCAGAGCAATGCTAAATATCTGTTCCACTATCCAAATAATGGAGGGAATATCTATGCTCATTTTTTTCTTGACTTCAAAATAACCAGTTACCGGAGCAGCAGTGGCGTAAGAGGTTAAGAGCTTGTGTATCTAATCTGGAGGAACCGGGTTTGATTCCCCGCTCTGCCGCCTGAGCTGTGGAGGCTTTTCTGGGGAATTCAGATTAGCCTGTACACTCCCACGCACGCCAGCTGGGTGACCTTGGGCTAGTCACAGCTTCTCGGAGCTCTCTCAGCCCCACCTACCTCACAGGGTGTTTGTTGTGAGGGGGGAAGGGCAAGGAGATTGTAAGCCCCTTTGAGTCTCCTGCAGGAGAGAAAGGGGGGATATAAATCCAAACTCCTCCTCCTCCTCCTCCTCTTCTTCTTCTTCTTCGTCTTCTTCTTCTTCTTCTTCTTCTTCTTCTTCTTCTTCTTCTTCTTCTTCTTCTTCTTCTTCAATAGTTTGTGCAGTTGGAACTAAATGCTAAGAGAAACCTACATCACAGCGGGGGGAAAAGTCCTGCTCCGATATGTTGAGTTCCAGTTTGTCTTTGGTGTGCTTTCTTTAAGAAGTTAATAGTCCACCATTTCCGGGAGGGGAAAAAACTGGGGCACTCAAAACTCGTCTTTTGATGTCCATTTAAATGAGGCATTGGATATTAAAAAGGCTTTGGGATGCTGTGATGGCTTCTTATGATGAGCATTTAGTCATATTTCTATCACATCCTGCAGAGCTGATACTCTTGATTTTAAATGGTAATAAAGTTGAGAAAGGTCTTTCATAGCATTTTTTTTGCCTTCCAGACTTCAGTTTAGTCTCTTTTCCTCCTCCCTGCAGGAAAAGAACATGAATAAAAGTCGGAAAGAAAATGTATCAAGATTTCTCTCTCCTCAGCATGTTTGGCACTCAGAGTTGGAAAATGGAATCAGTGGCGTAGCGGGAACAGGGCCAGAGGGGTGGTTGCCCTGGGTGCGAAATTCTTAGGGGCGCAAAATTCTTAGGGTCAGACCCGAACCACGCAACTGTGAACTCAGGATGGTCACCAGGGTGCTCATGAGCAAGCCCATCCAAGCATCACAATATGGAGCCAATCAGATCATGGAATACAAAGCCAGGTTTTCAGCTTGTCAACTATCCCTATTCCTTTAAGGCAGATTCTGCCCAGCACACCTGCTCTGAGTGTGAGACTGTTCTGAAAACCAAGGCAACGGTTATAGGCCTCCTCCCCTCGGCCACCACGAGTGCCCACCCACTTTCTTTCAGCTGTACTGCCTGCCCTCCCCCTTAAGGGGGCACCCTCTCCTCACGTTGCACATGCATTTTCCCACCTCCAGCGGGCGCCCTTCCTGCTCCTCTTGCGCACACTCTATGTTCGTGCAGGAAGCAGCTATAACAGTCAGAGAGAGAGACATGCACCAGTTCCCCCTAAACCCCCCTCCCCTTAAATTGCTGTCATGTGATCTGGGAAGGAGAAGGGTTCCGGTCCTACTCCTTGTGAGCCCACAGGGTTGCCATTCTGCAAATGAGGTCTGGAGATCTCTCAGAACCACACCTGATCTCCCGCCATCAGAAGAAGAGTTTGGCTTTTATGCCTCACTTTTCTCTGCCTTTATGGAGCCTCAAAGCAGCTTACAATCATCTTCTCTTCCCCTTCTCACAACAGGTACTTTGTGAGATAGGTGGGGCTGAGAGAGTTCTGAGAGAACTGTGACTGACCCAAGGTCGCCCAGCAGGCTTCATGGGGAGAAATGGGGAATCAAACACAGTTTCTCTAGGTTAGATCCTAACCACTTCACCACAGTGGCCCTCCAGAGATCAGATCACTGGAGAAAATGGCTGCTTTGAAGGATAGACTCCAGGGCATTATATCCTGCTGAGGTTCCTCCCTGAACCATGTCCCTAGGGTTTCCAGCATCCAAACAGTAGTCGGAGATTTCCCAGAATTACAACTGGTCTCCAGGTTACAAAGATCACTTCCCCCTTTTTGATCCTGTTGGCCCAGGGGTTCAGGGACTGAGGGGACGGTGTCTTCCTCTGGGCATAGAGAAGAGGTCACTGGGGAAGTAGGGGTAGTAGTTCATTTCCTGCATTGTTCAGGGGTTGGACATGAAGCCCCTGGAGGTCCCTTCTAGTTCTTGCTTCTGTCCCTTTAACCAGAAGGAGTCTTTCATTTGCAAGTCCACTGGCAACACAGGTATATTTCAACGCACCCGCCAGTCATCTCACCAACAGGCCCAGCGGGGAGTAACGCAGGACAGATCCTTCATCCTAATAGCCCGACATTAAAACTGTAAGTACAGTCAGATACGGAGAAGATTAAAAATGGGCCCGGTTTGGCTTTAATCCGCAAGAGCGAGCAAAGCCATTCACAAAAGCCCCCGACGAGGTCGTCAGTCTCCGAAAGTTTCCCGAGCCGGGGACGTCAAAGCATATCATCGCAGAGGAGTTGAGCAGATTAAGTGGAAAGCCTCCCCCCCCCCCTCTAATTTAGCTATTGTAAGTTATTACTTTGGGATGGCACATTTTACAGAAATAGCGCGTTCCACAGGGCGAAGCATTAGCCTCGTTGCTAAATGGCAGCTTTGGGGGACATCGAGCGCTTGCGAGCGTTCCGAGGGCCGAGTCCACGGATGAGGCAAGTTGACTTCTTTCGCAACCTCTTAATGCACAGGTGTCAAATTCGCGGCCCTCCAGATGTTCATGAACTACAGTTCCCATCAGCCCTTGCCAATATAGCCAATGCTCATATTGGGAGGGACTGATGGGAATTGTAGTTCATGAACATCTGGAGGGCCGTGAATTTGACACCCCTGTCTTAATGCAACGACCTGATAGGGCATCCGCCTTTGCCACGAGGAAAGGGGGGCCAAGAGGCCGAGATAATTTGGTGGGGGCAAGAAAAACCGTCCTTGTGGTTGATAAAGCATGTTCGGTGCTCAAAGTGGGTATTTATTACCTGGCGGTAGAAAATGGGATTGTTCGCGGTGGCTTAATTATTATTATTATGTGTTATTGTGTATTGGTATTGTTATTGTGTGTATTATTATTATTATTATTCCTTTGTGGGTTTTATAAACGCCCTCCCGAAAGGAGCTCAGGGTGGTGAACAGTGTGAAGAAACACCATCGAATTAAAATACCGGTAATGGCGGGAGTGACTCTGGTAAAATAAAACTTACTCATTAAAAATGCATTAGTAATACTCTAAAAAAGCGGGATGAAACCTAATATCCATTCCCACGGAGAAGTCACAGAGTGGGGTTTATGGAGTCAATTTCATAAAAGAAACAAGAAGGGAGGGAGGGAGGGAGGGAGGGAGGGAGGGAGGGAGGGGGCCCCTATCAACGGCTAGTCTCCCCAAAGGCCCGGTGGAACAGCTCAGTCTTGCAGGCCCTGCGGAACTCAGCAAGGTCCCGCAGGGCCCGGACAGCTGGAGGTAGAGCGTTGGGGTATTCAAGGCAATCGTTTGCCATTGGTTAGGTCTACATAGTGACCCTAGACTTCCGTGGGGATCTCCCATCCAAGTACTAACCAGAGCGGATGCTGCTTGGCTTCCAAGATCGGATGAGACTGGACTAGACCAGGGGTAGGGAACCTGCGGCTCTCCAGATGTTCAGGAACTGAGATTCACTCATCAGCCCCAATGGCTGACTGGCCATTTGACGATGCAGGAGTGGCAATTCCCTGGCTGGCCTCTGGAGCTTATATTCCCTGAACTTAAACAAGGATCCCATCCAAAGAGCCGAGAGGTGAATCTGCTCTTGGGAGGCTGACACACCACACCACACTGGGTGAATTCACCCCTTCCTGGGCGCCCATCCCGGGTGGAGGGGGGCAGATTCCATTGGCATGCAACACTGTGCGTCCCTCATGGTACTAGAACACCATGCTGGATGCTGTGTTCCTGTAACCTCTATCTGTGGGTCCGGTGGGGCAGAACTTGGAATGAGTTTGCAACAACAATTTTTAAAAACAAAATGGTTCACTTTCCTAACATATAACATCAAACATCAACATTTCATCACGCTGGGTCTGTTGGGGCTCAGTTTCAAGTCCTTCCTAGGACACCAGTCTGCTGATACCTTAGAGTCAAGATTCTTCTTTATCCAAGGGGAGTTGTGGCTCCTAGAGCTCAAGGCTGGGTGAACAGGATTCCATTGGGGTGAGAAGGTTTCAGGAGAACTCTCACCCATTACAACTACAGAAGCCACAGAGCAGAAACTCCGACATTTACACTGGCAGTGAAATAAACAGCTACCTTGGCAGCTGGTTCCCAACACCTCACTTGTTGCGTTCACCCTTAACCTGTTTGGCGCGCTTATAGAAATCAAGGTGCGAGTCTGGTAGCCTTGTCTCCTCCAAACTACATGAGCTCTGCAGCCTCCTCCTGCTTTGACTCTCCACCCCTTTCTGGGTCAACCCATTCTGAGCATGGGGGTTACACCAGCATCCCAGGGTCCCTGCTGGAAGGTGAAGCAAGGGCAGGCTGGAGGCATGACCAGGGAAGGAGCCAATCCCTTTCAACTGCAACTAGCCCTCTAGAGGGCTGGTCCACCAGCCATTAAGAAGAGTTGATGGATCCATTCTCTCCAGTCGTGGTTAACCAGCACTCCGAAGGGCTGGTCTTTCATTTGTTAAGAATTGACAGGCCCATTCCTTTCAATTGTGGGTAACCAGCATTGCAGCGATCTACCAGCCCATCTGCCAGCTGTTAAGAAGAACGGTAGACCTGGCCTCCACAGTGGCTAGGTCTACTAAGTGCATCTTAATGGTGGGTAGACCAGCCCGCCAAGTGGCAGCAGCAGCATCCGTTGCAAAAGGGCAGCGTGAGCGCCCCTAGGCAAGTAGGGCCCAGAGCTCCCACCCTGGCTTACTCCACCCTAAATACACCAGTGCTTTTAGGCAGTGATGGGATCCAAAAATTTTAGTAACAGGTTCCCATGGTGGTGGGATTCAAACAGTGGCATAGCGCCAATGGGGCTGGGCGGGGCACGATGGGGGCGTGGCCGGGCATTCCAGGGCAATAATAATTTCTCTGTTACTGTAAAAAAACTCTTACTGAAAAAAAAAAGAAGTTCCTAATTTCCAGCTGGTATCTTTCTGTCCATAATTTAAACTCATTCTAGCAAGTCCTATCGTCTACTGCCAACAGAAACAACTACTTCTCCTCTAATTGACTGCCTGTCAAATACTTAATACTTTCAAATACTTAGTTTTGTTTCTAGAAATCAAAAGAAGGATACTTTCCTTAAACAAGGAGCTTTACCATATTTCTAAAACATGTTTTTAAAAAAACCGCCCAACAGGGAGAATTATCCCGTTTTCTACCTTCGCTAACCAGCCACATAGGAAACAACAGGACTTGATGATTTTTGGACCTAATGGAATGGACCTAACGGAAAAGCAGACCCGATTAGTAACCCCCTCTCGGCACACACAAATAATTAGTAACCCACTCTCGGGAACTGGTGAGAACCTGCTGGATCCCACCTCTGGTTTTAGGAGATGGGCAGGTCCTAGGAATACATGAAACTCCCTTAGCCAGACTTTTTATCTATTAAAGTCAATATTGCCTGCACTGGCGGGCAGCAACCACCCAGGGCTCCGGGATTATGTCTTTCCCAACACCTACTCCCTCTTCCTTTCATTTGGAACGCCAGAGATTGATCTGGAACTTTGGGTGCAGAAAGCGGAGGTTCCGCTAGTGGGTCACAGCCTAAATGTGGAAGGGGAACCGGACAGTTAGCATAGCCTTCCCAAAACAGTCTGTCAGATTCTAGGCCAGTGATGGCAAACCTTTTTGAGACCGAGTGCCCAAATTGCAACCCAAACCCCACTTATTTATCGCAAAGTGCCAACACAGCAATATAATCTGAATGCTCAGGTTTTCGTTTAGAAAAAACCGGTTGGATCCCTCTTCCCCCGTCCCACCTGCTTGAGCAGGGGCCAGCCTGCTCTAGCCTGCAGCAAGTTCCGCACGCACCGCTCTGTGCCTCTCTAGCATCTCTGCCTCCTCTGCGCCACCAGGAGCACAGGCACCAGGCCCACCAGCCATGTCCTCCCTGCTCACCGCGGTGCGCGCATGTCGTGCTCAGTGGCCCAGCCCAGCCTAGATGTGTGTGTGTAGGGGGTGATTTTCCGCCCCCCACATGACGAACTCTGTGTGCGCGTGCCCACAGAGAGGGCTCCGAGTGCCACCTCTGGCACCCGTGCCATAGGTTCACCATCACTGTTCTAGGCTCACCTATCAATGCAGCTCTTATGTTTCTCTGCATTCATACTTCCACCCTCATCTTCAGCTGAGCTGCAAGTCCCGTGGACAAAATCAAGAACTTTAACTAAAACAACGCAGACCTTCTTCGAGATGTGAGTATTGAATGTATAAAAACCTGCACTACAACTGAAGTTTTAAAAATATGCCAACCACTTAAAAAGCCACACACAACACATGCGCTAGAGACCAATGAATATTGACATGTATTGTCGAAGGCTTTCACAGCCGGAATCACTTGGATGCTGTGTGGTTTCCGGGCTGTATGGCCATATTCTAGCAGCTTTCTCTCCTGACGTTTCGCCTGCATCTGTGGCTGGCATCTTCAGAGGATCTGATAGTAGGAAAGCAAGTGGAGTATATACATGCACACACACAAAGCCTTTATTGGCATCATACAGTAAAACAATTTGTAACCAAAAACGTTTTACAACCAGAATAACATAGTTACAACTCAAATAACCATCATTTAATATAAAAATCTCCCTTAGCAGATGTGCCAATAATATCCAACAGAAACTTGGCAACTAATTCAGAAAAATCCTGATTTGATCCATCCAGGAAATACTTTATCCTTTGATCATCTGTCATATCTACATTAAAAGATGTAAACAATGGTCGATACTTATACCTTAAGCATTCCCTATTTGGACAGTGAAACATGATATGCTCTAGTGTTTCTACTTGTATGCTGTTGCAAGGGCATAATCTTTCGGTCTTTGGTATTTTTTGGAATCGACCCTCGAGTAGAGCAGATGGCAAAATATTGAATCTTGCTAAAGAGAATGCACGTCTCAATCTAAAATTAATCATATAAAGTAAATATGGAGTATATATACCTGTTGGAGTGTCCAGGGTGACGGAAAAGAACCATTGTCTGTTAACAAGGAAAGGGTGCAATTAGCAAGCTAGATTTACATGTGTTGAGTGGGATCCACCCATTAGCATGTGAGTAACAATGAAGATAGCAAGGTCAATAGGTGAGGTCATCTGAATAGAAGTAACCTGGCCTTTGTTCCTGGATACTCCAACAGGTTTATGTACTCAACTTGCTTTCCTACTATCAGATCCTCTGAAGATGCCAGCCACAGATGCAGGCGAAACGTCAGGAGAGAATGATGCTAGAACATGGCCATACAGCCTGGAAACCAGACAGCACCCCAATGTTGACGTGCTTTGGTGGAGAAGGATAAATTTATACCCAAAGAGATGACAGATGAGAAAGGACATCTGAGTTGCCAACTTCCACACGGGAGCTGGAAATCTCCCAGAACTACAGCTCCCAGAGATGCATCCTGGTGGCATAGGAGGCTTGCAAACAAAACAGCCTCCCTGCTGCCAAGAAGACTCTACGGGGCTGAACAGACATGCATGGCCCAAAATGGTCACATAAGTCCAAACTGCTGCAGGTGGCAAATGGCTGGGAGAATGTCATAAGAACATAAGAACTGGCCTGCTGGATCAGACCAGAGTCCATCTAGTCCAGCACTCTGCTACTTGCAGTGGCCCACCAGGTGCCTTTGGGAGCTCACAGGCAGGAGGTGAAAGCAATGGCTTCCTCCTGCTGCTGCTGCTCCTGAGCACCTGGTCTGCTAAGGCATTTGCAATCTGAGATCCAGGAGAATCAAGATTAGTAGCCATAGATCGACTTCTCCATCAATCTGTCCAAGCCCCTTTTAAAGCTATCCAGGTGAGTGGCCATCACCACCTCCTGTGGCAGCATATTCCAAACACCAATCACACGTTGCGTGAAGAAGTGTTTCCTTTTATTCATCCTAATTCTTCCCCCCAGCATTTTCAATGAATGCCCCCTGGTTCTAGTAATGTGAGAAAGACAGAAAAATTTCTCTCTGTCAACATTTTGGATTTTCTACCCCATGCATAATTTTATAGACTTCAATCGTATCCCCCCTCAGACGTCTCCTCTCCAAACTAAAGAGCCCCAAACGCTGCAGCCTCTCCTCATAAGGAAGGTGCTCCAGTCCCTCAATCATCCTCGTTGCCCTTCTCTGCACTTTTTCTATCTCTTCAATATCCTTTTTGAGATGTGGCGACCAGAACTGAACACAGCACTCCAAGTGTGGTCGCACCACGGCTTTATATAAGGGCATGACAATCCTTGCTGTTTTATTATCAACTCCTTTCCTAATTCCTAGTATCAGGTCCTCCCCTGGCCACGCCCCCTGACTGCGCCCACTGCGGTGGCAGCCCCAGCGATTTCGCCTCTTCACCGGGGTAAGCGGGCTGCTCCCGCAAGCCCTTCTGCCTCCCCCTGCTTTTGACCGGGGCTCTAAGTGACAAAGAGATGCTTTATTAAAATGAACATGCTCTCACTACTGCTTTCGCACAGCCAGCCGGGGGGGGGGGGGGACATCATAATTCTTATTTCAAATTGGTCGTAATCCAAAAACATATGCACATTTTTTTTATTGTACGACTGTAGATTAATGAGACAGTCATTAGAAAACTCTCCTGGTGATGGGACTGTGAAAAAAAAATGTCCATAAAGTGCAGTTAGCGAGCAGATATACCACTTAATAGAAAATAATTAACTTCACCATTTCCCAGTTTTTGCTCATTTAGGGGAATGCTTTACAAACTCAGGATTAACGGCATCCACGGAAAGCCCATCTGGACACATTTGCCAAGTCAAGCTAATAAAATGCGGCTGATTGACATTATAAATTATTGTTGTTGTTGTTGTTATTGACCGACGGCTGTAATCTTCTAGACGGCTACAATGTAGAGGATGCCTTGAAAATGTCTTTCTCCAGAAATGCCCTTTTGAGACGTTCGGACCAAGGATGGTGCCCCGGGTGCGGTGGCGGGATCACCTGGAATTATAGGAGCTTGTAAGCCACCTTGAGTTTCTTACAGGAGAGAAAGGTGGAGCATAAATCCAAACTCTTTTTCTTCTTCTTCTTCCAGATAGCAGAGATCATGTGTTCGAAGCTTTTTCCTAAGTCAGAAGTTCTTTCTTTCTCCTCCTGACCCACATTCTGGCTTTCCAACTCTGAGATTACATCTCCCGTCAAGAAGTGCTTGCTGCTCTGTGGATAATAGGCCCCTTCCGCACATGCAAAATAATGCGTTTTCAAACCGCTTTCACAACTGTTTGCAAGTGGATTTTGCCATTCCGCACAGCTTCAAAGAGCACTGAAAGCCGTTTCAAAGTGCATTATTCTGCATGTGCGGAAGGAGCCATAGACAAGTCTGTTATCTAATCTGGAAAACTGGGTTCGAATCCCCATTGCTCCACGCGGACTCGAATCTGGTGAACTGGGTTTGTTTCCCCACTCCTCCACGTGAAGCCTGCTGGGTGTCCTTGGACCACTCACAGGCCCTTTCCGCACAACCAAAATAAAACATTTTGAGGCAGGAATGAAAATGTTTCCTCCAGGGAGTTTCACACTTTTTTTAAAATCCCAAAACGTTTTTATTTCTAGCCTCAAAAGTTTCATATGGATCCCGGATTTTAGCGATTCTTTTTGTAAAAACTTTTTCAAAACATTTTCACTTTGCTGTATGTATTTCTTCAAAACATTTTACGAGCCTCTCTGCAGTCCCTGGACTTTCTCCTCGGCACCATTTTCTGAGCCAGAAGTGCTCGCGCTTTTCCCAGGAAAAGTGAGAAGCCCAGAAAGACCAAAAAGAAGAACCCCGGAACAAGATTTCTTGCCCCAATACGCTTCCTCTCTTGGCACTCCGCAAACAGGAAGCACATCAGGACAAGATTTCTTTCCCTGACATGCTTCCTGTCCCACTATGCACCTTTGGGAGAGAAGGAAAAAAACCCCGAAGCAGTGGCGGAGCTACAAGGGGATGGGGGTGTGTGCCGTGCACCAGGCGCACACCTGGGAGCACAGAAAACCGCCCCCAGGCCCCTCCCCTTTCTTCCACCCCACCTGTGGCATTCCCACCCCCCTTCCCACACTTACCTTAGTTCCTTTCCTTTTTCTTAAACTTTTTCAGATTGCAAAAGGCCTGTTCGCAGTAAAAACAGCCTGAGGAACTACAGTTCCCAGGAGACCTTGGGGCTCACAAGGTCTTCTGGGAAGTATAGTTCCCATCAGGCCATTTTTACTGTGAACAGGCCTTTTGCAGCCTGAAAAAGCTATAGAAGAAGGAAAGGAATTAAGGTAAGTGTGGGAAGGGGGCGCTGCAGGAGCTGGCATGGGGGGGCGGAAAATATAGAATGCACACTGGGCACAGTTTGGCCCAGCTACGCCTCTGCCCCGAAGGAAGCCTTATGCCTATGTTTGCTTTGCCTTCCCTGCAAAGGGGGTGTGTGTTCAGGTTTTGCCCATACCTGGAAAATGCAGGCTTCCCCTTTAAAAAGCACAGTCACTTCAGAGCAGCGGAGTAAGGGAAAAACCTAACCCCAACCATACACTGAAGCTTTTGCACAATTAAAAATCTGATCCAAAGCTAAAGGCTGCTTGAAGCAAGGAACGCAACAGTGAATAGTGGGCCCTAGCTGGCAGAGCAGTGAATAATGGGCCCTAGTAGTCAGAGCAGAAAGTGTTAAACCCTCACAGACAGAAAGTGTTAAACCCTCACAGACAGAAAGTGTTAAACCCTCACAGAAAGCGTGAGTGACATGTGGCGGAGTCTTACAGCAGGGTGGTCAAACATGCAGCCCCGGGGACAGATCCGGCCCATTGAGAGGGTGTATCAGCTTTGCCAGCTGGCTGAAGCAACCCACCCTCAATCCCAATCCGACCTGGCAAGCCCACTGTGGACTCACCTGTCCAGGCAGCAACCTTGCTCTGCTCCTGGACTGGAGGCCCAGGCACCCACCTACCCCCTCCTACCAACCTGTGCTCAGGAGCCTGCTGGGGGCTCGCCAGGTGAGGAAGCCACCCCAACCTGACCAAGTCACATTAATGTCAAATCCAGCCCTCATAATAAATGAGTTTGACACCCCTGACCTAGCTTTAGACAAGGATGGGGGGGCGGGGGGGCTCGTCAACTCTGAGTTCCAGAGAGAGCAGATGCGTTTTAGTGTCTGGGAGAGACCTGTGGTTTTGGTGGGAAGAGAGAGTGTCGGGGGAAAGACAGCCCCTAACTCTAGCCAGGAAGACAATTTACTTCTCGGTAGAGAAGAATTAGAAGCCACGTTCTTGGAACACAGCTGATCTGTTTTCTGGTCAGAGTGGGAAGAAGAAGAAGAAGAAGAAGAAGAAGAAGAAGAAGAAGAAGAAGAAGAAGAAGAAGAAGAAGAAGAAGAAGAAGAAGAAGAAGAAGAAGAAGAAGAAGAAGAAGAAGAAGAGGAGGAGGAGGAGGAGGAGGAGGAGGAGGAGGAGGAGTTTGGATTTATATCCCCCCTTTCTCTCCTGTAGGAGACTCAAAGGGGCTGACAATCTCCTTGCCCTTCCCCCCTCACAACAAACACTCTGTGAGGTAGGTGGGGCTGAGAGAGCTCCAAGAAGCTGTGACTAGCCCAAGGTCACCCAGCTGGCATGTGTGGGAGTGTACAGGCTAATCTGAATTCCCCAGATAAGCCTCCACAGCTCAGGTGGCAGAGCAGGGAATCAAACCCAGTTCCTCCAGATTAGATACACGAGCTCTTAACCTCCTACGCCACTGCTGCTGAAGAAACCGAATTTACTCCAAATGCTGTGAGATAATCCTAGGGTTTGAAAAGTCTGAAGGGAAAGTGAGGGGTGAAATACTCCTTTCCATATATTTAACAAGGTGCCAGAGTTACCATATTAACCTCATGAACCTGGGTGCTGGTTTGAATATATCCTGTGAAAAATCTTGAACATCTATCATATTTTACAAGCATTGAGAACTCTGTGACAAACTGACATCTTTTCTGAAAGGCAATTCACCTCTGTGGTAAACTGCAAGAGACCTAAACATCTGTAAATAAAAACTGCCTCTTTCTAGGCTGACAATTCCTAACCTAATCCCCTGAAGTTGCTAATAACAGTCTATAATTTATTTAAAAATATTTCTTACATACACACAAATACAAACACACAGAGAAAAGCTGGCCAGCAGCAAAGAAAAGATGATCTTAGAAGATTTGGGGGACATTCTTTGCCTTTGGGTATTTGGGAGATGGGAGAATTGTGCTGGGACCCCTCCTGTCAATTTCAGCCCTCGCCTGATGGAGCTCAGCAGATTGGCAGGCAGAACCAGGGATAGAGGGGGAGCACACAATTGTCCTGAGAGGGAATTAAAAAAGAAAAACAAGGCCTCATTGAATTACATGAATTTCTGACCATAGAGTTCCTGCTTATTCCTAGAGCTACCTGGGAGTGACAAGGGTAGGTATAGCAATCCCTAGAAACTCTATGGTAATCTTAACATAAATTGCTACCCTTGTCACTTCTGGGTAGCTCTAGGAATTGCCAGCAACTCTATGGTCAGGACTTCCTGTAAGTAGCCAAGCCCCCCCCCCCGCCCTTTTTTTTGAGAAAAAAAATTCTCCCAGGATGCTGCCCCCTACAACCCTCCTACCTGGCAACTCTGCTGCAAACAGTTTTGAACATTCAGTGGAAGGGGGAATCAACAAAAACCCTGCTCTGCAGCAGTTACAAGCAACCCTGCAGAGTTTGTTACTTTGCCCGGCACTATCCAATGAATTGATATCCAACTTGGAATACAAACGTAGTCTTCATAATCTCAACTCTCCGCCGGCTGGACTCCAATGGGCAAGACAGCGGTGATTTGTGTGAAGTGCAACATAACTCTGACCCTTAATGAATCACTTATAAGATGGGGATGGGATAGAAAGAAAGGGAAATTATATATTTACAGTTGTGGGGGTTCTCAGTCACTGTGGAAATTGCAAGCGTTTAGGTACCTCACACTGCTGGCACATGGAGTCTTTGTAAACACATGAATACAAAATGGCTACTCGACATCCTAGGAAAGAGACATCACTGTGAATTTTTACAGAAACTAAAGGTTGCTGGAACCAACCTACCCTTTTTCTTCTTCCTTTCTTTATCAGATTCCAGATAGACTTTTTAAATGAATAACTCTGTGTTGAGCATTGTGTCTTTTCTTTGTTTGCTTGTTTTGTGTTGATTTTTTTTAAAAAAAGAGAAGGTAAAAAGGAACCAAGAAGTCAAAGGGCCAAGTAGCTTAATCTTTATGGTTGAAAGCACATTGGACTCGGTTGTGAAGCAAGAAAGAACAGGAAAATAATACCGAAGCAATGAAGTTTAATTACCGAATCTCAGCATGGGTTATAACTAGCTGCTTGTTCCCCTTTTTTAGAACGTACTCGCCGTTGAGAACACACGACCGCAAGGGAAAATTACAAAACGTTACCGATATTATTCAAATCAGATGCAGGATTTGAAAATAAAGGCATTGAAGTTTAAATTTTAAAAGTTGGCAGGGGGTAGAGAGAAGCAGGGATTACGGGAACAATGGGGAAAAAAGCATTACCGAGGGTTAAACGGAACTGTTGGGCTCTGCACCATACAAAGGACGACACGTTGGCAGATCCCATACGTGTCAACGAGCACTTCGTGGGTGTATAAGTGGCAAACCTGTAACTCGGTGCATGTAGAATCATAGAGTTGGAAGGGGCCACACGGGCCATACAGTCCAACCCCTGCTCAATGCAGGATCAACCTAAAGCACCCAGAGACGGCTTCATCCAGTTGCTGCTTACAGGCAACCAGGGAGAGAGAGCTCACCGCTTCCCTAAACAGAGAGCTGTAATTTAAACCCACTGCCACCTGAGGGCGGGGCCGGTACTGCTCCGAGTCCCCAAACAACAATAACGATACAACACTCTTGTCTGCGGGGTAAAAATTTTGGCCGTAGCCAAACTGTTTTCTTGAGGAAGGATGAAAAGAAGTGTGAGGTGCAGTGTGGGGTCTGATCTGTACACTGGGGCCCTTTCCCCACTCACCTTTGTCCGAGGGTTGCTGCGCGCAATTCCCAGTGCGTGCAATTCCTGGCACCCGCCCCGGCTTCCCCACGCCCCATCATCAAAAGGCGCCAGGAATTACGCATGCTGAGGGGGCACGAGAGAGGCAGCGTCGGGGCGGCTGCATTCTCGCCGCCTCCGACGTGGGGAGTGCAGCTGGACCCCGCGCTACTTGAGGAGAGTAGCACGGGGCTTCAGGTAAGTGGGGAAAGGGCCAGAGACGCCCGAGTGCTGTCCCCCAGTGAAACCTTTCTCCAGCCCACCTGTTGGAGGAATCCATCAACCTTGCGCAGCAATCGTGGACCTCAGCTGGGCGGACGGCCTCTTGCTGAAGAACCATTTTACTGCTAAGGGGCACAAGCCTCAGTAAGCTCCGCCTGGGTGTCCCGACTCGTGCCTTGCTCCACCCCAAACCTCTTAAGAAGGTACTACCAAAGAGGGGTAGTTCCCCAGCTCCCCTCACCATCAGATAAGTTCCCGTGCGCCACCCACCAAAAGAGCGGGGGAGACCACCCCTGTTCCCGCCAAACGCCAGACGAGGGAAGGAGGGGAAAGGACGCCGGAGGGAGGAAGGAAGGAGGGGGCGAGGAAGGAGGCGCGCTTGCGTGTCCCAAGCGCAACTTGCCGTCGTTGGCATCACCGCCGCTGTCTATCCCGCTCGCTTGGCTGAAGCAGGGCTTGGGGAGACTGGAGGCGGGGGCAGGGCTTGGGGAGGCGGGGCCAAGTGGCTCTTTGGGTGCTAAAAGTTGCCAATCCCTGGGTTAGACTAAGGACATTTTACATCCCAGAAATCTTACATCTTTACTTCACACACAAGGAGAGATGTAGAGTTTGGCTGTTGTGGGTTTTCTGGGCTGTGTTTGCTCCTAACATTTTGCCTGCATCTGTGGCTGGTATCTTCAGAGGCATGTCTTTGTAAGATGTGGCTGTGGCATGGAGATAAATGTTAGGAGCACAGCCACAAAGTCTGGAAAACCAGGGGCAGAGTGAGGGGGAACTGCACACGGGGCATGTGTGTGTGCTGCACCCCGCCACGCCCCCATCTGCCCCCGGCCCGGAACACTCCAGAATGCCCTCCACACCCTCACCATGCCCCTGCAGGGGTGCGTGCCCGGTGCGTCGCCCAACCCCCCCCCCTCCCCTTTGCACTACGCCACTGTGGAAAACCCACAACAGCCAGTTGATTCCAGCCATGAAAGTCTACGACAATACAAACTTGAAACACAGAAATGCATAAAATATATGCATGGTACTGTATAATATAACACATTTTATATTTTACTGCCATAAATACACACAACTCTTTTTTTAAAGGTAAAAGAAAAGAAAAAGAAAAAATTCAGACGTATTCTCTGGTACGTAGGGAGGGCCAAATTTTTTTACTCTGATTTCCAGATTGCGGGGGTGGGGGGTGCTGTGCCCCTAACCCCCCAAAATGTGAAAGGGATAACTGCATACAATATTTTTAAGCCTATAGTACAAAATGTTTTTTTTGCTTGTTAATATACAATATTTTTAAACCTAATGGAGCAATAGTGTTGTAAAGGATATTTTTTTATATTCCTGGTAGTTAGAGGAAAGCAATTTGATTTTCTAAATTCCACTAGCACCACATTCGAATAAATTACGCCAGAGACTAGAAATCCTCTTCCAGTCTCTAGATTGTGATACCAGAAGGTCAGGATCTTCTGCACTATGTTGAAGACCTAATGTATGACATTTTCACTACTCTCCCAGACCAACCCTGAATTATGTTATTAGCGATAACGTCGCGTCGCGTACGCGTGCGTCGATAGCGTGTGTGTGTGAAGTGCCAACAGAAAAAAAGGGTCAAAAACTTAACCACACTACCAGAGGAAAGAACCAAAAGGTTAAGATGAAACTGAGCATTTTAAAATGGGAACTGCTGTGTAGCAAAAATACAAATGTGTTTATTCAAATGTTAGATTTCTAATTCTAATGTCTTGTGTTTTTTTTCTTAAGAACTGATTCTGATTGAAAATATTGGCACACCCTTTCATACCTTTGGAGTAAATAATGGTTTCACAGTGAAGACCTGGGTTTAAATGGCGCTAAAATTGTCAGTAATTTTTTAAAACAAATTATCAGTCATTTGTTTTTATGAATTTATTACACATAATGTTGTGCCTTCTGTTTTACAGATACTTCCCTCAGTCATTTATTGTTCATTTTTTTCAATATTGTGATATTTTGTCAGATTGTAATATTTTGGAACATCATTTTTGACCACTGAAGAAGGCCAATGGACCAAAACACATTTGGGTCTAGGGCAGCGATTCTCAACCTGTGGGTCACGAACCCACAGGGGTCGCCTTAGACTCTCTGCATCAGTGTTCTCCATCTGTAAAATAGATAAATGTTAGGGTTGGGGGTCACCACAACATGAGGAACTGTATTAAAGGGTTGCGGCATTAGGAAGGTTGAGAACCACTGGTCTAGTGGTCTGCAACCTGTGGCTCTCCAGATGTTCGTGGACTACAAATCCCATCAGCCCCTGCCAGCATGACCAATTGGCCATGCTGGCAGGGGCTGATGAATTGCTCAAATTCATGAACATCCTGGAGGCGCCGCATAATAGATGAACCCTATAATACTTTATGTGTTGGCATGATATTCGTGAGGGCTGCTGCGCTTCCACCTGGTGGGGCCCTGAAAGTCTCCATCTTGGGTCCATACCTATCCCCTCCCTGCTGGCCTTTGGCCTTTAGAATGAAGAAACAGCAATGTTATTTTAACTTGTATGTAAATTTGCAATCGCTATTTAAGCTTTTAAATTTTTCATGAATTAAGCTGTATTTTTGTATTTTGAAATGTTTTGTTGATTTGTTGTTTAAAGTGCAGCCATTTTGTGAGCCCCCTCGAGCCCTTCGGGGGTGAGGCGGCTTATAAATCTCATAAATAAATAAAATAAATAAATATTCATTGATGTATATTTGGAAGCCTGTTTAGGACCTTTTGCTATGATATTTTGATTTGAATAAATGTGTATGTATGTTAAGCACCATCAAGTTGCTTCCAACTTATTGGAATCAATGTCCTCCAAAAAGTCCTATTGTTAACAGCCTTTCTCTGGTCTTGCAGAGTGAGAGCCACAAGTACTTTGATTGAGTCAGTCCATCTCATGTTGGGTCTCCCTCCTTTTCTGATGCCTTCAATCTTTCCCAGCATTATTGTCTTCTCCAGTGAGTCTGGTCTTCATAATGTAGGGATGTCCGCCTCCAGGCGGGACCTGTGGATCCCTCGGAATTACAGCTCATCTCCAGATGAAAGAGATCAGTTCCCCTAGAGAAAATGGATGTTTTGGGGGGCGGATTCCATGGGATTGTACCCCCAGATTGGTCCTGGTCCTCCGCAGGCTCCATCCCCAATTCTCCAAGAGTTTCCTAGCCTTAATCTGGTAACCCTGCCACCACCACCACCACCCCTCTGCTCTTGGCCGGCGGGCCCTGGCAACTCTATCATGATGTGACCAAAGTATGATAGCCTCCGTTTATTCATTCTGGCTTCTAGGAACTTTTGATCTGATCTAGAACCCACTTACTCATCCTTATTGGCTGTCCATGGTATCCATAAAACTCTCCTCTAACTCCACATTTCAAATAAATCAACTTTCTTCCATGTCAGCATGGTGTAGTGGTTAAGAGCAGGTGGATTCTAATCTGGAGAACCAGATTTGATTCCCCATTCCTCCACCTGAGTGGCCGAGGCTTATCTGGTTCACCAGATGTGTTTCCACACTCCTACATTGGGTGACCTTGAGCTAGTCACAGTTCTTTGAAATGCTCTCAGCCCCACCTACCTCACAAGGTGTCATGGGGAGAGGAAAGGAATTTGTAAGCCACCTTGAGTCTCCTTACAGGTGAGAAAGGTGGGATATAAATCCAAACTCCTCCTCCTCCTCCTCCTCTTTCTTCTTCTTCTTCTTCTTCTTCTTCTTCTTCTTCTTCTTCTTCTTCTTCTTCTTCTTCTTCTTCTTCTTCTTCTTCTTCTTCTTCATTGTCCAGCTTTCACTTCCATATATAGCAGTGGGCGATACCATGGCATGAATGATCATGATCTTGGTGGCCAGTGACACATCTTTACACTTATGAATCTTTTCTAGGTCCTTCATGGCTGAACTATGGAGGTGTGAGGAACTTTAACAGAGCTAAAGAGGCTCTAACAAAGTCTTTTTCAGCAAATAAGAATGTTGACTTGGGGTGTGGAAAGCCCAGTCTCAGCCCTATATCGCCTCCCTGCCCCCAAATAATTCGCTGCAGTTACTTCTACACCCCTCTTCTGCTAGGCTGCAAACAGAGAAGCGTTTCAGAGATCCGATTGGGCCCCGCGGCTTCCAGTTGCGGATCCCAACTTCATATGTCTCCTCCATCCCTTCCAAGTGACCCCTTCCAATAAAACTGCCAAAGCATGTGACAGGAAGGAAGCAGTTAAATGATAACAAATGTGAAACGTGGCAAGCTGTGTACAATTAAGTACAATTCAAATATACACCTTGTTCCAATCCAAGCCATTTATCAGATAAAAATAGTCTGCTACAAGAATGTCATGATTAATGAGGTGAAACTCCAGCTAATTACTGTTTCCTCCAGAAGTAATTAGGTTGGCATTGCTAATCAAGATGAATGAACACTCTGACCCGCTTTTTTAAATGTAAAACCACGAGCGCCTGCCACAATAACATCATTTAGTTCAGGCAACGGAGTCTTTATTAGGCTTGTAGTTTGATTAAATTCTTTTGTTACCTTCGGCTTTGCGCACGCGAGCAGATGAACGCTGTGATGTTCAAAGAGTTTGTCACCCTTAATTAAAGGCTGAAAAGGTTCATTCGACTCCGGGGGCAATAGACAGGACAGCTCTAAATTGATAGCTTTTAAGTAAGGAATAACCGGAGAAGTCACGGGGTTGGCCCATCCGCAAGAGAGGTTCCCTTGGCTTGCCATCATTTTCAGGCAGACCAGCAAGAAAATTTATGTCTGGGTTCTCTTGAAGGAGCTCTTGGTTAATAATCAGAGTGCTGTCCCTGGCCGACAGCTTCCCTAAGATCCAGCGAGCGCATGGTTTTAATACGGTGTTGTCAATTACCATTTGAAAGTTGTTCAATAAATATGCCAACTGTGTGTTGGTTATTGAAGGGCAACAGATATATTTGGTATATACAATCCCTGTCAAGCAAAGTTGCGGGCGGAAATGTGGATTGTGCGGCGCACAATTGACAGAATAGCTATCTGTCAAAAGACCAGCCGTTTTACCTCAGAAGTTCATGAAAACATAAGCAGAACTTTACTTAACCTAAGAGATATATATACATTATATACACAGTATCACCAATAATAGTTACATGCAGGGCTCATGGTTTGTTACAGTTTGGTTGCGTTACAATATCTTTTAGTCTAGTCAGAGCACATTTCTATATCATTCGGTTTACAGAGCAGTATAGAGAGCATCTTTCTTTTAGTGAGTCAGTCAGGGAGTCTCCTAGTGTGTGTGGTGAGGGAACAGAACACTACCAACGGATTCTAATTGCCACCTTTAGAATGTTCGTGCAGCTTCCCAGAATTCCATGCTGCTGTTGCTGCTGCTGCTGCATGCAAAGCAAGGCTGGAAATTCCAACAGTTATTACCGCAACACGCTTCTCCTGCCAGATCTGTCTTCTGCCATGATACTCCTCTGTATCAGTAGCAACCAACCAGATTATAATCTTCAAAATCTAGATTAGTTTGTGTTTAATTCAGCAGGCTTCTAGGAAGTCTGCTTAAAATGGCTGCCAGGTCTCAATCATAGCACGCATGCCGGTGACATCATCAACCTGCGCCATCATTGGATTCTCTTGCCTGCCTAGGAATTGAGATCACAGTGAGAGGCCCTCCTGATGGTCCCGTCAATCAAAGAAGCTTGGTTGGTGGGCACATGTGAGAGGGTCTTCTCAGTGACTGCCCCACGATTATGGAAGAACCACCACAGCGCCCCCTCAATTTCAATCTTCAGAATGCAGTTGAAGAAGGTTTTATTAAGTAGAATTATGTAAGAATGATGATCATGTTATAACCAAAATGCGTAAGTTTTTGTTGAAATTTGAAACAGATGAAGAATGAGAGCACTATCCAGATGTTGGGGAGAGCCGCACTTTGTTGGAGATGGCATGGCGAAGGTGGCACCATGTTGCCTCCAAAGGGGCTCTGGGCAGTGCAGGTGGAAGGGAAATTCATAATTCGTTCTGCCTAAAGAACCTCATAGAAGAAACAGACTTATGTCACTGCATTCATGGCATAAGTCTGAGGGCTGCGCAGGGGGCGTTTCTGGTGTGACAGCCAGAACGCCCCCCGTTGGACCAGCTTATAGCTTTCGTAGCTCTACAAGGTGTAGACTCTTCTAGGTCATGCACTGGTGCAGTGGGCAAACACGCTAGTGTAGGCCCACACCTGCTCCAATTCAGCCCCTCCCCCTTTCCTCAGATTGGACTGCCTGTGAACAAGTGTATGGATAAAATGGGCCAGTAACTTTGAGTACAATATACAAGTGGATCAGTGGGAAAATGTGTGGTCAAAGGGCCTTAAATTTACTTTAAGTTCTTGTTTCAAAAAGGATTTCTATAAAATTATGTCTTGTGTCACAACCCCAGACTTGTTCAATAATCAGTACTTTGAAAGCAAAATTCTTATTTATTGATAGCAAGCTGTTGACTTATATTGTCAGAACTGAGCACATTAGAGCAGACAACGCATTATATCCAGAGGTGGAATCCAGCAGGTTCTCACAGGTTCCCGAGAGTAGGTTACTAATTGTTTGTGTGTGCCGAGAGGGGGTTACTATTTGGTGATTTTGCCACATGATTTTTGCCTTGGTTACGGCCCTCCTCTCAGCAGTAGCAAGCAGAACTTGAAGCAGTCTAGCAGGAGGTGCACCGGCGTGCATGGCAGCCTGTGCCTGCGTGCATTCATTTCCCGCCCAAGGACCGGCACAGCGGCTGTGTCCTTGCCACAGCCCCGCCCAGGAATGCCCCGCCCCCGGAATGCCCAGTCACGCCCTCGTCATGCCCCGCCCAGCCCCATTGGCGCTACACCACAGTTTGAATCCCACCACCATGGGAACCTGTTACTAAAATGTTTGGACCCCACCACTGATTATATCCCTCAGCATAGATACGTCAGGCCCACAACCCCCCCTCTTACCTTCCCTGTGGCAGGAAAGTACTGTCATACACTCACACACTTGCACACACACACACACGTACACACATTCCTTAGATGGTGAGAATTGGGTTGGACACTCAGGCCCCTTCCGCACATGCAGAATAATGCACTTTCAATCCACTTTCAATGCACTTTACAGCTGGATTTTACTGTGCAGAGTAGGAAAATCCACTTGCAAACAATTGTGAAAGTGTATTGTCGAAGGCTTTCATGGCCAGATTCAACTGGTTCTGATGGGTTTTCTGGGCTGTGTGGCCGTGGTCTGGTGGATTTTGTTCCTAACGTTTCGCCTGCATCTGTGGCTGGCATCTTCAGAGGCGTATCACAGAGAAAAGTCTGTTTCACACAGAAACAGACTTTGTGAAACAGACTTTTCTCTGTGATACACCTCGGAAGATGCCAAGTTTCTGAACAGAGTGCAGGTGAAACGATGCTAGGAACAAAATCCAACCATGACCACGTGCTGCCACACAGCCCGAAAAACCCACCTAGAACTCACCATTGTGAATAAGATGGATTGAAAGTACATTATTCCTGCAATATTATTGGAAGGGGCCTCAATCTCAACCCCCTCCACTCCAGATGGACTCCCTGGACTGATAAGCCCCACCCGCAATACAATACTATCAACCACATCTTTGCATAACAAGTTCCACCCAAACACTTACTGATTGGTTCCCCACCCTGGGACATGGACAATATATACCCCAAACATTTCCTTCTCTCTGGACACAGTGTGTAACAGACTTCCCTCTGTGATACACCTTTGAAGATGCCAGCCACAGATGCAGGCAAAACGTTAGGAACAAAATCCACCAGACCACGGCCACACAGCCCAGAAAACCCACCAGAACCAGTTGAATCCGGCCGTGAAAGCCTTCGACAATACAATAGTTGGAAACATGCATTGAAGCTGTACTATCTGACTGTACTATCTGAGACTGTACTATCTGAGATTTTTAAGAAAGCAACAACTGGATGGAAAAACACACGAACATGTCCTTTTTACACGCTGTGCTATAGAGGAGTTAATGTGTCCAACCTTACTGCATCTGTGTATGGTTCTCCAGTTGCACAGTGGCAGATAGGAAAGAAGCGCTCCAGCAAGGGTGATCACTACTGTGCAGAGGATTATCGGCTGCCCTCTCTCCTCCTTGGAAGAACTCTACCATAATTCCCGAAGCCTAAAAAAAGCCCAAAATATTCTGAGGGACCCGTCTCATCCAGCACAACTCTCTTTTGAACTGTTACTATCTGGCAGGACGCATACATGGGACCCCTCAGAACTAGGACAAAGAGGGAGAAAAACTTTAGGGACAACTTCATACTCTAGAGCTGTGGCTATGCTAAACTCCGCAGCTTCGTGTTGATGTGTTTGGGGCTGTGTAGGGATGGGTGGAGGAAGGGGAAAGTGAGGATGGGGTATGAGTCTGAAATGGTGTGCATCGAGGAATGCTGCTGTAAATTTCGTGGTGCATGCACAATGACAATAAAATGCTTATGCTTATGCTAAGCTGAGAAGAAGTTTTTAAAGCCCAAATATCTATCACTAGGGTTAAAAGCAAAGATTCCTAAACATCCTCTACCTCAGTGGTGGCGAACCTATGGCACGGGGCCAGAGGTGGCACTCAGAGCCCTCTCTGTGGGCACACGCAAACAGAGTGCCCCCTCCACACATCTAGGCTGGCCTGGGCCACTGGGCTCTATTATTAGCATTAAACCTAAGACCCAGTTTTGGGGAAGCAGTGTAGGTAACCCTGTTAAGCGCTGTTAAACCCCACTGATTTTCATGTGAAGAACTAAAGCGTGATCCTTTACCTGGGAGCAAGCTCGGTTGCTGGCAATGGGGCTTGCTTCTGAGAAAACCCTCCTAGGGTCGTGATTCACCCATTGGAAGAGTTGCTCACGCCTCGGAGCCAACCGTTTTTCTAAACTAAAACCTCAGTATTCGGGTTAAATGGCCGTGTTGGCACTTTGCGATAAATGAGTGGGTTTTGGGTTGCAATTTGGGCACTCGGTCTCGAAAAGGTTCACCATCACTGCTCTACCTAGACCAGAGGAGAGGTTGCTGTAATAATCTTTTACCTATGTTCCAAACGGGGAAAAAGGAGAAGGCAGCGGGGTGCCCAAACATGTCAATCATTGTGTGGTAAGTATAGAAATGTCATTAAGTGGGGGATGTAAAAATAGGATTCGTCAATCTAGCAAGGAGAAATATCAGACAGGTGCAGGAAGAGACAAGAGGAGATTACGGATCTCAGCCTCCAATTATGTCGAGGAACAAGAATTAACAAATGGAGACAGGAAACAAAGGTAGATGGCATGATATCGCTTTGATTCAGTGAGCTGCAAAGCACTAGGATTTTCGTATCTGCAGATTGCTTCTAATTGCTTTTAATACTAATAATAATGCCGGGGCTCAGATCTTGCGGGTCGAAAGTGCCGTCAACTTGTGGCCAATTTACGGCAATCCCTCATGGGGTTTTCAAGGCAAAAGATGGACAGAGGTGGTTTGCCATTGCCTTATTCTTCATCGAGACCCTGGAATTTCTTGGAGGCCTTCCATCCAAGTAGTAACCACAGTATGTGTCAAGTTTGAGGGATGTAATTGTACCTCTCTGTAAACGCGCGAGTCGTTTGGGAAGTACTTTCTATATGGAATTGAAATTGAATTGAAAAAACTGGATGTACAATTATTGGATTCAGTAACTGGACAATTTAAATATACAGAAATACATATTGATTCTCCGTCTTCAGTGTGTGACGCGCTGTTTTGTTCCTCTAGGAAAATATGGTGCCAATGTGAACATTTTAGCAATGTGGGTGTGGCAAAAACTAAATGGCTAAAAATCTTCCCTCTTGAAAAAACAAAACAAAACCCATTTGCTCTTTGGTGACTTTGTACAGTCTCCTGCAGTGACTTGGAGTCTGTCAAGAGCCGTAGCCATTCCGGGAGGCTTTATAAACAATTAAAGCAGTGGTTCTCAACCTAGGAGTCAAGACCTCTTTGGGGTTCGAACGACCCTTTCACAGGGGTCGCCTAAGACTCTCTGCATCAGTGTTCTCCATCTGTAAAATGGATAAATGTTAGGGTTGGGGGTCACCATAACATGAGAAACTGTATTAAAGGGTTGCGGCATTAGGAAGGTTGAGAACCACTGAATTAAAGTGATTCTCTGATCAGACTAGGTATTTGACAAGCCACCAATGCACTGCCCTCGGCGCTGAAGGGACCTCACTTTAATATGCAACTTATCCCTGAAATCAGGCTCCATCCCTGAAGACTGGAAGATGGCCAATGTCACACCAATCTTTAAGAAAGGATCTAGGGGGGACCCGGGAAATTACAGGCCAGTCAGTTTGACATCTGTTCCTGGTAAATTAGTAGAATCTATCATTAAAGATAAAATTATAAAACATGTAGAAAAGCAAGACCTGCTGAGAAAGAGTCAGCATGGCTTTTGCAGAGGCAAATCCTGTCTTACAAACTTACTAGAGTTCTTTGAGGGTGTAAATAGGCATGTGGACAGGGGTGAACCGGTGGACATTGTCTACTTGGATTTCCAAAAGGCTTTTGACAAAGTTCCTCACCAGAGACTGTTGAGAAAACTCAGCAATGAAGGAATAAGAGGGGAAGTCCTCCTATGGATTAAAAACTGGTTGAGAAACAGGAAACAAAGAGTGGGTGTAAATGGGAAGTTCTCACAATGGAGATGTCGGGAGTGGTGTCCCCCAAGGATCCGTTTTGGGACCAGTGCTCTTTAACCTATTCATAAATGACCTGGAAGTAGGGGTGGGTAGCGTGGTGGCCAAGTTTGCAGATGATACCAAATTATGTAGGGTGTTGAGAACTGCAAAGAATTGCGAAGAGCTCCAAGCGGACCTTGATAAATTAGGTGAGTGGACTCAGAAATGGCAAATGCAGTTCAATGTAGCAAAATGTAAAGTGATGCACATAGGGGCAAAAAATCCAAACTTCACATACACGCTACAGGGGTCAGTGCTATCAGTCACAGACCAGGAAAGGGATTTAGGCGTCTTAGTTGATAGTTCCATGGGAATGTCAACTCAATGCATGGCAGCTGTAAAAAAGGCAAACTCTATGCTGGGGATCATTAGAAAAGGAATTGATAATAAAACTGCAAGGATTGTCATGCCCTTATATAAAGCAGTGGTGCGACCGCACTTGGAGTACTGTGTCCAGTTCTGGTTGCCGCATCTCAAAAAGGTTATTGAGGAGATAGAAAAAGTGCAGAGAAGGGCAACAAGGATGATTGAGGGACTGGAGCACCTTCCCTATGAGGAGAGGCTGCAGCGTTTGGGACTCTTTAGTTTGGAGAGGAGACGGCTGAGGGGGGATATGATTGAAGTCTACAAAATTATGCATGGGGTAGAAAATGTTGACAGAGAGAATTTTTTCTCTCTTTCTCACAATACTAGAACCAGGGGGCATTCATTGAAAATGCTGGGGGGAAGAATTAGAACTAATAAAAGGAAACATTTCTTCACGCAACGTGTGATTGGTGTTTGGAATATGCTGCCACAGGAGGTGGTGATGGCCACTAACCTGGATAGCTTTAAAAGGGGCTTGGACAGATTTATGGAGGAGAAGTTGATTTATGGCTACCAATCTTGATCCTCCTTGATCTGAGATTGCAAATGCCTTAACAGACCAGGTGATCGGGAGCAACAGCCGCAGAAGGCCATTGCGTTCACATCCTACATGTGAGCTCCCAAAGGCACCTGGTGGGCCACTGCGAGTAGCAGAGAGCTGGACTAGATGGACTTTGGTCTGATCCAGCTGGCTTGTTCTTATGTTCTTATGTTCTTATGACCTTGCGGAATCAGCTCAGGGGATTTTCCCAGCTGGCCGGTGCAAAATAAAGAGTAGACTGTTCTGACCTCAGCAGCCAAGGGTTTGATTCAGTGGAAGGCAACTTCATGTGTATTGTCGAAGGCTTTCACGGCCGGAATCACTTGGGTGCTGTGTGGCTTCCGGGCTGTATGGCCGTGTTCTAGCAGCATTCTCTCCTGACGTTTTGCCTGCATCTGTGGCTGGCATCTTCAGAGGATCATGATCCTCTGAAGATGCCAGCCACAGATGCAGGCGAAACGTCAGGAGAGAATGCTGCTAGAACATGGCCATACAGCCCGGAAACCACACAGCACCCAACTTCATGTGTGTTCACACATAGCAGCATCCTGGGACAATTTCAGGTCTGGGGAAATACAAGGACTTGTGTATTGGCCCCCAGGAATTTAATTTTCAAGTGATTCTGCAGAGAGACCAGAACAATGGCAATTGTAGGAACTTGCTGAAGGGCAACAGGTATATTTGAAATATATAATCCTGTCAAGCAAAGTAAGGGGCAGAAATGTGGATTGTGCGGCACGTTAAATTAGAATAGTTTATCTCTTAAAAGACCAGCCGTTTTACCTCAGAAGTTCATAATAAAGCATAGGCAGAATTTACTTGAACTGAGAGAGAGAACATGCAGTATATACATTAACGAAGTATCACCAATAATAGTTACATGCACGGCTCATGGTTAATTACAGTTTGGTTGTGTTACAATATCTTATAGTCTAGTCAGAGCACATTTATATATCATTTGGTTTACAGAGCAGTATAGAGAGCATCTTTCTTTTAGTTCTGTCTGTCAGGTAGTCTCCTAGTGTGTGTAGTGATGGAACAGAACACTACCAACGGGTTCTAACTGTCACCTTTAGAATGTTCATGCAGCTTCCCAGAATTCCATGCTGCTCTTGCTGCTGCTGCATGCAAAGCAAGGCTGGAAATTCTAACACTTGCTTCAAGAGAAACACAGCATTCTCCAGGCTAGGGTTGCCAAGTCTGGGTTGGGAAATTCCTGGGAATTTGGAGGAGGAGCCTGGGGAGGGCGGGGTTTAGGGAGGGACTCAGTGAGACATAGTGCCATAGAGTCCACCTTCCAAAGCAGCCATTTTCTTCAGAGGAAATGATCTCTCTGGTCTGAAGGTCAGTTTTAATTCTGGGAGGTCTCCAGGTTAACCTATAGGTTAACAATCCAAGCAGGCACCTGTACGGCTAATGGCATTTTTGTACCCATGTCTCTAATATTCAATAAACACTTAAACAATCGGAAATAAGCTTTTATACTGTGATAAACTTAACATCATAAACAATATGTGCACAGGCTTATTATGGTGTGATAATTTACTCAAAGATTCCTAAACCAAATAGTCCCTCTACAAAGGGTTCACAGCAACAAATTAACATGAACAATATGCACAGGGGCTGTTGTTTCCCGGTTGTTGAATGACTCCGTGAAACCTTCACAGGGACCTGTTATCTTGCAATCTTCCAAAAAATTCTATTCCCAAAAGGCTGCAAAAATCCTTAAGGTTCTTTTATACACTGCTGTATCAGAACTGTCTCTCCAAGATAGACAGTCTGGTCTGGAGGCTGGGACCCCTGTTCCAGGCCAAAATGGGGAGAAATAGTACAGGGAGCAGCAGAAAACAGAGACTGTCCAGCGTGGGGTAGTGGTTAAGAGCAGGTGTGCTCTAGTGGAGAGAATTGGGTTTGATTCCCTGCTCTGCCACTTGAACTGTGGACAGGGGTGTATCTGCACTGGAGACATGGGGAGTCAAATGTCCCCAGGCGCCCCCCTTGTGGGGAGCGCAAAAAATGCAGGTTCGTTTGTGGGTTTTTTGTATTTTTCGTGTTTTTTTCGTTTCTGGCCTGCAGGGGGCGCAGCTTTTAGGCTAGCCGCACCAAAATTTCAGGGATGTTTTGGGAGACTCTCCTGATAACACCACCCAGGTTTGGTGAGGTTTGGTTCAGTTATGGACTCCCAAAGGGGGCACCCCCATTGTTTCCAATGGGAGCTAATAGGAGATGGGGGCTATACCTTTGAGGGTCCATAACTTTGGACCCCCTGACCCAAACTTCACCAAACCTGGGTGGTATCATCAGGAGAGTCTCCTGAAGATACTCTGAAGTTTTGGTGCTGCTATCTTAATAATTACACCCCTGACAGCAGGCACCCCCCAAATTTCCCCAGATTCTCCTTTTAAATCCATCCCCTTCGGCATGGATTTAAAGACAGAATCTGAGGTCCCCAGTTTAAACATTGAAAGTGATGCTGTTTCAGGGTGGGGGAGAATCCACCCCCAAACAGCATCACTTTCAATGTTGTTTAAACTGGGGACCCCAGATTCTCCCTATGGGGCTGCACAAAACTCAGATTTTTGTCCCCAGGCTCCATTTTCCCTAGATACGCCTCTGGCTGTGGAGGCTTATCTGGAGAACGAGATTAACTTGTATACTCCAACACATGCCAGCCGGGTGACCTTGGGCTAGTCACAGTTCTTCGGAGCTCTCTCAGCCGCACCTACCTCACAGGGTGTTTGTTGTGAGGGGGGAAGGGAAAGGAGTTTATAAGCTGCTTTGAATCTCCTTACAGGAGAGAAAGGGGGGATATAAATCCAACTCTTCTTCTTCTTATAAAGAGAGAGAGTTGGAAGGGATACAGCTAGCTTCTTTGCAACAGTAAAAGCACACATGTGCAACCAACATGGCTGTTCAATTGCAATGCCATCGTTGATAACCACTGAAGGAAACATCCTCCAGCAATTTGTCTACTCAAAAGGGAGAAGGTCCACTCAACTAGCAGCCGTTACAAATTGCTGTAACAGTGAATTCCAAAAGTTAACTGAAACTAAGAAATAGGTAATTTGGTTTGTTCTGAATCGACAGCCCATCTATATATCAGTGGGTACCCCCAGTTCCGGTCTTTTTAAAAATAATAATTAGGGAGAAAAAAGAAAACCAATGAGAACAGTAGAAAGAAGTCAGATCTTGTCTTGAATATAAAACATTGACCCAGGAAATAATATTGTAAAGAATCATGAGATAATCAACAGATTTTACATTTTTTAAAAACAAATAAGTGAATTCTAAAACAGAGTGTAATAATAAAAAACATTAATATGTAATTGCTCTCTTTAATTTCTAAGAATTTTCCTTACAAAATGTGTATTTTGCTAAACGTACTTTAAAAAGTCGTGATCTTTTTTTTCTTTGCTTTGCTGTTCGGAACTGTTCTAAGTACCAAATTGAAAACGTGAATCCGAAAAATGTGAAAACATTATCATCTCATTATCGTAATTGCTCTAGCATTGAAGTAGGAGAAAAAATTCTTGTCTCATTTTCGCATGTATTTTTTTATAAACGTCGTCACTTTGTTCCTTCGATGCCTTTCGTTATCACTAAAAATCCCCAATTTTTTTGCCTTTTGTCTTTTATCAGGAACAAAGTCCAACCTCTTCGTTGTTTTGAGGAATAAGCGCAAGTCCATTGATAATGATGAGAAGTTTGTGAAGCTTCAGATACTCAGGCCAAAAACCCACTTACGCCGTAAGAGGCCTGTCATTAGCCCGCCCACTCCCAACTTTTCTGCTCCCCATTGACATTTTAGTTCCCCAAACAAAAGACAATGGAAGCCCACCACAATGCAATGTGAATCTTGGTCCCTTTCACTGAAGTATTTCGGTGGTATACAATTGCTACTGCAGGCAACCTAATTAAATCAGCAAAGAATTAAAACTGCTGTGTGTTTCTATTCACTCGGGGAGTGAAGTAATTATCCCTAATAAGAAGATCTGGCTGATAAAAGCAGCCGGTCACGGCAACCTTTCAGTGTTTCAAATTAAGTTGCCAAGGGCGATCTAGCATCCCAAGCCTACAGGGTTCGTGCTGACATCATTAAGATGACACCAAGAGGGTACGTGGGACTTTGGAGAGTAACTGAAACAAAGGGAGGGGGGAATGATAAAACAGGTTTCTGTTCAGGAGTTTACAATCAAAATTTGCATACAGAGGAGATGAGAACTTAAGAATAGCCCTGGTGGATCAGACCAGTGGTCCATCTAGTTCAGCATCCTAAAAACATAAGAGCCCTTCTAGATCATACCAGTGGCCCATTCAGTCCAGAAATTTGAGAACATAAGAAGATGGATTAGACCATTGACCCATCTTGTCTAGCATCCAATGAACATAAGAAGAACCTGCTGGATCAGACCAGTGGTCCACCTAGTCTAGCGTCCTGAAAGCATAAGAAAAGCTCTGGAAATCAGACCAGTAGCCCATCTAGTTTAGCATCCTAAGAACACAAGAAGAGCCCTGCTGGATCGGACCAGTGGTCCATCTAGTCCACCATCCTGAGAACATAAGAAGAGCCCTGCTGGATCAGACCAGTGGTCCATCTAGTCCACCATCCTGAGAACACAAGAAGAGTCCTGGTGGATAGGATCAGTGGTCCATCTAGTCCAGACAACAAAGAGAGAAAACAAAGAAGGTCCAGGAAGTGACGGTGGATGAATTCCCAATTCTACTTAGATCTTTTGTTGGAAAAGGGCACAGAACAATTGTCATGAGCCAATCCCTGGACACTGAGGACATTGCCACAAAGCCTGAAGACACAGTGGAGCCAGAGCTGGCTCCTCATGAGGAGGTGCAGGCAGCAGAGCCGGCTCCAAGCCCTTCCCTGCAAGCCAAGGCAAAGCCTGATGCTGTTCAGCTGGGAGAGCCATCAGGAATCTCAGCAGAGCTGAGTAACAAGCCAGCTGCACGAAGCAGGCAGAGGCCGAGCCTTCGGTTACAGGGTAAAAGGATAAGAGCTCGCATTGCTGCTAGGTGCGGCAGAAGGCTCTGCGAAATGGAGACATCTGCATCTGAGTGGGTCCTTGCAGGAGCCCAGCCTCCCCATATAAATGCTGCCTTGGGTTTGGATCTGCCTGGGTGCAATGAATGTACTTCCTGGTAAGTTCCATGTGTCTCGTCTCCTTCTGACCTCCAGCTCTCAGCCTGCCTGCCTGATCTCCTGCCTGCACCTGCAGCCTGCCCTGACTCGGGACTGGTTTTGACTACAAATTTGCCTGCCGTCTGCCCTGACTCCAGACTGGTTGACCATGCCTTACATGCTGATCTTCTTGATTCTGGCTTGTCTGGCCATTTATTAGAAATTTTATACCCAGATAATTCTCATTCGGCATACCATGGGAATTGTAGTCCATAACATCTGGAGTGCCAAAGGTTCGCCACCATGGCTCTAGCTCCTACCTACCTGCCTGCAGCACACCAGTGCTCTGATTCTATAAAAGGCAGTTTCATTTGATCCTAACTTCCATCATAGAATCATAGAGTTGGAAGAGACCCCAAGGGTCATCAAGTGCAACCCCCTGCCATACAGGAACACACAATCAAAGCACTCCCGACATATGTTCTTCCAGCCTCAGTTTAAAAACCTCCAAAGAAGGAGACTTTGGGGGGAAGAATTAGGACTAATAAAAGGAAACACTTCTTCACGCAACGTGTGATTGGTGTTTGGAATATGCTGCCACAGGAGGTGGTGATGGCCACTAACCTAGATAGCTTTATAAAGGGCTTGGACAGATTTATGGAGGAGAAGTCGATCTATGGCTACCAATCTTGATCCTCCTTGATCTCAGATTGCAAATGCCTTAGCAGACCAGGTGCTCAGGAGCAGCAGCAGCAGCAGGCCATTGCTTTCACCTCCTGCATGTGAGCTCCCAAAGGCACCTGATGGGCCACTGCGAGTAGCAGAGTGCTGGACTAGATGGACTCTGGTCTGATCCAGCAGGCTAGTTCTTATGTTCTTATGAGACTCCACCACTCTCTGAGGCAGTGAATTCCACAGTCAAACAGCTCTGACAGTCAGGAAGTTCTTCCTAATGTTTAGGTGGAATCTCTTTTCCTGCACCTTGAACCCGTTACTCCGTGTCCTAATCTCTGAGGCAGCAGAAAACAAGATTGATCCCTCTTCGACATGGCATCCCTTCAAATATTTAAACATAGCTATCATGCCCACCCTCAACCTTCGTTTCTCCAGACTAAACATCCCCAGCTCCCTAAGGCTCTCTTCGTAGGGCATGGATTCCAGACCTTTTGCCATTTTGGTTGCCTTCCTCAGGACAATCTCGGTACTCTTTGCAACTGTTTTCTTGGGCACTTTTGACACAACTCTCTCAATTGAACTGGTCTTTCCTCTCTCTCTCTCTCTCTCTCCCCCCCCCCCCGCTTTCCTGCCTTCATGAGCAGCTTGCCTCATTATCTCTGCACATGGACAACCTAAGAATCCCATTGTTCATTCAACCCAAGACCCAGCTGCCTTCTGAATTCATCCCTGCACATCTGGCTCTGGCAAGCGGCCCCTCCCCTCCCTCCACCTACGTGTGGTCAAGACCGTGTGAACCGCAGTGTTCTCTCTCTTCATGGCTACGGAACATTTCAAGGCATCGCTAATTATGGCCCCTGCCAACTGCAGAGTAATGGATTTTTCCACCCAAAGACCAAGGGTTGCGGCACAATAAGGACGCATTAAGAAATAGGCTGCGAAGGCTTCCAAGTTATCATTTTGAACGGGTGAGCAGTTAGGAGCAGACAGATAGCAGCAAAATCAGGCACTCCGGGAAATACTGCCGATAGACCCAAGCAAGGAAGTGTAAACATTGCCATGGGGATGAGAAAAGATTTTTCCCCCTCCTTTAATCTGGACAACCGCTCTAATCTGGAGAACCGGGTTTGATTCCCTGCTCTGACTCTTGAGCTGTGGAGGCTTATCTGGTGAATTAGATTAGCTTGTGCACTCCAACACATGCCAGGTGGGTGACCTTGGGCTAGTCACAGCTCTTTGGAGCTCTCTCAGCCCCACCTACCTCACAGGGTGTTTGTTGTGGGGGGGGGGAAGGGAAAGGAGTTACTAAGCTCCTTTGAGTCTCCTTACAGGAGAGAAAGGGAGGATATAAATCCAACTCTTCTTCTCTTCTTCGCAATTTTGCAAACCATGCTATGTTGCTCTTGGCAAAAGAAACTCATGTGCCAGATCATTTGACATAAACTGTCCAAATAAAATCCCATCCCTGAAAACCAGGAAGGCTTTTCAGTAACACAGTCTCAGACTTCTTGTTCCTTCGACTAAAAAAAATTGTTTGGACTCTTCTGTTTGAAGAACACTAAAGCTTCCAGAATAGAACGCTGCGGCCTTCCTTGCAAACATTCCTAGCTGGTTGTTGCTGGCACGCAGGACAAAGACCCTGTGAATTTCACTGAATTTTGAAACAGGATTAGACAGGTTTAAATATTGTTTGAGCGTGTGTGTATGTGTGTGTGTTATGTGCCGTCAAGTCACTTCCAATTTATGGTAACCCTCTGAATTAACAACCTCTCAAATGTCTTATTCGAGCCCCATATTGTAGAGCGGTCAGCTGCAGTACTACAGTCAAAAGCTCTGCTCACGACCTGAGTTCGATCCCAAGGGAAGTCGGTTTCAAGTAGCTGCCTCGAGGTCAACTCGGCCTTCCATCCTTGTGAAGTTGGAAAAATGAGGACGCAGTTTGCTGGGGGTAATGGGGAAGTCAATAGCAAACCATCCCGTAAACATAGGTCGTTTTCCCACTTACCTGCTGCTGCGCACTACTCTCCCCAAGTAGCACGGGGTCCCCCGGCACTCCCCACTACAGGGGCGCCGACAATGCAGCCGCCTGGACGCAGTGCCGGGCTGTCGCGGCTCCCCCTCACGCTGGCCTGCTGTCATTACCGGCACTCCTCAAAACGGCGCCTTTTGATGACCCCGTGCCAGGGGTGTAACGAGGCAGCCCTGGGCAAACTGTAGCCCTGGGCAAAACCTGAGTTGGATGCCCCCACCATGGGCGGCCACTCCACCACGACCAATTTTTTTTTGCACCAGGACATTGGTGCCTACAGGGGGTGAAGTTTTTAGACATATCAGCACCAGTTATGGACCCTCAAAGGGGGTACCCCATCCCACATTCATTGCTAAGGAGATGGGGGCTACCTTTTGAGGGTCCATAACTTTGGACCCCCTGAACCAAACTGCACCAAACCTGGGGGGTGCCATCATGACAGTCTCCAGATGATACCCTGAAATTTTGGTGCTGATACGTCCAAGAATGCCCTCCCTGCAAGAACATCCCAAAATTTGCCCAAGAATCTTTGTTCTGCATTGAGTTTTCTGCATTGCTGTCAATGGGGGTTGCAGGCTGGGGGGGCACATTTCTGAAGGCACAGTCTCAAAACTTTCAGGGTCTCATCAGGAGACTGCCCTAATGATTCCCCCCAAGTTTGGTGCAGTTTGGTTCAGGGGGGCCAAAGTTATGGACCCTCAAAACTGTAGCCCCCATCTCCTATTAGCTCCCATTGGAAACAATGGGGGATAGGGGCACCCCAAAGTTATGGACTCCCTGAACCAAACCTCACCAAACTTGGGGGGTAGCATAAGGACAGTCTTCTGATGATACGCTGAAATTTTGGTGCCGCTAGCCTAAAAACTGCGCCCCCTGCAGGCCAAAAATGGAAAACCACTAAAAATACCCAAAAACGAACCCAGCATTTTGATGCCCCCCACAAGGTGATGCCCTGGGCAGCTGCCCACCTTGCCCAATGGGCATTACGCCAGTGCCCCGTGCAGAGCGCGAGGTTGTGGGGAAGCTCGGGAGCGCGCCAGAAATGACGTGCGCTGGGAGTAGCGCGCAGCAAACGGTGGTCAAGGTAAGGGGGAAACGACCATAGTCTGCCTAGTAAAACATTGTTTTGTGACATCGTCCCATAGGTCAGTAATGCCTGCACAAGGGGCCACCTTTACAATGTCTTGACAACCTTGTCCAGATCTTGCAAACTGACAGCTATGGTTTCCTTTATTTAATCTCATTCTGGATTGACACCGTGTGTGTATTCTGAATCCATGTGTATACTCTCATGAGTTTATGGGCTCTTCTTTTTAGTCCTGAATGCTGGTTGTTTTCCTCTTTTCCCTGGACATCCCTTCCAGACTGGTTCCTATCACCCATCCCTGAAACCCTGTCCAATTTCCTCCCAGCGTGGTTAAGAGCAACAAAGAACCAGGTTTGAGTCCCCGATCCTCCACAAGAGGCAGATTCTTATCTGGTGAATCAGATTTGTTTCCCCACTCTTCCACATGAAGCCTGCTGGGTGACCTTGGGCTAGTCACAGTTCTCTCTGAACTCTTTCAGCCCCACCTACCTCACAAGGTGTCTGCTGTGGGGGGGGGAGGGGGGGGAAGAAAGGAGTTTGTAAGCTGTAAGCTGCCATGAATCTCCTTACAGGAGAAAAGTGGGGTACAAATCCAAACTCTTCTTTTCTCTTAGCTCTTGTATGCTTTGTATGTATGTTCATGACTTAAAATTTATCTCTTGTTCTACTGTCGGTTGTACAACCACCTGCCCATTTTAAGAATTTTCATCCCGGACTATCCCGGTATACGTAGGTCAGTGATGGCGAACCTTTTTGAGACCGAGTGCCCAAATTGCAACCCAAAACCCAATGGTGGGATCCAACAATTTTAGTAACAGGTTCCCATGGTGGTGGGATTCAAACTATGGCGTAGCGCCAATGGGGCTGGACGGGGCACGACGGGGGTGTGGCCGGGCATTTCGGGGGCGGAGCATTCCTGGGCAGTGCTGTGGCAAGGACGCAGCCTCTGTGCCGGTCCTTGGGTGGGAAACGAATGCACACAGGCGCAGGCTGCCACGTACGCCGGTGCACCTCCTGCTAGACTGCTTCAAGTTCTGCGCGCTACGGCTGAGAGGAGGGGCGTAACTAAGGCAAAAATCACGTGGCAAAATCACCCATTAGTAACCCCCTCTCGGCACACACAAATAATTATTAACCTACTCTCGGAAACCTGTGAGAACCTGCTGGATCCCACCTCTGCCAAAACCCACTTATTTATCGCAAAGTGCCAACCCGGCAATTTGACCTGAATACTGAGGTTTTAGTTTCAAAAAAACGGTTGGCTCCAAGGTGTGCGTTACTCGGGAGTAAGCTTGGTGGTAGTCGGTGGTTTTGCTTCGAAGCAACCGTGCAACTCTTCCAACGGGTGAATCACGACCCTAGGAGGGTTTACTCAGAAGCAAGCCCCATTGCCAGCAACCGAGCTTACTCCCAGGTAAAGGATCGTGCTTTAGTTCTTCACATGAAAATCAGTGGGGTTTAACAGGGTTACCTACACTGCTTCCCCAAAACTAGGTCTTAGGTTTAATGCTAATAATCGAGCACAGTAGCTCAGGCCAGTCTAGATCGGGGGGGGAGACGACTCTGTTTGCGCGTGCCCACAGAGAGGGCTCTGAGTGCCACCTCTGGCACCCATGCCATAGGTTCGCCACCACTGACGAAGGAGATCGATCCCAGTTACCCCCTCTTGCTCTCTTCCTTCAGTTAATTCCCCCAACCGAAGTGAAAAAATGTCTACTCAAGGTAACAAAATACTCACTTGCAGAGTTGCCCTCCTAACACAGACATTTCTTTTAAATCTTTTTGTTTTATCATAAAATCGGGGGGGGGGGGGGGGAGGGAGATGCTGTTTTTATAGCACAACACAGTTGGCAAAACCTCACTTCAGCAAAGTGTAGGCTGGAACCTGCCTGACTAACGATTAATGATCCTCATTAAAAAATGAAGTTCTGGTAAAATTCATTAATGCTTGGCTTGAGTCTTGCTAACAGTTACGCAACATTAAGAGCGAGGCAATTACAGATCTTGGCTGCAACTCGTCGAGAGATAAGGCGGGGGGGGGGAGAGAAGAATCCCTTTTTGCTGGGTTTCTTAGTATACGGCATGCTGGCTTTCTTGAAAGCAACTGGAAGGAGCAGGTGGTGTTAGAAAAGTCGCAATTCTGCTGCCACCTGGGAGCAGCTGCTAGAGTTTGCCTCAGGAAAGCGAATCAAACGCTTCTAAACTTTTAAAATGGAATGCCCGAACACCTGCCTCACTCTGTTCTTTGGTGTCCAAACAGGGTGCCAGTTTTTCATTGACTGGTTTGGCTGTTGGTGACCAGTTTGGACCTATCTGCAGGGTTACTTTTCACCTATTCGAACAGTGCAGTGAGCTCGGCTGTGTTCCACATGTGTGTATTCTCAATCAGATATAGGGCACAGCTCGGCAAAATCTGGTTGCACTTATGTAACTGGTGTTCGTCTAGGTCGCAGGTGTCAAACTCGCGGCCCTCCAGATGTTCATGAACTACAATTCCCATCAGCCCTTGCCAGTATAGCCAATGCTCATGTTGGGAGGGACTGATGGGAATTGTAGTTCACGAACATCTGGAGGGCCACAAGTTTGACACCCCTGGTCTAAGTCTTCAGTGCAGAATTCTTTTCGCCCTTAGCACCAGCAGGGGGCTCTCCCTGCATCATCTGTGATGAGCCACCGTGGTGTAGTGGTTAAGAGCAGGTGCACTCTAATCTGGAGAAGCCAATTTGATTCCCCGCTCTGCCACCCCCAAACCATCACATGATTCAGGGAGGCACACTCCCCTTTCCTCTAGTTCCTACTTGTCACTGAATGCTCTGAAAAAGCTATAAACCAAAATGGCAGGAAGTGATGCGTTTCTGCACTAAAAACCCAGATGAGCTCAGTTACAGTAAGTGCCTCCAGGTTTTCTCAGTGCCGTCCCACTCTGGAGATTTTAGTTAGCCACTTACAGTAGGAAGTGGGGATCTCTCTTACTGGAATAGAGAATGGAGAACATCTTTCCCCACACCAGCATCTTCTCTCACCAGTAGGGTGATGGCATAGTGTCTGATGAAGGTATCCCCAGCGGACCATGTAGTTGATGTCCACAAGTGGCACACTCCTGTGGAAAACAGCTGGAACTCCTTGGGCCCTGGCTGAATGAGGTTCAATCGGTAAGGGGCACTATTTTCCTGCTGTTCAGTAAGATTCCTTAATTGCCTTCACCATCCACCTGGAGATGGTTTGTGAGAAGTCTACCTTGTCCCTCTTTGGGTCAAAACTGTGAACAAAAAAGGACTTTGTATTGTTAAAGGCTTTCATGGCCGGATTCAACTGGTTCTGGTGGGTTTTCCAGGCTGTGTGGCCGTGGTCTGGTAGATCTTGTTCCTAACGTTTCGCCTGCATCTGCGACTGGCATCTTCAGAGGTATATCACAGAGTGAAGTCTGTTGCACACTGTGTCTAGTGAGAAGGGAATGTTTAGTGGGGTATATATTGTCCATGTCCCAGGGTGGGGAACCAATCGGTAAATGTTTGGGTGGAACTTGCTATGCAAAGGTGTGGTTGAGTGCATTGTATTGCGGGTGGGGTTATCTGTGAATTTACATTTGTAGTCGCATTTACATTCCCTGCAGCAGCGGCAGTATTGATGAATGCAAATCCTGTGTCTGGGTGGAGTCCATTGTCCATGAACTTAGCATGCCCTTGGCCTTTGATTCTGGTATTTCAAAGTACTGGTAGCCAAGCTTTGCTAACTCTCCGAGTCTGTTCTTGTTGAAGTTGTCTTGGTGCTTGTGAATGTCAATGGCCGCCCTGTGCAGTCTGACATAGTAACCTTCCAAATTGTCCAGAATTTCAGTGTTTTGAAATATAATGTTATGTCCAGTTTTGTATAGGACATGTTCTGCTACTGTAGATTTTTCAGGATTGTTTCATGGGTCCATGAATTCAAAAACCAAAACATGGGACACAGTCGTGGTGCAGTTAGAAACTGTCTTTATTGTTACAACCAATTTTGAATTATTTACATAATATAAATCTCTTTGCAAGATACATTCCTTCATTGAAATCAATGGTAAAAGGGCCTCGTTACATAGCTTCAACAATGCTTAGCTTCAAAAGAAATACATTTCACTCCAATACAAGCCAATGAACAGAATGCAACGGTTTAATTCCATTCGTAACAGACAGGAGGGGTCACCTCCCCTCGCTCTTTCCTTAGACAGGCAAACCCATTTTATTCACAGGACAAGATTGGACTTGACAGACACAGGCTAGAATGTTTCATGGGACGAACATCACGGGAGGTACTGCTAAGTGAGGTGCTGCCAGACAAAGGTGGGCCTCGGGCCTCAAGAAAACCCTTCAGTGCTGAGTTTTAATCACCTGAGGTGACAATGCTGAGACGATTCACAAGTGATGCAGTTATGGTCTAGCTGCCCATTAAAGAATATTCCAGAAGGGTTAAGATAATGGGTTGTATCCAATGATCTGTCAGCAGAAGACTGGATGCCGATTTTGTGCCCCTTCCGGCTGTCAGTATTAATCCCAGGATAGTTATATTTTGTGACCCTGGGACACATCTGGGTTAACAGCCAAGTGGGCCAGGGGTCTGGGGACAAGAATGTGAACGCAGAGCTGCCCTCCTGAAAGAAGGGGGTACTCTTTCTCCCTGACCTTTATGGCTGCGGGAGAGGGTGTCACCGGCCTGGTATGCACTGGGAATCAGCTCTCTCCGGGCCAAATTACCTCATGGAAGCAGGGGCAGGTGGCAAACATCCATGCTTCTTCTGGTGATCCCACTAGATCCAAACCACTTTACACACCCTATAAAAAGTGAGGTCTGGACAGTAGCAAAGATTTGTGGACAATACCCCAACAGGGATTTGTCCCTTATATACAATTCTCACAGTTTAGCTAGTGTGGATTGTGCTTTTTCTTCTCTTCAGCATTCCCCCCACAATTCTCTAAAGGCTGGTAAGTATTCGCCTTTACTATCATGTTCTACAGCAGTTTACACTTTTGTGTTCTACAACTCGTTTTAAGTGCTCATTTAACTTCACGTGCAGCTTGCAAACTAGGTCACAAACTTTGTTTTTAATGAGTTTCATTTTCGTTCATTAATTTCCACTTTTTTAGGTGGAGAGCAGGACTAAGCTGCCCAAGATCATCCAAGGACTTTAAGTCTGGCGCCAACTCTAAGACAACTGAATGACAAGTTGTCAAAATTGCAGATTCACACGCAAATCCTCTAACCTTCAGTTCTTCGGTCCTTACTCTGGGCACATATTCATTCATGTCTGTAGATTGACTGGCTCAGACTGGAGTGGCCATGTCTTGGACTGAATTCTAAGGATTTTAAAATACAATTTCCTGATGCTGTTTTTGTGAAATTACGAACGGGGTGTCACTGAATGACAGTAGCATCACTTCTTGGTAGTTACAAAATAAGTGTGAACATATATTCTTGGTTAGTGTAGGCAAAGAGAATACTTTGGTAATTTGTCACTATGCTAGCCTGTATGCTGTGATTTACTAAAACCTTTCTAAAAGTGCAGTATCAACTTGCCCTGTCAACAGCATGCACAACCGAATCTCATTTTTAACCTCTTTTTTTCCCATTTCAGAAATCTGAATCCCACAAAGATTTACTTGGTCATGCTACATCTGGCTGCTACGTGTGATTGTACCACCTCTGAGTTTTCTTATGCAAGTTCTGCAGTTGAATGCATTTTCAATCCGAATCAGGACAAACGCAGAAGAGTACACTACAAGCTCCCTGCAAAAAACATATACTGGGTAAATTAGGAATAGATAGGGTTTTAACTAAGATACTTTCCAAAAAAACTGGGGAAAATTCAGAGACGGATCATTCTAAAATTTCCGCTGTCAAAAGGGGAAAGGCGGAAGCCAACCCTGAATGCAGCCCCAATCCTAACGGTGAAAGATCCCTATGGAAACCAGCAACATTTTTTCAGAAAGTTAATGCGATGTGGTGGCTGTAAAACTAGATTTTTTTAAAAACTGCTAATGCCTAATATTCAGCAGACTTAAAGAAAGTTATCTTGGCAACACTTCCTCTCGTTTGCTTGACCGTAATTTCACTCCAAATGCAGGCCAGAACCACCGATCGGTTCATGTGATATTAGTTATGCCCATTTTAAAAACACCAAAACAATTTAAGGTCGTTCCTGTGTCTCACTTCACAAGGGCCTATGCTATCATGAAAGGAACACGCACAAGCTTTTCTTCAGTAAAAGCTACCTATCCATGCACTGACAAACCACAACATTTTTAGAAATACAGCTGGCCTCTCAAATGGGAAAATACTTCTCCCTCCAATTAGCCAACCTGTCGCTTGAAAGCTGATTATTATATTAACTCACTCATTTTCGAAATGATTACTTCCTCTGAAGTAGATGTGCTAACAGGAACGCAGACACTACAGGCACAATGAAAAGTATGTTATGAAAGCAAACATGTGGATTCCCAGGTACTGTAGCTTATTGTTCCCCCAAAAGCAGTTCCCCCTTGAACGTGTTCAATTCAACAAAAGAGATCAACACATAAAGAGCTACTTTTTTTTTTTACATCAAAGTTTCTACAAAAGGAGAGTAACAATGAAATACATAAGTTCATAAATGCAAGATACCGTACAATTCACACTAATTTACAAATGGTTATTTACACTATTGTATATACACAGTCAGACCTGGTTACCATGAGTCAGTTAGTTCAGCCTTCTGCAAAATTTAGGTGGAGAAACCCAGGCCAGAGTTCAAAGAAATACCAAAATAAAAATAAAAATCCATTACCGTTACCTACGATGCTTGAATGTCTTCTCGATCAATCAGGCATGGATTAACCTGGTCTGATTGCCAAAGCATGATGGGAAACATTTTACACATTTCTGCTTTACGAAAGCAACTAGGCCACTACGGTGTGTAGGCTGATGGTACACAGGGATGAATGCCATTGTTAATAACCTCTTTGCACTTTCGGTACATTTTGTTACAGTGTCATTGGTGACGGCATTCAGAACCTGCGGCTTCAAAGTAAAGGCAAGAGTCACTTGTTGGCATGTAAAAGCTAGGATTTTGTGAGGTTTGTCTCTAAAGCACGGGTTTTCTAAAGGTCTGGTTTTCTGACAAGGCCACTTCAAGAGCACAGAAGGGGAGAAAAAATGACCACTGTTTAGAAAATAAGGTTAAATTCGTTCCTGATCTAAAAATTGAGCTGGCTGCAGGCATCAGTCTTCAACAAGAGCAAAGACGGTGTTCATTCTGCAAATGACTTGGAACGGTAGCAGTTACATATAGAATGTGAGCAAAGAAGTACAAAGCTGAGATGCAGCCATTAGGAGACTATGCAGAAAAGTCATCCTCAGTCGCCCGCATCAAATTTTTTGTTGCTGTTCCAAGGTTCAGGTTAAACTCAGTCTGGCCACAGAAGTAGAGGCCTTCTCTCTCCCTCCAGTGAAATGAAATGGATGAATTGTCTTTCAGCACCAGCAACTAAGCCTCCTGAGAGATGTGCTCTGATTAGGGAAATGAGGATGGTGTTCCAATCTCAGGAAAAAAAATATCCACTTAAGACAGCAGCCATTAAGCCAACATGGCTTAAAACCTAGAGGCATCTGGAAGAACAAGATTCAATCTTCCAGTGTGCAAGCAAGATGGAGTTTTCAAACAATATTCCAGACCTCAATTCAAGTACTGTGTAACCAAGGTATTTGCCGGGGGTTTGAAAATTAAAGTCTTTTATAGTGCAACTCCATAACAACTAAGTGTCTCAACAAACTAAAAGATGGTGTTAAAACAATGGTGCTAGAATGCATGGTGGCCAAGTCAGACTATGACAAAAGAATTCAATTTTCCCAGAAGCAAACCTTTCCAGTTTTGATATCTTCTAGAGCTCTAGCAACATCTTTGAGGGACCCAAGGTTGCTTTTGATCCTGTAACTTAGCTGGTTCAAGAAGCTGCCAATCTTAAGAAAAAGTAAGCACTTAAAAATTTACACATCTGTTAGTACCTACCTATGCTGACTTACTAAGGTGTTAATACTAGGCTGTTACTATTAAAATCATATTTGAAGACTGCAGCCTGCTTTATAGAAATCAGTCCCACTGCTAACGGGACGAACCCAGAGCAGGGTGTTTGAAGATTGTGACTGTAGAAATGAACACTATAAAACACACCTCAGAACTAGCATTAAATCTGAGACTGCTTTTGTAAATAAGCCAAAGACTATCCAGTGATCTTTGGGATGAGCTTTTTCATCCATGCTAATTGCTTTATGCATTGTTAAACAAGCCAGAGGTCATTTTTTTAGGCAAAGTTTATTTTACAGAGTGCTATAAAATAATTCTGAATAAATATTCTTGCTGAGTCTGTGCAACAGGCTCCCCATAATATCTCTGTTTAAGGTATATCTGGGTTTACACATACTGCGCATGAACACAGACTCTGTACATGTGGGCACTTGAGTGACCAAAGTGAAAAGTTTCAGATCAGGAGTTGACTGTGTGACTACTCAACTCCATGCAGTTGACTCCTCCTTCTCCAATTTAAAGCCTTCCCCCCCGCCCCGCCCTCGCACACACACTAAGTAAACACCTGTTTCACATTTTAAAAAAAATTCATACAGTTCTTGGTAGGACAGCTCTTGAAAAACAAGAAAAGAAAACCGTGTCTATGTTCAAATTCTCATTCTTCAAATGCCATCTATCTCAGGAATGAACTTTTAATATTTAAGCTTTGAGCTAACAATAGAAATATGAGCTTGTAACTTTTCTGCAGACTAAAAAAGCAGAAGTATGAAAGAGTAGAAACCCAAGAAGAACTGATCGTTAAGTATCTGACACCGATTGCTCTGAATATTACAAGATTGCTCAACTGACCATCCTGTTGGATTTTTCCACTGTACCTTAGGAACATGCCTATTCCCTGGACTATATGCCAAAGCTCTCAATGAATTTTCAACCATCTTTTAAGGTATGGAACACAATGACACTCTGGGATAGCGGTCACGTAAAACTTACATTTGAAGTTAAAAGTTTCCTACAGCTGTAAAAGCACGTACAAGAACTGAGTGTGGGAGAGGATGTTTTCCCGAAACAAGCAGGTCTTTGCAACAGTTTTGATTTGTATGTTAAGCAAGAGAGATTCTGAATTATATTTCACAGTACTTAGGTAGAGCTTGGAGGTAACATTTTGAAAATAGCTCTGTCCCAACTGTGCAGCTCTGATCAGTCGGCATTAGTGACTTGCACGTCAAGCCAAACTGACTTATTCAGGTATAAATCTCTGTTTTCAGTTTAAAAACATTTATACTGACCATGTTTTTCATAAGTTAATGTCACTACAACGCAAGATGAGAAAGTCCTCCGTCACAGTTTCATAGCCTACACCCCAACCCTTGAAAAGAACTGGTGGAAAGCAGCAATGGAATGTTAAATTCATAATAAATAATGCACATATCACATTAAAAATTACGAGAAAGTATTAAATTTGCTCTCCCTATGTTTTATAAACCTAATGTTTCTATTCCTTCTACAACAGCGGTAAGATCTTCATTTTAGGTTTAACATTAAAAGATTGTTTAGAGGCATCAATTAAAAGCAAAAACCACCATAGGAACATTACAAAACTAACAAATGTTTAGCTTTATCCATTATCTGTACTCAGACAAAAGACATAAGGAATCTTGTTCCGATATAGATAACTGAAGTTCTTAGTTGTTACTCAGGGAGTTTTAACGTTATGACTTCATTCTTCATTTTGAAGTACTGATTGAAGCGTACAATTGCGTACCTATTCGAAGAAATAAAGAAATCATGTCTTTAACATTTTTATAGCAAATTCAGTCTTTTCCCCTGTAACAGCTTTTTTGCAATTAACTGCATTTTTAAGCTTTTCCTGCCATCTAGTGGTACATTAATTTGTTGCACATATTAAAAACAGATTCATTTGCAAGGAACGGGTATTGTAAATAGGCAAAAATTTTAAAGACAGATCAGTGGAGAGAAACTAGGCTGATACAGTGTAGTGTACTTCCCAAGATACTTCACCTAGTCAAAGGCAAAACTCTTTAAATTAGTAGTAATAACATTACCATTAATACTAATGAGAAAGTATAGCATATTTCTGATGTTCACAGTATATCATGTAACTCAATATATCTCATAATGTGGACCCATCTGTGAATATTTGAATCCAGAGAGTGAGGTCATAGACAGATGAGATGGCTCTTTCTGCAACCTTGAGAAAAGCCTCCACAGGAAAAAAAAATACAGAAATCTTTTCAAAAACTATGGGAGTTAAAACCCACCAAAATGATAAACTGAGCACCAGTAGCTTTAAGAAACAGATTCCTTAACAATATTACAAACTTTGGAGCTTTGGTTTCTGTCAGGAAAGGGCAGGGGCTTTTCCAGGGCTGTTCTAGCCTTGGAGGAAGGACTTATTAGGTTCAGTCCCACCAGCAATGACCTTGCTACCATGTAACTTGCACGACTCACACAGGACAAGCTGCTTGCTGCAGTCCAACATCCTATGAAAACCAGCACACTGTAGTAGTTAGCTTCAGGCTAAGATCTCGGAGACCCTTCCAAATAAGGGCAGCATGGCCAGGGGAGGGAAAGAGAAGAGAAAGAGAAGAGAAAGAGGAGGAAAAAGATGAGGAGCCCCTGGGGGGAAAAAACCAAGAAACAATTTTCCTGGGGCTCCCCTCCATTCTTTCAATGGAAAAATTAGGAAGCACTGAAAAAACTCTTATGAAACGCTCCCTTTTAGAATTACTGAAGTGCTTCTGAAGACAAGGTTTTAGTCACTCAAATTGGGCAGCACAAAAAAATCTGAGGTCCTTTTCCCATTTTTCTGTATTCCAATCAATGAGTCAGGTAAATGGTAAGTGGCTAATCAACACAGACAGATTTAAGCAGTATTTCAGAAACTGAGAGAAAACAAGTACTTCGGGCAACAACTTTCTGACAGCGCACGTGTCCAATACAGAATCAGTATTGGAACCAGAAGTTTATGGGCAGAAAGAGAGTCATGGATGGTACACTTACCCTAAAAAATCAAATTCAATGGTGGAGTATTTTGCTTGAATCAGGGCCCATAATCCCCAGAAGAAGTGAGAGGCCTGCAGTTAAAAAGGAGAATTGACAAAAAGTCATTTAAGAACGAAGGTCACAGTACCAAGAAAGTCTAGAACAGGAGTCTGCAACCTGTGGCTCTCCAGATGTTCATGGACTACAATTCCCAACAGCCCCCTGCCAGCATGGCCAATTCCATGAACATCTGGAGCCGCAGTTTGCAGACCCCTGGTCTAGAATAAGAGCTGCATCCAGACCAAACTGGCAGATACTACCAATTCTCTCTTCCAACGGCTAACCCCCTTGCCATCTTTCATTGACCCCTGTCCCTCAGGAGCAATTTGATTTTTGATCAGTGAGCTACAGTGGCATAAGGAGAGGCAGGAATGTTCCATTCTGCTGTTGGGGAATTTAGTTTGAATGTATAAATGTACTGGCCATTCTGAAACTAGTATGCACGGCAAGATAAACTCCCAAATCTTTTACTGTTATTACCTTCTTTAGTGCTATTTTGAATAATACTTTTTTATAGGGTAGGGTACTGTAACGGAACAAATGTTTATGGAACCAATGGAGAAGTACCTCAAATGGTACTACTGAGCAGATGTGTTAGTATTTAAAATATTTCAAAATCCTGAGCCCATTTTACCTCTCATCCACTTCACAAGGCTGCCTGCGAACATATGCTCCTTGTCAAGTGGAAGTTTAGGATGTTATCACTTAACACAAGTTTGAAACTTGCAAAGTATCTGTTTGTGGCCACCCATGCTGCAAGTGACCCCGATTATTTAACATTTCCTAGGTAAAATGTCAGACTAGAAAGGTAAATTGCTTCCTGAACGGCTTACGTAACCTTAGCTTTTATTCTGTGGAGTCTTAAAATGGGTCTGGAATCCTTTCAAAGCAAAACCATACTAATGTCTTCCTCTTCTACAAAGGATGGGCTTGTGTTTAGTGCTATGCTTCACATTTGTTCCTGTTTCTTCTGATGTAATCTCCTACATAATGATGTTTAGTAAACACTGAAGATCTATTTCTGGCCGTTTGCTCGTGTGTGGCCTGCAATTTGGATGGGCCAGCCTGAAACCATTCACACCATTCCATTCCCTGAAGCACAAACGCTGGCATGGTTCAGACAATGCCACAGCCAAATGGCAAACCAGTTGCCTCAAAAATGCCAACTAAAATGAAGTGGCTATATATAACTTGAAGGCTTTCTCAAACAAAATACTCTGGTTCTACGGTCAAGGCTCCCCCCCCCCCCAAAGATGTACAGTCCCATCCCACACAGCAAAACCTCTGGAATTTAATCAAGAACAGCTGCTTTTGCTCACATGAAACTTTAGGCCGAGCAGCCCAAAGAAAGGCAATTCTCTTGCCTAGGAAGATGTGGCTCGGCTGTGTTGAGATATCACGAGACACAAACCCCACTTCAGCTAGAGAATGCGCCAGGTTGTGTCGGTGTCAATGTCTCTCACCACATGCCCCGTTACTTCTGTCTGTGTACCATTTTGCTAGATTCTCTAACTTTGTTTTCTATAAGTTTGGGAAGGAAAACATAAACCTTTCCATTCACTTAACTCTCCTCCTCTGAGAAATCAGGAGGGAAGGTATGGTAAAAGGTGGCGTGTGAATTGCCTTTGAAGGTAAAAGTGTTGTATGCACAGCGATTTCTACTGGACACATTGGCTGGAGCTGTTCCCTACAGAAGTCATCACAAGCAAAAGGGTTGTCCAGGGAAGAGTACCACCAACCATTAATGCAGCTGGAGGAGCTAGATTTCTTCTGTTTCTGTTCACACACAGAAGACTAAGATGGCCACTGGTCCTGAATTCTGTGATTTCTGCATTCAGATGTCATAACAAACCAGTTAACAAACCAGGTTCAGAATCTTCACTTAACATCCACCATCACTCATCTGTTGGGCTGCCCACATTCAGACATTGCACCAACTTAGTTAAATCAATGTTGCTTTAAGCATGGCTCTACTTTGTGTGGTCAGGATCCAGTTCCAGGACCTGCACTTGAGAACTTTTAAAGATGTGTGCTTCAAGAACAAACTTGTAGTGGGCATGCCAAGAACTTTCTAAACCTACCAGTGCAAACTGGTTGACTTGAACATACAGCACCTCCACCTCTTTCTCGGTGACATTGGTTCCAAACCCTTTATACTCCTTGTAGGCTTCCAGGTAAGCTCTCAGCCACTGCTCCTGAAGTTTTCTGCTTGGATAGAGGCTATAGTCTACCTCACTCACACCTTAAAAAAGAAAGAATTAATGACAAGAAAGCTCAATGTTCCAGCAGGTGAGACCTCAGATGGCAAACCAAGGTGGGTAACATACAGAAAAATGCACAAATGTTTTAATATCCTAATGCCCACAGAGACCTGCCACTTCCAAATAATGTGTACACATGCAATTTCTTTGCCACACACCACTGTTCATATGAAGTTCTGCCTTTTTCCACTTATGACATTTATCAATACATTTTGGAAGAATATAGGATATATAAACAAGGACAAAATACAAAAACGTCATAACCAAGGACAACTCCTCCCCAAGAGATCACAACAGGTCCCTCAATTTGCACTCTAACCCTTCCACCTCGGGTTGTCAACTTCCAGGTGAATCATGGCGTTTTCACAAAATTACAACTGGCCTCCAGACTTCAGGAATAAATTTTTTCTGGACAAAAGGGCAACTTCAAAATCTACAGTGACTTAAATCCATCCCCACCCCCCACCCCCCTCCAAAGGGCACTGTTCTCCATATATCCAGGAACTTCAAAGGCTGGGGTAAACAACCAGACCCCCACCTTGGCCTCTTCTCACCATCTAGAATTCTTCTCTGGAATCTAGAGGATTCAACATCCAGGACAATGAAGACTCAGCAGTTTAAACACCACCATGGACCCAAATGGGACAGTTACCTCCACATATACCAAAGAAGGGGAAAGGGAGAGGCAAACAAGCAGTGCACAAACACCATTCCTGATCAGAAAAAGTCAGAATGAACTTTGGTCAGGTAGGGCTGCCAGTCTCTGGGGTGGGGGGCAGAGCTCTTCTGAAATTACTACTGTTCTCCAGACTACAGAGATCTGCTCTCCTGAGAAAAGGGTAGCTTCAGAGGGTATACAGTATGGCTCCACATACCAGGTTTCATACCCTGCTCTGCCACCTGAGCTGTGGAGGCTTATCCGGAGAATTCAGATTAGCCTGTGCGCTCCCACAGACACTAGTTGGGTGACCTTGGGCTAGTCACAGTTCTTCTGAGCTCTCTTGGCCCCACCTACCTCACAAGGTGTTTGTTGTGAGGGGGGAAGGGAAAGGAGTTTGTAAACCGCTTTGAGTCTCCTTACAGGAGAGAATGGGGGGATATAAATCCAATTCTTCTTCTTCCTTCCACAGACCCTACCTCCAGATCTCCAGGAATATCCCAACCAGGAACTGGCAACCCTAGGCCAGCCCAATACTGACCTCCATCTTCTTAATGAAGAGCTTTAGACGAGACTTACGTAAGGAAACAATGTGAAGCAAACTACCTGCAAATTCATTGAAGTGATTTCCAATGTCGTAAGCCAAGTAATTGTATCCAGAATACTCATAGTCAATGAACTGAACATCACCTACATGAGACACAAAAAATAAATAGTGTCAGAATAAGTGTAGGAGAAACAAATACCCCACATCTTCAGAGTGTCTTGCCAGTGTTCCAGCTTTCTGTGCTTATTTGCATGCACTGAAGACATTCCAAGATCATTTAAATATACACATATAAAATAAATGAGCTTCTTTAATAAAGGTATAAGCTCTTATACATGTTCAATTTATAGAGCTTAAGATCATAAGCATCCAACTGTATTTTGTACCGTGGGGGGTGGCAGTTGTTTTTACTCTCATTAAGGCTGGCGCTGACACATTTTTAAATATGATCAGCCTAGCATTCTTAGAGGGGAAGGTGTGTTTTTATCAACACAGTAGCAGTGGTTTTGCATGAGAGAATGGGTGCACTACGTATTTTTCTGTAGCGATTTCCTCCTTCCCAAGGAATGGACTTAGTGAAAAGATTATCTTGCTTATGTTGCAGCACACTCATTCCCCCAGACAAAAAAGTGCTCTCGTACTAAAAGCACTGAGTAGCCCATGATGTGTACTCTTCAGAGACCATGCAATACTCCTATTAGTCTTTCCTCAAGTATTCGTGTTCTTCAGATTTGGACTAAAAATCTGAAACACAGCACAATTGCTACAGTTTAAAAGCAACACTGGGATTGCTAAGTTTATCGAAAGTCTGACCCTCAAGTTTCTGCATTTGTGGACTTGAATGGAAGCATGACTTTGATGACTGGTTAGTGAAACATCATCAATGTGATTGTTTCAGTGTGAGTTTCAGAATTAAGTGTCCCACAGCAAGTATGTATTGTCAGGACCCACAAGGAGTGTCCATACCACGGAATTTAAAAGGCATTTGGAACCCAGGCTATTATAATTCGGGGGGGGGGGGATTAGAGAATTTTCAGCATTGGCCCCAAGCTACAACTTTCCAGGATATTCTGGGCAGGGACAACAATGATGGTTGTTTCGATTTATGCAATAGTTTGGAAAGGTAGCAATGATGTATCTTGGAAACTTTTAGAATGAATTTGAAAGGATGGAAAATTTAAATTTCACAAAGCTTCCTCAGCAAGGATCTTACAACAAGCTAGAGATTAATTTACACCCTACATGCAAATAATGAAATCAGTTCCTGCAGCTATTAAATGATGCCGGTTCACCACTTCCTAACCCAATTATCTTCTAAAGTAATTTTATAAAAGGCGTTATCAATTGAAAAAAAATCACAGCCTAACTTGGATTAATAGAGCTAACTTTAAGAGAAGCCCATTCATATAGTCCTTTAAAACAGGTAAGCGATGGCAGATAAAAGGTTTGCTGGTACCGAGCATAAGACAGATATTTAACATAAACATACTTCTGCACCCAAGTTTTACCTCGGGATACAAGTCTGCAGTGCCATTAATCACCACTGAGTAACCCTTGCTTTTATTCAAATGCTAATTTCCAGTTACAATTAACAGCATTACAAAATTTAAAAAAAAATGAAGCTAAGATACAGATGAGGCTGTTACCAGGCTCCGTGCTCTCCTAGGGGGAGGTGCATGCGAACAAGTGATGCGATAAACCTCCAGTCAGTGCCTTTAAGTAGCACGGTGCACGCCGCCAGTTGGCAGCAACAATGGCATACCTAATCTGTAGCAGATGAAGAAAATTTGGCAAACTCATATTTCATAAGACACAAAACTTTAACGAGAAAAGTTCTGCATTTCACCGGTCTTCCTCTTCCAGACTAACGTTACAGTGGAACTCAGCCTTAAATTTAAGTTTTGCAAGAAATGCAAGGGTTCAAGATGCACAGGTCCCTTTGATTTTGTACCTCAATGAAACATGTACACAAATGTAAATTTTTGTTTGTCATAACATTCTTCACTTATTTCTATTTATACCAAGGAGAAATCCCTTATGAAATTCACTGACAAAGATTAGTTTAGAAAGGGGAGCCACTTTTTACACACAAAGCTACATTTTTAGTCTTTTCCATGCTGTCTTCTTCCAACTCCAGTTTTAGCTCAGTGGAAAATATGCTTGAAAATAACACAATGCCTATAATTTCTATCGAACAGTGACTTTACTGCTTAGCTGCCCAATCATAAATTGCTTTAAGTGACGAAAAACTAATTAAGGAAGAAAGACAACAGGTGGGACAACAGGGGAATACCAGAAAATATAGAGAATAGAAATATATGCAGGTTTGCACCCAAGAATGCTATCGAAACATGCTACATTACTCTGGAGGAAGGCAATCTGAACACAAGAGGCAAGTATTTACGGTTACTGAGTTTACTGTTACTTCTTACATGTCTAAAATTGACAACTTAAACAGAAAACATGTCAGTGCTATTCTGCATGCTGTTTTTTTTAGAAATTATATATCACAATTATAGCTGTGTTACATAAGGTACTGCTGCTTAATTTAATATCCTAAATGGAGGTAGTATGCATTAGTAAAAGCACAAAGGGGCACTTTCTACTGGCACAGTGTGTATGTCTGGCTCACCTCCAGTTTCTATATTCCATTAATAAGTGTCAAATTTCTGGTCAAAAAGTTAGACGAATGCATTATAAAAATTATTTTTTTTAAAAACCACTGTAATGTGTGTATAAAATAAAGTCAAGTCAAAATGAAAGGAAAGGAAATTTGAAAATATACATTAATTTTACAGGTAGTGATATAACAGAATCATGCATTGTTTTTAGACAATATAGCCAGGAAAAAGGAATGCTCAATTTGACAACATTTGGGATGTTTAATAAACATTTTAGAATTTATGCCACATTATAATTCACAAGGAAAAAAACTAGTCCTACAGTAAAGCAACTTTTATTGCATTATTCTTGAAGGCATTCTTAAGTTATCCATTATGATCTATAATTAACAGTTTTAATGTGTGTCCCATTCAGAAATACTAGGCAATGGCTCGAATCCTTGTGAATTGTCAATTAGCACAGTATGTTACTTAAACAGTGGCACAAGTAACAGTGTTTGGACAAGAGAAATACACAAAGGTTGAAATCAGTAGTTTTGTTCTCTTTGCATTCAGTATTACCACTCTCTTTACAAACTACATAAATACTCCATGACTGATGGAGCAAACTTCCAAACTTTCTTAGCCAATAACAAGTTAAAGAAATGAAGACTAAAGGGTTCATGATAGACAAGTGACTTCTCCCAGACCTGTTACAGTGACATGTAGTCTTTAAATTCATTGTTTGTGCCTAAATTGAATGAAAAATTTAAACATTTTCAGATAATATGGTGCTAAAAAAGTATTGAAAGATAATTGTAATGATTGTAGTGTGTGTGTGACTTTAAACTGAGTGCTGAGTTGGAGACAGAAAGGGAGGTGGGACGGGGACGAGACACTGATATGATGGGTTGATTCTGTGGGCAGGCTGTGCTCAAATGGCAGAAGGTGACAAGGTTTCAGAGTGGAAAGACTGGGAGTGTCAAAACTCTAGTCAAAGAGCCAAAGCTCTGTGTGAGCCTGGCAGAATGTGTTAGGGCTTCTGAGTGAAAAGACCTAATGAGTAAAAGCTCTGTGTAAGCAAATGCTAACAAGAAGAGATACAGTGTCACAGCTCTGTGAGAGTTAGTCAGAAAGTCAAGAAGATATGCAGAGAAAGTCTGAGCCTCAATAAACCGATAGGCAAAATAAAGACAGAGAATCTAAGAGAACTATATGTGAGAGAAAATGAGAGAGAGAGAGAGAGAGAGAGAGAGAGAGAGAGAGAGAGAGAGAGAAAGTGTGTGTGTGTGTGTGAGTGAGCGAGTGAGATTGTCAGAGGCCCCTTCCGAACACGCAAAATAATTTCAAAGTGGTTTTCAAACCACTTTCACAACTGTTTGCAAGTGGATTTTGCCATTCCGCACAGCTTCAAAGAGCACTGAAAGCAGTTTGAAAGTGCATTATTCTGCATGTGCGGAATGAACCAGAGTGAATTCATGTTGAGTGAAGTCCTCAAAGTATGTTGCCTCAGTTTGACTTTATTTTTCTTAATATTTTGCTTGAAACCCTGAGTTATCTATCAGTTATAAATAAAATATTATTTTGTTTCAAGAAACATTGGCATTCCACATCATATTTTCCTTAAGATCATGTAGGCTGCCCACTTTGCCTTCTAAGCTCGTGCACACTACCAAAAGGAGCTTAAAGGAGATTAAAAAGGGGTTTTTTTAATTTATATTCCTGGTGGCAGCTACCACATGGGGAAGAGGAACAAATATTAGTTGGCACTTATTATATATTAATTTATAAAGAAAAAAAGAACATCACATTTGGTGGCTGTGGGTGGGAAAGGTTGCCGCAATAATCAATATAGATTTTTTTTCAGATAGTTGGAATTTGGCCAGAGGGACAAGAGAGGCCCTTCATACAATTTCACTGTAACATACAATTGAAAGCTATAATGGCCAGCCCGGAAAGCCCACAATGGACAGCCTGGAAAACCCACCACAACCAATGGAAAGCTATAATTACATTTCCTTTGGTTCTTTCAAGGCATATAGAAACTGTTTATCTCAAGTGGAAGCAAAATCCCTAAAATGATTTTTTTTCAAAGTTGTACATGGTTTGTTAAGGAGGGAATGGTTGTCCTGTTATACTGCACTTCTATTGAAGTTCATGGGGGGAAAGTGTGGGATGTCTGGAACTAAAGCTTCAAAGTAAAGATACTAATAGAGAAACTAGTAAGAGCAAGCAGATTAAGCAAACCTAAGGAATGCGGCCAGTCGTTTGAAAAGCAGGTGGGAGATGCTATGTGGACTCCACAACTAAGAAACTAACTTTTTAAAAATCTAATCCTCTGTATGACAATATTAAATAGCATATTTCTTAAGAAAGATAAATGCTTTAAAAAATTTTTTAAAGGAATGAGATGCAGATCAAACCACTGGCATCCCTAACAAAGCAAAACACCTGAATCCCTGTTTTTTTTAAAAAAAAACCCAGGTAAAGACAGCTCTTCTTCAGCAAAGCTATTAGCTGAGAACTGTCGTCTGCTAAAAGGAGTAAACAAGAGTCTTGTAGAACCATAGAATATGCTTACATGGACTACAGCCAGCTTCTTCAGAGATATCCTATAGTTCATGAAAGCTTACGGTGAAATAAAATGTTAAGTCTTTCAGGTGCCAGACTCCTGCTCGTTTTAGCACTTGCAACAATAGGAGGGAACCTCCGACTGCAAAACACTCGCTTCTAAACAAGACACAACTTAAATAAAATAGGCTAAAGCAGCATATTAGCTGATGTCAGGATTTCGAATACTGACAATTTGAAGCACATGTTTTCATTTACTAATTGAGGGGGAGAAATCTAGAGAGCAAAGTGCATCTTTAAATTGTTCTTTGTTCTTATTCAAACACTTGCAAAACATTTAAGATACCAGTTGTATTTTAACGGTATTTGTTAAAAAACTTGTATTCTATTGATTGGCCAACGTATTTTTTTAAAGTTAAAGCTGAGTTTCCACTGCAAAAGTAAAAGATTCCTCTAAACGCACCACTTTCATAAACACTGCTGCCCAGCACAAGACAATACACAGCTTCGGTATTTTACAAATACTTTAGGTAGTTTGCAATTAAAGCAGTGCTTGAAATGTCAGCATGACTGAAGACTTAAGCACGATCAAGGCTAATTTACATGATCATGTGAAGAAGCAGTTATTACGTTACAGGCTTCAGATTGCCTGAAGCATGACTACCATTGGTTAACTGCACGGCAAACATGATCACATGAAATCTGCCCTTACTGCGTATGTGTTGTGCTGCAGCATTCAAATACTTCACCTTTAATTGACACATTCTAGCTACTACATACACTTCATATTTCCCCGCACACTGTAAAAGTTGCAAGCAATATTCGCCCTCTCCCCCTCCCTGTTCCCAAACGCTAAACACTCACACACTGGCTTTTGTAGAAATGCTCTTAAATGATGTACTGCTCTCACTGATTTATTCTCCACTCTGTTTACAAAAGAAAATGACAGCATATTTGTTGGAAAAGTGGGAATGTCAAGCCTAGCAATTCTGACACTGTTCAATTCCGAACTACTGCCTTGGCCACGTAGTCAGGATGGGACCCGTTAATAGAAGAGTCTTGTCCCTTTCCTCAGATATTGCAAAACTGAATTGAAAAAAAAAATCAGTCTGTGCATTTATGTATCTCCATCTAGCAATACTGTCTGAATTGCAATCAAATTTAAGAAGTGTCATCTAAATAGATTCTGGAAGAGTGATCTTTGACTACACTGGGTCAAAGTCCTCTTGCAATTAGTAGACATGGCAGAAGGAACTACAGGGCTCAGTTTCTGGCCAGAGTGCTTTGCAACTGAATGGAGAACTAAACAAAAGACACAGTTCTTTGACGTGCATACAAGATAACTTGTTTTTGCACAGCCTGTTGATATCAAATAAATCGGAACAAATAAACCCCATGGGAGGAGGTGAGATGACTGGGGCTAGCAAAATGTTGGCATCTAGAAATTTCATTCTGATATTTAGGAAGCGCTTCATCAGCAGTAGGGAACTGCTGCAGAGAAAGAAAAGATATTACAGCTGCATGTGTTGTTCCCTTACAATAGTTTCTTTCAATCACACCAATATATTTGTTAAAGCAAGCATAAAGTGTAAGGTGCGGCAGATTTTTTGAAAATGGTTTACACAGATCATATATTCTCCCCTCGCTTCACTGGGAACATCCAGGTTTGATTCCACTCCAACACAAACCTGGCATATATGAAGTATAGGAGACGTCTCTCCAAACCACAATCTGCAAACTGGATCCCAGACCCCAGAATGCACATTTTCTCCCCTCCCTCCCAAGAGTGATATTTCCTCCCCCATTACAGTATTATTTGTGTTAAAAGCTGACTAGCCAGCATAATACAATGCATGCTTCTTCAACTATAACTGCAAACACTGATTTATGAGTTACCCATGATTTGCACTGGTTAATACTGAACAGTGATAGAAGTCAGAAAGAGACAAATTGCCCCAGAGAGGGGAGAAAATATATACCTTCATGTCTGGCTGAGGTATTGTTTAGTAACCAAACATAAAACCCAAAAGATTACAAATATCTACATTTTTCAATAATTCACAATCATTCAGTTCTCAGAACACAGGCATTCTTTTTGAAATACTGTTGAAGCTGACACAATGAAAATTAAAAATCTAATTAGCTAGTTTCCAGAATCCTTCCTACCTCAAATATATTTACAAACAAAGCCTTAAAGATACCTATGTACCTCATCAGCAGGATATAAACAGAGCCTTAGAAAGTATCTTTCCAGATACTTCACCATGAAGAATTCCTCCGTGGCATCAACATATCTGACAAATCAGAACAATACACAGGTAATATACAATAACCAGGAGACATTCGCTCCTAAGGCTGTTGGAGACAGCAAGTTTGTACCAATGACAATTACTGCTACAAGTACAATGGAATAACAATAATAATATTTGTTATTAAGATTTTTAAAACATATTAACAGCTACAGCTGACAATATTATCTAGACAGTATTTCTACACAGTAATTATTATGGCACTGAATGTGTCTTAAATAGCAATAAATGTATGTTCAGGGAAGTTATTTATTTTTTAAGTACAGTTGTAATTATCTAAAGCTATTGTTATATACAGGCAATACATAATAAAGGCTACTTACAGCTGTATTCAATACCTACCTTGTTTTTGATTGTAGATTATATTTTTACACAACAGATCATTGTGACAAAGCACCACAGGTGAGCCCAGGTTGGACAGTCTTTCCTTCATCCATGCCATTTCTTCCTGAAGAATCTGAGGACTTGGGATATCCCTTAGAAACCTTTGGGGGTTGATAAGAGAAAGTACTGATTGTTAACACTACTATGGAAGCCATTCTCAAAAGGTTACACTGAAACAAACTCTATTCCTTTACCATACAAGTGATATTCAATAAGCTTTCAAACAATGTAAGAAAACTTTGCAAGTTAACATTAAATTTCTGAACATGCAATTTGCTTAGGGTTTAACTCAGGAGACTGCAACCTGCGGCTCTCCCGTTGTTCATGAACTACAATTCCCATCAGCCCCTGTCAGCATGGCCAATTGGTTTAACTACAGGCCTACATTTCCCAGCCGAACACTGATAATGAAAACTAGTCGATGGCAAGTTTTCTCCACATTCATTAACAAGCTGTACAATAAGATCCAAAAAAATAATAATTGCAACACTTACCTTTTGTGCAATTCCTCATCTGCAAATTCCTTTGGTATGAGAGAGAAGTATTTCCCCATCTTCAGCCATAAATTAGATTTAGGAATCCATCCATTGTGAGCATGAATAGCATGTATTTTAGCAAGCTGCCTGGCTATAAGGCTGCAAGAAATCAAAAGTTTTATATAACATATTGATTGTAGCAAAGTATACAAGTAGCTTGGTTTTGACTAATCTCCACTTAGGAAACTAGAAGGTTGAGCCACAATAATTAACAGTATTACAAATACGCATTTATTATTAAGTGCAATCACACTTGAAAAGAATTAAAAACTTAAGCCTCAGAAGGCAAATTACATGAATATAAGCAATCACATAAGACAGCTCAATTGACTGCACTATAAAAAACCACCAAGATGTGTTCTGGCCCATGGGGCTTTTTCCAGTAGTTACAAGGAAATGCACACACATGACCACCATTAGCCAATCACAATTTTTGTAAGAGCTGATGCAAGTTGCATGTGAAACTATTCATTATTGGGGTTCCCTACAAAAATAAAATCAGGCCTGAATTTTTCCTGGAACTCCCATCCATCACATGAATAAATGTGATGTGACTGTGCTGCTCTTGGCTATGCAGCTTGTAGAGTGCCATGAGCACCACACTGGAAGAAATTATTAACACAGCATATACAATGAACACAATGGATATGGTGCTTCAGAGAAAGGGAGTTGAAGTAAGAAGGTGATGTTCAGTAGGCATTCATAAACATTTCCAGAAACTGGGGGAGGGAGGGATGAGAATGGGAGTAAGAGAGAAGGAGATCATGGGCTGTATTTTAGGAAATCATGACTTTTACATATTCAGTACATTGATTCCACCTTTCCTCCAAGGAGCTCAGAGTGCTGTGCTTTCTTCTGCATTCCTCTCTTTTATTCTCATAACCACCCTATGAGGTATTTCAGGCTGCTTCAAGCCTCAGGGTAGACCACAGAACTGGTTCCCAGGCAAGGCTTTTCTTTGAGCGTTTTGCATGCACGGTACTCTTTGCCTCTTGGTAGACCACAGCATTGGTTCCCAGGAAGCCTCGTCAATAATGGAGGTAATCTGGTATGGCTGTTAAAGGAGCCTCCAACTCCGTCTCTGTAGTTGTTTCCCAGCATAGTAATTTTTTTGGCAAAAAATTGAAAATCCATCGTAAAGGCTGATCATAGGCCCGTTTCTCCCTCCTACCTCTCCTAAACTCCTTAACTCTGCCTGAGTACCGGAGATAGGAGAAGCAAAAGAAAAGGGTGGAGGAGAAATAGACAGTAAGGAGCAAAGCACAGATTTTTAGAGAAAATAAAGGAAAATTTGTCTAGAACTCAGAGTCTACGCCTAATCCTGCTCTCACTGTTTGAGGAAGGAAACGAACTAAGGAAAAGTGTCTCCCACTACATGAGACAGAAAATAGAAAGAATCTGTTCCTTTATTCCTGAGGGAAAGGGTGGAAATTACCCAAGCAAGATGTCCTCCTGCATCAGAGGGAGAACTGACACTGGCCAAATGGGAGAGTATTAATGGCTGACCAGTGCTCTAGTCGAAGGACACAAAGGGCTCATACTTCTCCCAACCCCACCTGTTTATTTGTCCATGTAAAATTATGCTGTCCAAGAATGTGGGGTATTGTTTCCCAAGATGCACTTTAGAATTTGCAAGGTGTCAGGTAATATGGACTGGACTCCAGTCCAAACTCCTTGGAGGAAAAGAAAACACAACATGAACATTAAACTCTGAAATGCCAAGATGCTTACCGGAATATCTCCGAGTTGCAAACATGTTCTGGATCCAGTGCTTCTCCTGGCATGAATTCATAGCACAGACCATTAGTGAAAGTACAGTAGAGTTGCGGAGCACAGCCATGGGCCTGCAGCACCCGGAAGCTCTTTACTTCCTCCTCTCGATCAACTAACAGCTCCGTCTTATTTCCATAAATTCTAACGAGGACCACATCATCCATTTCCTCGCCCACATAACAGCCAATAAGCTTATTGGTAATTCCATCTGTGAACAACTGTAAAGCAAGAGGAATTCAGATGTTAGGGTTTTTACACATTTCAGACAGTCTGGAATATTTAGCAGCAGTTTCACAAACAATTCCTCATCTACTGGAGATATCAGAAATCTTCAAAGCCCTGTGAAGTAAGCAGGGCTTTTTTGTAACTTAATTGTGTGAGAATGTGCTCCAAGACACAGTGATTGCATATTATTAGCAGCATCAACATTTGGACATCCTATCAGCACTATCAATTACCAAGGACACAAGTCCAGCAGTCTGTTCACACAGTGGTCAACCAGCTGCTTGTAGGAAGCCCACAACATCAAAACAGCTAATACCATCAGAAATAACTATTTCCACCAGAGCACATTATGTAGTAAACAGAACAGAACAAACAGTCCGGAATGGGGGGGAGACGAGAGCAAACCCAACAGCCTGCCTTTATCTGACAAAGGAAACACACAAGCTATAAATACAGACAATTACAGGCAAAGATCAAAACAGAGCTACTTAGACGTGAATGCAGAGGCGGCAGGAAACCAGCAAAACATATTGAATTGCTGAAATGATTCCCACTCTAAACCACAACTTGTTAGGCTAGAACAGGGGGTTTCCAAACTACGGCCCCTGGGTTACTACAAGATTTTATCCAGCACACAGCATCTTGAAATATTTTTTCCCCAACCACATGGTTGGACAACTAACAAATGCAGTTCTGTCCATCACACTCCTTTCCATATGACCAGAGTGGTGTCACCCTGGCAAACCCTCATTTTCAGTCACATGAGCCATATGCTTCAAGAACCTCAAACCGTGATTAGTCAGTGGTAACCTCACCCCCGTGATAAAACAAATCAGGTTTCCGTATGCTGACTTTTCAGCAACATTGTAAAATGATCAGTGAGGAAGTAGCACCATTTTAGCACATGTATACAAAAATCATGACCTGATTTCCACAACAAATGGGGCAGAGACGCTGTGCCGTGTGTTGCTTGCCTCCACGCTATATAAGTGGCTCATCTCAAGCCCTGCTTCCTGGATCATCTCTGTGAACAACTATCATCTTTGCACAAATCTTAACCATTTTCTTTTGTTACATAAATTATTGTCCACTTAGCTTTAGTTATTGTACATAATTTTTTCTCATGTTTTAAAGTTAAGGGTTTATTGCCTGTAACAATTTATTATGTCAATTTTTGTTACAATTTTAATTCTCATCTTTTCACTGCTCAGATATCTCCTTTAGTTATGGAAGGAAAATGGGAAAGTGGAAACCGGGTGCCAAAATTTACTCACTATATAACATTATACATCACTTCTGAATCTAAGCACAGCATTGTTTCTTTGTAACTGTCACATTCCCGTTGTTCTGAATCGTATCACGCTGATTAAAAAAAAAAACCAAGTAAAACTTATTCATTCATTTAAATTTTATTTATTCATTTATTTTATAAAACTGATTTTTTTTCAGCCCATGAATATTTCTAAAATATATGCTGTGGCCATCGTATTGAAAAGTTTGGTGACCCCTGGGCTAGACAATAGACACTTAACTAATCGCCCTTTGCAATGCAAGCAGAGATTGAAAATATCAGTCACAGCAGTCACTGTTTTAGAAGAATATACCAGATTAAGTCACAGTCACTAATTTTTACTAAGACCCTTTCCAAAAAACTGCTTATAATACATTTATTTGATTTATACCTCAACTTGCTCCCCACTGGGGACCAAAAACGGCTTATGTCATTCTCTCCCTCAACTTATTCTCACACCAATCCTGCGAGGTAAGATAGCGCTAGAGTGATAGTGGCCCAAGATCACCAAAGAAGCTTCCATGACAGATAGGGTTCAAAACCCGGGTCTCCCAGATCCATGCCTGCAACCTCTGTAAGCTTATGAGAAAACTATACTGTCTCACAAAAAGAAAAAAAAAACAAAATTGTAACTTCATTCACCACATGATGGACCTTCTCTGTTTTGGAATGGTCCATTTGGGTCCTAGTGTCTACCTAGTTTATATTAGGAAGGCACTAGGACCCAATAGGAGCATTCCAAAACAAAGACAGTCCAGCATGTGGCGAATGAAGCTACTATTTCGGTTTTTACTTCTGGTGAGACAGAGTATAGTGCTGAATGGTATTCTACTGACTGACTGCAAGAGGTAAAGTTACTGTTACAAAAGCCCATGATTTGCCACTCACTGCATTCAACAAAAGATGTATAGTTTCATCATGGCTTGTTGTTCCTTTTCCACAACAAGTAAAAACTATTTCACAAGAAATTCTAGACTTTAGTCTACATGGCTGTTGTAGGTTTTCTGGGCAGTGTGACTATGTTCTGGAGGTTTTAACTCCTAACATGTCACCTGTATCTGGGGCTGGCATCTTCAGAGGCACGTCACAGTAAGATGTGTTTCTCTCTGTAGTGCACGGCCTGCAAGACTGAGATGTTCTGCCAGGCCTGTGGTTCAGCCATACAGAAAGGAAGCTGCATCAATATTGCTTTAAGTACACTAGTACTGTTATTCACACAATCATACAAGCAGTCTTATATAAGCACAACGTTTTCACCAAAGTATGTCTCCAATAGTTGACAAGCAAACTGGATATGAACTCTCCAACAAGAACTGAAACGAAATGTACAATATCAAAGACAAAGTCACAACAGGAATGCCAGTGAAGGCTTAATTTAATGCTTAAAGGATGCCTGAAGGATGCTTAAAGGAGCCATGCTCAGAGTCATGGCTCACAAGGTTATGAACAGTTAGCATTTTAAATGGGCTATCGTTCCCCAGTGTAGAATGATTTCCTGAATACCTTCACACTGGCCTGAATATCTGTGTGAGACAATAAACATCAAGAATGAATTATTGTAAAAACAGTAAACTATAGAGAATCTTGCAGTGGCTCAAAATAATAGGTTACTTACAATTCCCCACTCAGGTTACAATTACACTTCTGGAACATACCTACAGGTAATGTTCCCACTTTCCTTCAAAATGAAATAAACATAATCTAAACACTAACGGAACTCTTGTTATTAGTAATATACAGCCAAATAAGCCTCAAAATCATTTAATGTAGCAGAACCAATTCTCTACAACAGGCTTCTCTGCTCTGTGGGTGCTTTCTTTGAGGACTAGATCAGAGCAGAGGAGGCTGTTGAAGAGAATTGACCCTGCTATGTTATCCGATTTTGAGGCTTATTTGGCTGTATATTACTAATAACAAGAGTGCCGTTGGTGTTTAGACTTTATTACTTCAATTGTTCCTACAGCCACTTTGACCTCATTAGTACTAATATAAAATTGTGCGCACAAGGAAATTAGATCCCAGAGATCCAATAAATTAGACTTTCTACATCCACCCCCAACACTGTCATTCATTTGTATCATGCTGCTGTAAGTAATTATTATTTTCACTCACACATCTTTTGGTGCATACAATTTCAAAACTTGTCACAACTGAAAGGATGATTTTTTAGAACTGGCAAGTTAAGCAATGTGGGCTACCATTCAACAACTGTTCTTAAACTAAGGGCAAAACTGATGGTTTAACCAAAATCTGCAACTTCGCACCAAATCAACCTTCTTACATTAGGTATCTTACAGTTCACTCACACCAACTGAACTATGATCTGGGAGAAAAAACTCAAAACGTTACAAACCCAGCAACCTGGTTTCTGTCTGAGGTAAAGCTGCTGGAAAACATTGAACATTTTAAAAAGGGTCCTTGCAGAGGGGAATTATACTGATCTTAGCAAAAGGATCTTTGTGAAACTTTTTTGAAGGGGCCAAAAAGCATGCATTTTCCAGACGATTCTGGCATACTCTCTCCTTTTAAAGGAAAGCAAGAATGTCAGGAAAGGAGGAGGCAAGGATAGAGTTATGACGGTCTAGAAAGAAACAGGCCTTTCCCTCTCATGTACTTTAAAAAATCCAACTAAAAACTCTGGAAATTTGGGAGAAAAACTGATAAATCCACCTAGAAAATAATGTTTTTAGAGTGAGTGAAATGCTCCAAGACAAGGTTGTTCATACTTAAAATGTTCAATGGAAAAATTTGGAAGTTTGGGGAAACACTGAAAAAAAAATTCTATCTGGGAAATAGACAGGCTTTTTCTCAAAATTTGTGGAATGACTCTTTTTATGTAAAACAATATAAAGAAATAGATTCTGATAATTTCTATGGATGTACAGAATATAGAATTTGTTTAATACAGAATTGTTTTCACTTTAAATATTTGAAATCCTTAGGAAAGGACTGTCTGCAGTTATCGGGCTGGGTATAATCATACAAGAGGACACTGAGTGGAGGTTTGAGGCTGTTGTACCACACTTGATGGGTTATTCCACCTGTATTTGTTTTTATAATGCAAGCAAGCTTGGATCTAACATAGTTGCTGGAAAAGTGGATGTAACCACCAAAGATGGTTATTTGCATTTAGCATGTAACCTAGTTCCTTGTTTGCATTCAGCTGACATGGCCATATCAATCCATCCCTGAGGCTAGACTAAATTAACACATAATTACATGAGGCTGTCCTTGAAGACAATTCAGAAACTTAAATGGATACAGAAAACATGGCAACCCAGCTGTTGTTATGGGCTGGCCACATACAGCTCAGCCAAACAGTCTGGTAAAGATCATGTTATGCTGCCTGATTCAAACTGTGTCTAGTCAACACAATTAATATTTTTTGTTGTGACCCCAACCTGCAACATCAGTCTTCCTGAGACTACGGCAGTCCTCATATTGCTGATTTTTCTGAGACTATAAATGGCCAAGTGGTTTAGAAATACATTTCTCTGGAGCTAGCTGTGACTGTTAGTTCTGTAGTTTCTATTAATTCAATATTGTTGTACTGTTCTTGTTGGAAGAGTAATGATACTTTTGTTTTTATTCTATTTTATATAAAATTGTAATCTATTTTGAGTTTGTCCAAGAAAATTAAAGTGTTCTTAAGTAGATTTGGCAAATACTGGTTTGAGCATACATTTGATGATGCACTACTCATTTATACTATAATGCTTTGTTGCACCTTAAGTTCAAATCACTACTGATTCTTATCCAAACAGTATAACCCCACCTCCATTACAATGTACTGACTTCCCTATTCTATATCAAAGGATTGTTATATGCCATCAACATCTGTATCCAAGCTTAATAAAAAGTATATTGCAGTAGACTTTCTTCCACTGGAAACCCATCTTGCTTAGAACAGTGGAAGAGCAAGATACTATCTGAAGAACTTACTGAAGCATAAAAGACAGAAACAAAATCTAAAAATCAAAGTTAACTAAGTTTATTGCCAGTTAAAATTTGGAAGTGAATGGGCCAGTCAACAGTTTGCCAGTTCAGCTTGCTAAAAAAATATTACTGATCTCTCTGGATGCTAGCCATTAAATATTTTAAAAGGCCCACAGGACAGCAAAAGTAGCACTGGTTAATTTCTTTCAGGACGAAATCTGACACAGCTTTGTGTTCTCACCTCGCTCTATCAAGCATGCAGCAGGATTTCTGTTGGACATAATAAATATTAAATTAATTCACAGATAACATTGCACTGCGATAGAAAAGATTTTGGTTTGATCTTTGCCTTAGCCCACTGTTTACTCAACTTGTCTTACTGCTTCCGGAACAACCATAATTGGAAGATGTCCATAATTACAGAATTCATTCTTTACTAAATTTGACAAAAAGAGTTAGAAGTGGTTTTCCCTCATGGTCTGTACTCAAATCTATCAGGCAGCTTGATACTAAGGCCCTTTCCACCCGGGCCATTTAACCCAGGTCAGGGCCAGGATCAAAACCATTTGGGGAGAGAACTTCGCACTGCTCCCGCCCCTAAATCAGCCCTGTCCCAGGTTAAATGGCAGAACCTGGGATATTCGAGAATCACACTATGCACGATTCTTTTTAAATATCCCCGGTTGCTGCTGTGCCTGTGCAAAGACAAATGCATAAGATAAATGTACAACTTCTCATTAAAATCACCTCTGCAATTCCTCGTCTCTGTCGGTTTATTACTTCATCTCTTATTTAGATTATAAGTTCCCCAGGACTTAGATTTGTCCTTTGTGAAGTATTATGTACAATAATGGCTCTACAACACAAATGTACATTCTATTAACACAGCCACCACCCAATGCGGTAGTATTTTGGCAAGGCAAGGCTAACAAGCCCAAGAACATCCAGATGGCCTGGTGTCTGACCAAACCTTTGCTTCAAGCCCACTATAACACAACAGCTCTTTCATTCTCTGGTACCAGAGGAGGGGGGGGGGGGAACACAAAACCAAGCGGGCTGTGAATTTAGAAGGCTCAGAATAGAATAAAGGAAACCACTTCTAATGCGTTGTAGACATAGGCGTGTTTTCTGGAATAAGGGCAAACAACTTTTAGCAATCTTAAACAGACAGAACCAATGTCTCTGTAATTACATGTTTTGGACAGCAGAGGTTGCTATGGTGCTTTTATGTATAACAAGTCCCAGAGCCTTCTCTTGCCACTTCATATACAGGAGAAAGCTGAAAGCTGTCATAAGAGAAAAGGTCTTGGACGCAGATGTTGGGGGAAGGGAGAAGGTGGTAATATACCCTGAACAAAATCACCAAACTTCTGCTTGTAGTATCAGGCACATTCTATATGCAGTATCAGTGTCCAAAAAACCAGAGGTCAATTTCAGACTGAAGTCAATTCATGGAACAATCTCATTTGTCATTTTCTCAACAGCTTTACTGGAGACCTCAGTTTTTCAGTAATGGCAGTTGTGTGGTTTCCAGGCTGTGTAGCCACCGTCTGGTAGTTTTAGCTCCTAGTGTTTCACCTGGATCTGCAGCTGACATCTACAGAGGCATGTCACAGTAAGATGGGTTTCTCTCCATGGCAAATCCTACCATGACATGTCTCTGAAGATCCCAGCCATAAATTAGGAGCTAAAACTAGTTGACCATGGCCACACAGCACAGGAAACACACAACAGTCAGCTGATTCTGGCCATGAAAGCCTTTGACAATACATTTTCCAACAATATTTACTAGATACATTTGTTTGCACTTAAACTTCCCACATCAAATCAAGATAACTTTAAATAGCATGTGCAGATGGCAACAAACTAGCTTTCAGTTCTAGAAATAACATTATCCTGAACCCTCTTCAAGGTTTGCCATCTTGGTCTTAAAGAGTAAATGAAATACCTTAAGACAACTTGAAGCAAATAAATCTGTTCAAAATATTAGGTCTAGGGTAATGCTTTTTCCAGCAGTCTTGCTGTTTATGTATATTTGAACAAATGATACAGTTCATTTAAAAATTATCAGAGTATATAAAACTTTCCTATTACTCTCTCTTCATCAGACAAAAGATTCACTTCTCAGGTTATCAGATTCTCATGTTTCTGTGTGCACATTCATCTGTTCAAAACCTTTATCAACCTACCTTTCTCCCAATAACTGGAACTCAAGACAGGTGGCACTTATAAAAATGGTATAAAACATAATTCTTAACACTGTCAAAACAGCCCTAAGGGGGGAAAAATCCTTTCAAGCCCAGTGTACTCAAAAGGCAATTACCTTGAAGAGTCAGACCTTTCAAAAGAGCTGTCTTACAGCCACTCTGAAACCCCAACAAAAGAGATGTCTGTCTTCTAATTTCCTCTGGAAGGTTATTCTACATCACCTGAGAGGCATCACCAAAAACCTTACTGACAGAACATACCTAAACCTTGCGGTGGTAAGAACAGTAACAGGCTTTCCTGTGCGGATTAAGGCTGCTACATGAGCTCACACCAGAAAAGGTCGTTCAGTTTGCTCACAGACCTGCAGTCCTTTGCATGTACGTGTTTCCCTCTTTGAATGTACGTGTTTCCCCAATGAGGTTTCCCTCTCAATAAAGAAACAGCAAAACAGATTGCTGCATCCATGCACCTGTTCAAGAACTGCATGGTTCTCAAACAGGTAAATTTGGGACTCCCTCTATTGGAGTCTTACACCAGCAGGTGAAGAAGACACCCCCAGTAATGGTTTTTGGCCTTTTCCCTAGCTCTGGCGGTGTATATTCATGTATTTTTGTTTTGTTTTTTATAATTTTTAATGATTTACCTGTTTTGATGTTTGCATATTCACCACCTCAGGAAAGCCTGGTCAGGTGGAAAGGCGACATAAAAATGTTTCCCATAAATAACATTCTATAGAGGGAAGCAGTAATACTTAGAATATGCCAGAGCCTGTAGAGTTGTGCTTTTAATGGTCATACCATGTTGACCAGGTCCATATTGTGCTACAAAGTACTGCATAGTGCTTCCAGTGTAATTAGCTTTTTTAAAAGTAAAGCATAGCCTTGGCCATTCTAGCAGCAAAGTCTACCAGAAATGTACAGCACAGCCTTGCTGCAAACTTTGCAAACCTGAAATCTTCCTGAGAAAGTTTTCCCTGCAAAAAGCTTTCTTACAAGGTCTTCAATGTTTCAGTTACATGAATTACTGGTGCTCTTTAATGGGAATGAATGTTCAATACTTTCAATGTAGTTTCGAAATTTCTCATGGTTTTATGAACCCCGTATTAAGCAGTCATCACTAGAAATATCTTGGTTATTCGACAAGTTCATCCATACCAGTGCTTTTAAAGAAGTACCAATAGAAGACTGAGAAAACCTTACTGACTGTAATGCTTCTTTGACTATTCTAGGTTTGAGGTTCGGTCTACCACAAAATGCTGAAATTGTCAAAACATTGCCCTGCTAAATATTTCTTACAATTGTATTTTGATTTCCAAATGTGGCAAACTCATCATGTAGAGGGGGTTTCTCTATCTCTCCCAGTGACAGCAATTCACATTTGCTCACTGAGCATTTAGGCTGTTTCTTCTTTTCTGGTTCTTTATTTACTGAAAATGTCAGCTAGAGACCTGTAATGCTGCTATGTGGGCATCAACTTCCATGTTCATCAAGACACTGTAAAATTGATTCAGTTGCCTCAGCTGATGGCTTCTACAGCAAGAGGTCTGCTTCCTCTACCTTTCTGACTGTCTGGTGCTCATCTTCCCTCCTTAATCTTGTGAGTACAGCTTCATAATATTGCAATCAGAGTGTTCTCCTCTGTTAAAATGAAATGGAATACTGGTCTTACCATGAAGGTTCCTTTCACTTAAAGAGAAGGACACTTTAGACACACCCTTTGGGGTTTTTGGAAGGGCAGGGGTCACTTCTTCAAAGAATAAGGGCCTATTGCAGGAGGAGATCATCGTCAGTCCAGGTTTCTCATGTATTGTTCCAATTTATAACTATCTTAGTTTCAAATTGTGATTCTCTACTTTCTGTGATGTTACATGTGCAATCTGCTCTATTTGTTAGAAATGTGTCCACAGAGCTAGTTTATTCTGGATTAGGGCACAATGCATGATGTGTGACATTAGCTACAGAAGTCTCTGACAAGACAGTGGGCACTCCCATCTCAAAGGTGACAGGATGATCTGCTTCCTGCCTCTAGGGAATATAGGTCGAAGAATGCCCAATAGTTAGAGTGTCTTCTGCTCCTTCAATAGAAAAAATCCTTCACAGCAAGCTCAACATTCCATTTTCCAGTAAAGTTATTGAATTACTGATTTCCCAAGATCAACTGCTGTAAAACTTGCCTCAGGTTTAAAATTAGTGTAATATGGTATACCTTCAGATTTAAGGTCTTTCCTTAAGCTAAATGCTTATCTCAGCAGACAGATGGACTTGCATGTGTGAATGAGTTTGCATGAGGGCTGATTTGTTTTCATTTAGTCTTCTCGCCTGCAATCTCCTTGTTAGTACAAGCTGGTTTTATGACTGAAATTTTTAGGCAAGACATGATTCTTGCAAGATGTGAGAAGAGATAAAGAATACATCATATTTGTCAGAGTTGTTAAAAGAATAGTTATTTATATTCGTAACATGATATACATTACGTAACAACGATTTTGAAGTCTAGATTATACTCTTCTGGTCACGTATGTTTACCTAAGCTTAACTGTACATGAGCGGTGGGAAGCATGGAGCAACTTATGTAATAAACCAGATGACACATGCGAAGTATTTTCTTTGACATCTTTTGTAAAGCCAAAGGTTGCATTGCTCAACCAGACCTGTTTGGTTTACGAGTCATAAACACTCAGACCTGGATTATGCCATCACTATTGGATCACATGTCCTGACCTGGAAAGCTTCAGGCTAGTTTGATCTCATCAGATCTCAGAAGCCAAACAGGGTAGGCCCTGGCTAGTATTTGTATGGCAGACCAATTGCAAACCCCCTCTGAATGTCTCTTGCCTTGAAAACCCTACAGGGTTGCCATAAATCAGCTGTGACTTGACAGTAAAAGAAAAGGAACATATTAGGAAAGAGTCTGCTTCTCCAATCTCCCCTTGATGAGGGTGAGGCAAAAGAGATCTTTATGACCCAATTCAGAGTGGGCTGGTGGGTGAGGACGGTGCCGCTCCTCCCTCTTCAAAGAGCTTTCTCATGACACAGGAAGCCAACCCCCCCCCCCCCCCAAGTAAAAAGCCTTCAAGAATCAGCCATAGAGGACAGCAGAAACATGCCACAGAAAACATGGTGTATCTCCAAATCAGCCCCACTGGCGCACAGGGGCTGGGCAGGTAGTGGAAGTCAACTAAGGTTGCTTCCACATCCTGGTCCACTGGCGCAGTCTAGGTAGGAATGGTGGCTTTCAAGTCATGCACCACAGTTACACAGCGCCTGCTCGAGTAAGTACCCCCCCCCCAAAAAAAATTCCCCTTGCACTGGCAAGGGGAACACCCATGCCAGCACAGGGTTGTGCCAGATCCAGAGGGAGATTTGAGGAACCACACACACACACACCCTCGATTGAGCTGCCTGGCATTGAACAAGACCTTGAGAAGAAATGTTAGCATTGTTCATTAAACTATTTTGTGTAAGGGTAGAGCAGAATAGAAATGAGAGAACCTGGTATGTAAACTTGTTTCAAATATTGTTGATTGATGTATTTTAGGAAATTATAACTCCATGTAGAGTATGTGTCAAGCTAAAATCCAGCAATGTAACTTTTACCATACAGTGAACTGTGCTTCCTGCCACGAGATCAGCTCTTCAAATTTCCACGTTGCTGATAACATCAACTGCCCAAGAGACAGTTTGACGATTATGACCCCAGGCTGTGATCCCAGCCAGATTAAATTACTCCAGCAAGTTGCCTTTGAACAATGTTTGGAAACTTCAGCTGACACAGCTGCAGTGTTATAGGAATGTATCATTTTGATTTTAAAACATCTTCTGTAGCCCTCAGTACCTCTGCACAGTTCAAAATGCTTGTTAATTTTTGCCATCTGGGAGATAGGAAAGAATAAAAATTAAGGCAGAAAAGAAATCATATAGTAAACAAAAGAAAATATTTAATTCAGACACAACAGGCATACAGTACCAACAGGTAGGACTACCAGCATATTTGGTTATTAAGTTAAACTTCATAACATTGAAAACATTGAACTCTTTATAGGAACAGACCCTGCTCAATTATTTGTCATGGAGGACTGCAATGGATTATAACCAACAAGTAGAATTCTGAATCTTCTTACAACTCTTGTCAAGACCCCTTTACAAGTTTCCACATGCCAAACCACATAATGGCATAAGGAGCAAAACAATAAATTTTAGGAGAACTCCTTCATGGATCTCAAGAAAAAAAATCAACATTAGAGAGAGATGAGATTAGCTCAAGAGGGGAATAAATACCAAAGGTTATAATTAATGAGAACACAGTGACCGGAACTTAACATTCCTGTCAAAACTTCATGCAAATATGAACAAGATTAGGAAGATAGGTAGAATGGCCAAGGGACAGTTTAAACTGCCTGAGGTGACCCACCTTCTGAAGGCCCTTCATTGTTGGTGCCTCAAATTCAGAATTCTCATATGCCAATCTTCAGCCATCAGGTGATCAAAATTTTAGGCATTTTTAACTATATTTGCAGGGTAGTAGAAGGGGGACATCCAGACTACTTTTCAGTGCTTGGTTTTGTTTAATCTCCTGGTTTGTTTTTAGGCTATGAATGATGCTATGTTTCGTATGGTAGCTTTTTATTCTCTTAATAAATGTTAATGGCTTTACTAACCATGCTGGGAGCTCCCTTGGACATTTCAGTGGATAGGAAAGGATATTAATATTGTATGTATGTATATATAGATGTATGAGTATATATATATATACAGATAGAGGGGAGAAAGGGGTTATCAGAGGCAGAAAGATTATTCTCACACTGGAGCCAATGTGAATCTTCAGCAAAGACATTCTAAAATTCATAGGGCTGAAAATTGATAATGCACCATGGTATAGTGGTTAGAGTGTTCGTCTAGGTTCTTGCAGACTCAAGCTCCAATTTCAACTCTGCTGTGGAAGCTTGCTGGGTGACTTTGGGCCAGTCACATTTTCAGCCTAGCATACCATACAAGATTATTCTGGGAATAAAATGGAAGAGACGAGAATGCTGTAAGCTGCTTTGTTAGCTGCGACATGCATCACATGATCTTTCTTATGGCCTTTATTTTTACATTTTAACTAGTTCTACCTGCTTAGAATTCATAAACCAAGTGTGGATATTGTTGCTTTTAGAGGCGAAATGCCGCTATTTTGTAGTCTTTTTCGCTTTCAAAATTAACGCTGGATAGATGATTCGCCAGGCGAAGCCAAAGTCTTGTAAAAAAGTGGGGAGCTAGCTCTTCTCAGTCCAACTGGGGTTCTAGATAAGATTGCTGTATCATCTGCATATAGCAGAAGTGATAGATGTTGGTCAGCCAACTTAGGTGGATGGTGTGTCAACTTATTCATGGCTTCTACTAAATCACTGATGTAATAGTTGAATAGTAAGGGGGCCAGAATGCAACCTTGTTTTACCCCTTTGTTATGTTTAATTGGCTCGGTCATAGAACCCTGAGGGCTGCACCTAACTTTTGCAACTGTATTATTATATAGTGTTCTCATTAGAAAAAATAATTTTCTATCAATGTTCAGCTAATTTGGCCCACAACCTTTGTCCTGAAACTGAATCAGAGGACATTTAAAATCAATAAAAGCTATATCCAGCAAAGTACTTGACACAGCAGAATATTTGGCAATGGGGTGATCCAAAATGAAGCAATGGTCGGCACAGGTGCATTCCTTTCTGAAACCTGTTTGTTCCTTTGCAAGACCTTCCTGGCTTTCCAGCCAGTCTTCTAACTTCCAGTCTTGCTAAAGCCTGATTGGCCGATAGTTCGATGGATAATTATTTCCTTTTTTGTAAATCGACACTATTATAGATGTGCCCCAGTCATTTGGTATTCTACCTGATCTATTGATTGCTGTAAAAAGGGCCACCAGAACAGGTGACCACTATTCCGTATTCTTTTTTAAGAAGGTCAGCATGTATCATGTCAATATCAGGGGCCTTTCCACTTTTTAGAGAACCAATAAGTTTTCCTATTTCATCCGGGGTCAGCGAGGGATACTTAGGCAGGTTTTTGATGTCACCGTTTGGATTTCAAGGAGGTTTTCAGAGGTGTAGATTTGGGTAAAATAGTTTTCCCAGATTACAGGGTGAATGTACCTATTAGTTTGTCAGCTAGACTAGGGCATGTTATGGACGTTAACTTCCAAAATAAGATCTTATTATCTATTGCTTCCTTTAATTGGCACTACGCTTTCACAGAGACTTTTCTTTTTTATAATTATTTCATATCTGTTTTTGAGAATCGTCCATTTTTGCAAGTCATTCTCGTTATTATGGAGTCTGAAGCTTAGATAGGCTTCATGATACGCTTTTTTGGCCTCCAGGCATTCTCAGCCAAACCGCTTTTTAGAGTGCTGTTTGAAAGTTTATTTGGGGCCTATTCCTAATCCATCAGATCTTTTGTTAATTGTTCGTAGCCCTCAAGGCAAATATTAATACCATCTTGTTTTGTAATTTTCCAGCTTAAGGCTTCAGAGTCAGAATTTTAAAAAATTCTTAATATTTCTAGCCTAGAGTTCCAGCTTGTCCAACACCTTTTATTTTTTTATTTAACATCACTCATGTGTCTATCAGTTATAAGCTTGTTTAAAAACTGATCAGTTTAACGGGGAGGCGATCACTGTCGTAAAAGGAACAGACTTCAAATTCCCTGATCAGGTTGATTCCATTGTCTGAGACTATTATATAATCAATTAGACTTTCCCCATCACCAGCCAGAAACATGTTTTTATGGGTTTGAAGCCAGTGATATTTTGTTTTAAATCTTTAGAACACCTTTTGGACAGAAAGAACTTCATTTCACTATCCGTTGAGTGATCTTGTGGTGGGTTCTCGAAATTGCCAGTTCTGACGTTGAAATCACCTCCAATAATAACATAGGTGTTGGGGCAAGATTTAATCAAGTGATGAATATAAGTCTCAAAACCGCTTCACAAATCTTCTCAATGATTTTTTAATTTTAGCAGGGGGAGGTATACGTTTACAACGAGGCATGTCTGCTGAGCTTGTTGTATCAAGAGTGTCATAGCATACTGTCTGAAGGCTTCTAGTTCAACTGCCTGCAACTTAATATTTGTGGCCATCATAATACACTCACACCCTTTCACCCTTCCTCTTTTGGAACTTACTGCTGGAATATCATAAGTTATATATCCTTCCAAGAAGGGTTTCTCTAAGCACCACATTTCTTGGAGGAGCAGCACATTAAAAGTTGATAAAAATTCATGTGTATCCTTGTTGAGGTATCTGCTTCTCCAGCCCATAACGTTCCAAGAAATAAGTGAAACCGGAAGGTTGAAGGAATTGATTTCAGAAGTAGTCCTGTCTAGTCAGTCTCTGGTTATCAGATCAAGAGACCCTATCCTGTTCAGAAACAGCCATTACCCCTATGGGGATTGGCTCAGTTATTGGTTGTGGGTTGGTCTGAAGATGCTGGGACCTTGTGAGTAAGTCTCCATGGCAGATTCTACCTAGAGTTGCAGCAGGCCATTCTCCCAATTCAGTTAATTCTTGTGCCCAGGATTATTTTCATTAGTCTTGACTAATTTTACTTTGAAGGGCTTTGGTCAGATGAGTGTCAGTATCAACATCTTCTAGCAGAGGCTCTGAAATATTCCGGGCAGCTGTTGCATGGGTACGATCTTTGCCATTTGAATGACTGAGGAAAGGTGATCCATTTTTGATAACTTTTACAAGATAAAAGTATGTTTTCAGTAACACTAGGTTTAAGAGAAAACTGGTTTACACCCCCGAGTTTCATTGATGAAGATTTTATGTTCCTGTTAGAGGAACTACTTAATAAAAGGCTCCTTGAAGTTACTTTCACTTTCAGCAGCATTATTCCGCTCCATGAAGGTTGAATATTGGCTCTTACTATCAAATAGACTTTTCTTTAAAAGGTCCAGTCTTTCCATTTGTTCACACACCAGGAGTTTCAAGGAGTTCCTAAGATTATCTTCTATCCTTTGATTATCTGTTTCTACACTGTTTAAATGGGGGTTTGTTGAAGGAAAGTCTTTCCACGAAGGATTATGTTCATTAACGTCCTTATTAAAGAAGTCTCTGCCTTTTTCTATGAAGGCCAAACATGTTGCTTTCTTAGTTGTTATGAATGGTAACAAGAAGTCATTCTTGAATACCCTAGTTAAAAACAAACAAACAGAAGCAAGGCGGGCCCTTGAGCATAACAAGACTGATGGCAAATGCTCTGAGTTAAAAAGAGAGGATAACTCTCTGAGCCTGAGGAGGAGAATTCAGTATTTCTACCTGTCTTAACTCCCTGGAATTAATATTCCTTTTTAAAAGAGTTCTTAGATGCCGCAACACTGATTGCTTTGTATTCCAACTTGGAATGCACACCCTGTAGTTGCAGATTGTTAGACACACTTTTTCAGCTGATAAAAACCAATTTCGTGTAAGTGAAAGCAAGCTGCGTGGAGAGGGAGCTAGTTTCATGTTGGAGGTAGAGATTGAGAGAAAACTTTAAGTCTGTGGATTCAACAGCAACATTATTAGAAGCTCTACCTGAGATGGCACGCCCTTTATCCATCTCTTTTGTCTGCAGCTGCAGTTTAACTAAGAAGGCTATTTGTTCTTTAATTTGTCTGATTCCACTGTTGGCTGAACGTAGTTCCTTACAAACATACTCTACTGTTATAGCAGTTAGTTGAAGGATGTTAAGGATTTCATTGGACCCATGGTAGGGTCCTTTCAATTGCTCTCCCGTGGCTTTAGTTGGGGTATTGTTGTGGGAGTGCTGCTCTAACAGATGTTCATCACTATGCTTAGCAGCCACAGGCATCCTGTTTGTAACTTTTAGTAACCCGTCACTCTCTTCTGAGCAATTTGCTAATACTTCAAAATGGCTGGCTACAGGCAGTTGGAACTGAAAGAAGTCTGTCATTTTTGACTGTTTAGGAGAAGGTAAAATGAACTAATTTTCTCTCTGCCGCTTCCCACATCCCACTAGAAAGCAGGTGGAGGGAGCAGTCAATCTAAGCAGTTAAGTCGCAGCCAATTAGTAGATTTTGCAGTCTGTTAGCAAAGAAACAAAAACTCAAAATGGCAGAGTCTTTAATCACTTAGGCTGCTAAATTAAGATATTCTAAAGGCTTTCGTCTCAAAGAGAAAGAACATAAATAGTGGAGATATTTACTGTGCTTGTTGAAGTTGCTGCTGAGTCCTTCCTTGACGTTGGTATACCCCCTTGCAGTCAGCTCTGAGCAAAATCTATCCCCTCAGAAAGATCTCAAAACTTCTGAATATGTGCTGAACAGTTTTCACTTTTGTATTGTCGAAGGCTTTCACTTTTGTTTCCACTGCATGTCCCTCCCTTCTCATAGTTATTTCCAGAGATCTTTTCGTTTCCAGATCTAACCCGCCCCTAAAAATCTGATCAGGGAGAAAGGGAGTATAAAAATGTTTTAAATAAATAAACTGAACTTCTTGAAACTTTGCCCTTTGAAAGAAGGGTAAGGGATTGACTTTGTATACTAGTTTGCAGAAGGACAACAGGATTGAGGGTCTGTCATTTACGTCTCACTTCCACATACTGAGCTATAAATTACCTTAATTTTAAAATTTCCCCTTCAAAAAGCACTTTATATAAATCAATCTAAAATTAATTTTATTAACAAACTTTTACCAAAATAAGGAGTTTTTAAAAAATAAATAAATTTTAACTTTTGTTTTCACTTCTACAGTGAAAAAACTACAGTTCTAGAAGTTCCTTAAGGCTACTTTAACTGACCAACAAATAAACTTAATAAACTGCAACATGCACAGTGGATATATAGATTATTTCACCATGGTTGAACCTAGATCTGAAATGCATGTTCTACTTTTAAACCATGATGTTCTACTTAATTTTCATACTTCCTTTAATTGGTTTACCATAATACTACAATTAAGAAATTATGGTTACCACTAACCTCTAATCCATGGCTTAAAGTTTAGTACTTACCACAGCCTCTTGACTAACAACAGAGCAACATTTTGAGAAACACATGGACTATGTCATTTTATAAAACATATTTAACTCATGAGTTACATTCTGTATAAATCCTCTCTTCCCTAACCACCTACAAAAATATCAAACAAATTAGTAATCTGACTCAAGATATAGCTACTTAATTAGCATCCAAACTTTGCAGTTCCTTGGTTATCTGAATGACAACATTTATCAGAACAACAACAGTAGTATTTTTGAATGTAAAACTGGCAACACCCATTTTGTGGTAGACAAATAGTGAGGAACGACCTGAATGGAGAAATAAAGGTAAAAAGAACAGGATAGTACATCCACCCTCTTTCTGACAGTCAGACTAGGATGTAGCCTCATGCCCCATAGGTCACATCTGTACAGGAGCTCATATACACAGCCCCCTGGGGATGAAGGCAGCAAACATCTGCTCAGATGTATTCTTCCTATGGGAAGAGGGGAGTCAGTTGCAATGAACAAGCCGGAAAGGCTAGGTTCAAGTTTGATCGAATTTTAGAGACCAACAATATATGTAGAGTATAAGTTTCCCAAAGTCAAAGCTTGGTCTCTGACAAAGAGTGCTTTGAGTCTCAAAAGCTTATGCCTTGAAAATCCTCTTGCTCTATTGGGTGCTACTGGACTCCAATGTAGTCATTCTGCTGGAAACCAACACAACTGTCCTCTCAAACCATGAGGCAGAAAAGGCAGTTTACTACCCTCTGGCTTCACTTCCATAACACTATAAGACATATAAATCACTGTCCAAAATTTTTCACTATAGCCAGACTCCTCCCACACCACTTGGGGCTAAAACTACGCAGGAGTTGGTTGTTGTGGGTTTTGCGTGGCCATGGTTTGGTGGTTCTTGCTCCAGGAAAACCTGCAGCAGCCGATTCCTGGCTGTGAAAGCCTTCAACAACGCACAGGGCTTGCTGGGGCGATAGCCCCTTGAAGCAAAAGGGATGGAGAAACAAACGCTCCATTCCTCACAGTGAAAACCCGAAGGTGCTTGTGTGTGTGTACATACATGGGCTGTACTGTTTGCTTCAGCCCAACTCCAGCCACAAAGCTTCCACTTCATTTTTTTAAAAAGACAGCGTAATATTAGTCACTGATATTATTTTCCCCTCCCTTCCACGTTTATCATTTGAAAATGGTGGTGGTGGAGGAGAGAATCCCAAGTTTAAAATTAAAATACGGGGAAGGGAGGAAGAGAAAGTGGGAGGGGCTGGTAAAGAAGGGAAAGGACCCTTCCCGTCCTCCCCTCCCTCTATGTGCCTGGATAGGAGCTCAATTTGCATCCTTTTTTCTGAGAAAAGCAGAGAGAATGGAGGCAGGGAAGGGCGGCAGGGGAAATCCCAGTTTTATTTTCACACAGAGAGAAAGACACACACACACCCATCCTCCCCATGGTTTTGGTGCCCTGAATGCGTGCAAAAGAAATATATTTTATAAATATGAATACGAGAATGGAGATGGGGAAAGGCGGGGGGGGGGAATCCCAGTTTTATCTCAGACCCCCCTCCTCCCCATCGTTTTTCTGTACTCAGGAGCGCGTGCAAAATGACATATATTTTGTAAATATGAATATAACATGAGAATGGAGATGGGGAAGGGCTGGGGGGAGGCGGCAATCCCAGTTTTATTTTTCTCAGACACACAGCAATCCTCCCCATCGTCTTTTTTGCACTCAGGACTTGCGTCCAAAATGAAATAGATGTTGCAAAAATGGATATAATGAAAGAGCCGGGAGGGGGGGGGGAAACGGGGGTTTGAGAGGGAGAGACAAGCCAGGCGCTCCTCCTCCCTCGCTTCGCCACAATGGCTGCTCCCGCTCCTGGTCGGCGTCGCCCCCTCCCCACGACTGCTCTCTCAGCCCCCCCAGTAGGCCGCGGAAGGGCCCCCCTCAGTTCTTCCACACACAGCCCCCCCCCCCCCCATACCTTCAGTGTGACGTCGTCGGGCTTCCAGTCAGGCCTCAGCCGGCTGAGCAGCTCCAAGGCCCCCCGGCGGTACCCCGCCCCTCCGCCGCCGCCCGAAGGGTCCCTCTCGCTGACCACGATGTCCAGTTTGGGCACCTCAGGCGAGCCGGGCGGCACGTGGATGTAGTTGGCCATGGCGACGCGGGGTATGTGGGGGGGGGGGGTCTCTTTAACGGTCTTTAACGGTCGGGCGGCGCGAGGCGGGCGGGAGGGCGTCGTCACGCGAGCGGCGTAGCCGGCGACTGAGGCGCGCGCGAGACGCGGCCTCCGCTCTGCGTCCGAGGAGGGAGGTGCCCGGAACAGCCGGAGGGAGGGGACGCGGCTCCTCGGCTGCCGCTCCGCCCCCCGCGCCGGGAGGCTCCGCCCCCTCACTCTACAGGACTCCTTCGGCAGAGCCGGCTTCGGGAGGAAGATCTGGAGGGGCGGGGCTTCTGAGAGTGACAGGAGGCAGGGGAAGGCGGGGCTTTTCCAGTGGTGACGCAGCAGCCGGGGATTTTCTTCCTTTTCTCCCCATTCCTACCTTCCTGGCCAGACTGGGTGAATCCCAGTTGGCAGGTCACTGGTTTGCAAGACAGGAGAGTTTACCTAAAAACATCAAAATTAACCACATAGAGAACTAAACTCACCTGATTCAAACGATCTTGTGGGGCTCTAAGGCACTACTGGACTCAGATTGGCTTCCAACCAATGTATCCATATAAACATCGCTCCATGTATATAAAAGGCAAGGTTTTTGAAGAGCTGTGCAGGTGCACTGATGTGAGCATGCACAAGGCATATTGGTGACAACTCACACGTTTCTACAGCCTGTTGTATGTTGTCACACACCAGGCTTTAATGCAAGTATAACATAATAACATATGATATAACACATAATACTATACCTAGGCTACAAAGTCTCTATATGTAAGCTGAAGAGTGCCAGCTATATGCATATACAGACTATTATATCATGAAAAATATTCTTTACACATGAGTAGACACAAACATCATTATGAAGTCATAAATGCAAAGTCTGTAAATATTTGATAGATGAGCCGCCTGGTTTTCATGCAGATTTTGTGGATTAATTCATTTTGCACTTAATCGCTTTGTGGTGTCTTGCTTGCACGCTTCTTGGGACCACCTTCCGTACTGGTATACTAGAAAATCCCATGCTTCTAATATTAAGAGTAGCGATTCTTAAATCTGCTGTGAAGGTGTCAACCTAACGCAAAACTAAGACGCAATCCACGAAACGAGCAGGAAAACCAGGCAGTTCATCTATCAAATATTTAAGGACTTCCCTTTCACAACTTCACAATTACGTTTGAGTCTACTCAGTGTAAAGAATGTTTTTCGCAATATGATTAATAGTTTGTTATAATAAATGTATGCCTATAGTTGCCACTGTTTTGCTTACATGTAGAGACTTTGTAGCAAAGTTGCTTACATGTAGAGACTTTGTATAGTATTAAGTGTTTATTAAACTGTACCCACTATTGGTTGTTGTGGGCGTTCTGGGCTGTGTGGCCGTGGTCTGGTAGATCTTGTTACAGAAGCAATACAGTCCAAGGGTCAAAGTTCAAGGAATCAATCAGGAGGGGGTCAGCAGTTTCAAGGTTAGTTGAACTAATGAACTAATTGTGTCCATGCCTGGCACTTCCTTCTAAAAGACTTCATAGCCACCCAGGAGAAACTCAGCATACAGACTTCCTTTCAGGAGTCATCCTGCGAAGACTCATCTCCACAAATAGCCTGTGGCTTGCATCAGTAGTCAAGCGCGCACTGCGTCTTTGCGCCTGCAGTTCTGCACTCAGCCTCTCTACGGACCTCCAGGGGGACCGTGGGCAGTGGTGGGATTCTAATAATTTAAAAACCAGTTCGCCCCCCCTTGCCGCACCCCTCCGCCATGTCGGGGCCCCCCGCCACCCGTTTACCTGCTGCTTAGGAACTTCTTGTGGGGAGGTTGAAAGCCCCTTTGCTCCCCTGGGAGAGGAAGCTCTGAAAGCCCCCTCGTTCCCCCTCCCCTGAAAGAGAGGGGGCGATGGGGCTTTTGGCTCCTCAGAGCAGCCAGGTGGCCCTAACAACCGTTTCATTGAATTCAACAAAAAATTAGGTACAGTTGTATGTATTTATCAGTGGTGGGATCCAAAAATTTTAGTAACAGGTTCCCATGGTGGTGGGATTCAAACTGTGGCATAGCGCCAATGGGGCTGGGCGGAGCACGACGGGGGCATGGCCGGGCATTCCAAGGGCGGGGCATTCCTGGGCGGGGCTGTGGCAAGGACGCAGCTGCTGCGCCGGTCCTCGGGCGGGAAACAAATGCACACAGGCGCAGGCTGCCACGCACACCGGTGCACCTCCTGCTAGACTGCTTCAAGCTCTGCGCGCTACTGCCGAGAGGAGGGGCGTAACTAAGGCAAAAATCACATGGCAAAATCACCAATTAGTAACCCCCTCTCAGCACACACAAATAATTAGTAACCTACTCTCGGGAACCTGTGAGAACCTGCTGGATCCCATCTCTGGTATTTATGCGAACTGGCTGAATCCCACCACTGGCCGTGGGGCTGGTCTACCCAGGCTGCCTTACTCAGGTGCTGGCTGCTGCTCCTCCAGGTGTAAGGAATTCCAAAGAGCAGAAATAAAAAGGCTTTTGATTATAAGTCCGTTTATTCAGACATCCTGGAAAGCACACACACACGACATGGCAGGAATGAGCAACCCTGCTTAAACAACAGGTTATAACGCTGACTAACCCATCCCCCCTGCCCCGTTCTCATGAGAACGGAATTCTACTATGCAAAAGCAAGATAAGCATTCTCACAAGGTTGGTGCAGGTTTTGGCCGGACGCCCAGCCAAAAGAATCTCCGTCAAGGCCAGGTTAGGCTGTAAGGGAAACAAGAACGACTGAGATCCTTACACTCTGCCTCTCCTAAAAGAAATCTCCTCTTTTTCCCCCCTCCCCCGGTTTGTCCGGAAAAGCTTGGTGAAATGCAGCAATTAAAGAGGGGGCATCGATATTCTCCTTATTCACCCATTGATTATGGCCAGAAGAATAGCCAACCCATGACACCAGATATTGTAAACGTTATAAAGAAGCGAGAGTCCAGAATAGCATCTATTTCATAATGCTTATGTCCATCAATTATAACTGGCGGGGGTGTCTCCGGAGGGTCGTGCCAGGCATCTGAAGCGGGAGCCTCCTTGAGCAAGCTAGAATGAAAGACGGGATGAATGTTACTTAGGCAGATCTAAGCGAGCAGTAACATCATTGATCACTTTTGTAATCTGAAAGGGACCCACAAATTTCTTGCCAAGTTTTGAGTATTTATGCACGTCTGGAAGGTTTTTAGTGGACAAATAAACCCAAGCTCCAACACGTAAGGGGAATTCTGAGCGGTGTTTATCTGCCTGAAACTTTTGGGCTTCTTGAGCCTGTTTTAAGGTAGACTGAACTGATTTCCAGCCTTCAGCTAGTGACAAAATCCATTGATTGAATTCTGGTGGCTGCAATACCTCCGCCGGCAGCTGGGGCAACGGCGGGAAGGATTGGCCAGAGACTATTTCGAATGGGGTTTTCTGCGTACTGCTATGAATTGCATTATTGTAAGCATACTCTGCAAAGGGAAGCAATTCACACCAGTTGTCTTGATGGTAGTTTGTATAACAACGTAAATATTGTTCCAGTGTTCTGTTCGTTCGTTCACTTTGGCCGTCACTTTGAACGTGGTAGGGGGCGGCGACTGCTGGTGTGGTTCCCAACAACTCCAGGAATGCCTTCCAAAATCGAGAAATGAATTGAGGGCCACGATCCGATACCACCTTCTCAGGAGAGGAATGTAGGCGGTAGATGTGTTGAATGAACAACCGGGCTAGTTTGGGGGCTGAAGGTATGGTGGTGCAAGGAATGAAATGCGCCTGTTTGGAAGAGATCCACCACCACCCACAAAACAGTGTTCCCGTGACTGTCCGGCAAGTCAGTGATAAAATCCATTGAAATAACCTGCCAGGGTCGGGAGGCAACGGGGATAGGTTTCAGTAATCCATGAGGCTTTCCCGTATTGACTTTGGCCTCCACACATATGGAACACCCTTTAATGTAAGACTCCAACGCCCTTGCGCATAGAGCGCCACCAAAACTGGCGGGCTCGATGAAGGGTTTTCAAAAACCCGAAGTGCCCAGCCTGACGAAAGCATCATGGCATGCTTGAAGAACCTGCTTTCGGAGGGGAGGAGGAACATACCAACACCCCCCCCTTTTCCAGACACCATCCTCCAAGCGTAGCTGTGCATCTTTTTCCTCTGTTGGCAGCTCGCGTAATCCCGCCTCCTTGAGTTCCTGGAGGAAGGGGGGGACGATGGCTGGGATGGGCGTAGGGGTGACGTAGAGGATTGTGAGCGGGTGACAGCCAATCCTAGCTGGGAGGAGAGAGAACGGTGCGTGGAATATCCCGTAGGGATGCGTCTCCCCTCCCCGGGGAGGCGGGACAATGCATCAGCCAGCTTATTGTTTTTACCAGGGAAAAAGTGGACCGTAAAGGAAAAGCGAGAGAAAAAATCAGCCCAACGTAATTGTTTAGCGGACATTTTGAGGGGTGTGGAAAGCGCAGCCAAGTTTTTATGATCCGACCAGACTCTGAAAGGGTGCTTGGCTCCTTCTAACCAATGGCGCCAAGTGCTCAACGCGAAGTTTGATGGCAGCGGTTTCCTTATCTCCAACAGTCCAGTTTAGTTCGGAACCAGAAAATTTTTTGGATAAATAAGCACACGGTACCAATTTATTGTCTTTATTTTTCTGCAAGATGGCAGCGCCCAGCGCCTTGTCCGAAGCATCCACGTGAGCGATGAAAGGAACCTCAAAGACGGGATGTGGCAGAATTGGCTCCGTTGTGAAAGCTGTTTTCAGCTGCTGGAACGCTTAATTGGCATTCCTGTGACCAGGGGAGGGGGACCCCGGGCTTGGCCGCAAGCGTCCTTTCCTTTAGTGCGTAAAAGATCAGTGAGTGGTAAAGGCAAGTTTGGCAAAATGGGGAATGAAGTCACGATAGAAGTTAGCAAAGCCTAAGAAAGATTGCAATTCCCTTCTATTGGTGGGGGCAGGCCAGTCAACCACTCGCGGCCACTTTAGCCGGGTCCATTTCTAGACCATCAGAGGATATTCGATAGCCCAGGTAGTCTATGGAGGATTGGTGAAAACAGCACTTTGACAACTTGGCAAAGAGGGAGTTATCAAGTAAACGTTGTAAAACTTCCCGGACTAAAGCCTCATGCTCTTCCAGGGTCTGTGAGTAAATCAAAACATCATCCAAATATACAACTACTCCCTTGTACAACAAATCATGTAATACTTCGTTTATGAGGGCCATGAAAGCCCCTGGGGCCCCAGTTAATCCGAAGGGCATTATTAAATATTCATATTGCCCGAATTTGGTATTAAATGCTGTTAAATGTTCAGTACCCCTTCGCGATGCGGACACGATAATAAGCTTCCCCGCAAATCCAATTTGGTAAAAATCCGGCCTTTGCCTAGGGCATCCAAGAGGTCCTTTATTAAGGGCAAAGGATATTTGTTGGAGATGGAAACAGCATTTAGTCCACGATAATCAGTACAAAGTCTTAACGAACCGTCTTTTTTTCTTAACAAATAAAACAGGGGCGGCATGGGTGTGTTTTGTGGCTCGCCGTATGAATCCGCGGGCTAAATTTTTATCTAAGAAGGCGCGGAGCTCCTTTTCCTCGGTGGGACTCATGCGATAGATCCTACCCTTAGGTAATTGGGCTCCGGGTTGTAGCAGGATCTTGCAATCGGTATCTCTATGGGGGGGAAGCTGATCGCACTCCTGTTCCTGGAAAACTCTGGATAGGTCTTGATACGCCTTTGGGATTTCTACAGCAAGGGGAGCCGACAGTACATTGAAAGCTGTAGCGATGGTTGCTTCCCCCTCCCCTACCGATTGATCTCCCCCCCCCATCCATGTGATCTCCGCAGGGGGGATCCGAGAATTGAAGGATTCGTTCCTTCCAAACGAAGGTTGGTTCGTGTAAAAGTAGCCATGGCATACCTAATACAATGGAGTGCTTTGCAACTGGAGCAAGAATGAAACTAATCTTCTCCCAATGATCGTTGCAACGGAGGAGTACCGGTTGGGTTTTGAACCGGGCTGGACCCTCACCACCCAGCGGGCTACCGTCCATTTGGGTGAAGGGAATGGGCTTCACCAAGGGAACTCGGTCTAAACCGAGTTCCTCGGCCACTTGCGGTCTCATAAGGCAGTGGGAGCAACCTGAGTCCACAAGTGCAGAGGCCAAAATGCGCGTATGTTTACTGGGGTTGGCTAAGGAAGTCAAAATAGTAATGGGCGCGCTGCCTTAACTCACCGGATCAGGAGAAGGATTAAGATCCACGGGTGCTGCTGAAAGACTAAGCGCAGTTTCTTCCTCTTCGACATCCTCATCAAAAGTAGCTTTGGACGATCCTTGAGTTGGCAGGCTGGATTTGCGTGGAGGCTTGGCAGACGGAGTGCGGGCCCCCGGGAGGGGAGGCTTCTGCTTCTTCGGGCAGTTGGCAGCCAGGTGGCCAGGCCCTCCGCAGTAGAGGCACAATCCCAAACGGCGATGGCGTTCCGACGTGGTCTCGGCCGCTACGGCCGGGCTTGGTTTTCTAGCGGCCGGCGCCGGCGTGTTGGCTGGTTTCGGGCGTGGGCGCCTCCAGCGCCGGGCATAGGCAAGACAGGCAGCAACCTGCGAGCCGAAGCTCGATCCAACTGGCATAGCGCTTATGCGGGATCCGAATAAGGATCACTGTCTCACGAAGTTTAATATCCATTGCTTCAAAAAATACTGCATTTCATGCGCTCGGGCCAGTCGGTGGAAGTTTACTGGCAGCTGTTCGGAATTCACGGGCAAAATCAGCAAAGGAGCGGTTGCCCTGTTGGATGGTTTTTACTGTACGGATAGCATCGTTTTCAGCATTGGGATCTTGGAACCGAATGCGCAACGCTTGGAGTGAAGCCCGCTACCATGCGGGTATCGTCCCCCTGCAATTCATAAAGAGTAACAAACCACTCAGCGGCTACTCCCATCCAACTTACCGACCCAATGTCTCGTATTTTTTCGCGTTCAGAACGATATAGATCATGAAATTCTTGCATATGAGCATCGCAGTTGCAGGATAAAGTAAGGAAGTTTGACGCGGTACCATCAAAAGCGAAGCTGGGATGGGGGTCTGTAGAACCCTCTTTCAATCGCTCTAGGTGCGTGTTGGGGTTGCTGCTGCATGTAACCTGGTTGTTGTACTGGATAGGGTAGAGGCGCTGGAGGAGCAGGGGGTTGAGGAGGTGCCCCAAGTTGAAAAGCTGGAATCGGACCGCGAGGCGCCGCGCCTCCGGCAGGAGGGAGGGCCGCCGGTGCGGGGGTGAAGGTGTAGGCACCAACTGGGGCTCTAACCAACGTCTCACGTTGCCATCGTAGAGTTTGCTCCCGTTCAGCTAATTCCCTTTCCTTGCGTGTTAAGGCATCTTGAATTAGCGGCGTGCAAAGCTGCCCTCTCGATCCAATTTGGCTCTTCGCCTCGCTGAACGGCTAAAGTCAGTTCATTCTGGGTTTGGATGGTTTTGATGTTTTCGCGCTGGCTGTAAATCCAGTTTGGACTGATCCAGCACTTTGTCATGAATCGTTAGATTCTGTTGATACTGTTGACGCAACGCTTCTCTTTCACGGTCCAACTCCATTTGGATTTCCTTGCGTTGCTTTTCACGGTCCCGTTGCAGACTTTCACGGTCCCGTTGCAGATTTTCGCTCCTCTTCCCACAGTTCGCTTTCGCGCTCCCAGGCAAGTTTACGTCCCGAAGCATGGCCACCGCATCGTCCCAATTTTCTTTCGAGGGCATGGGTAACGATTCGGGATCGGGATCCAGTTCCTCCTCTGATGGTTTTTCCTCCACGCCTCCAACTGCTCCACGGATTTCACCCATTCGCTCGTTCGCTCCCGGGTTTGGTACTGCCGAGGTGGTGTGGAACCCTCTTCTGATCATCGATCCAACCCTCGTCATCGTCCCTGCTTCCGCTGTAACTTTGGGACGAGCTCCGGTGCTATGCCACTGCTGATCTTTGGGAATATCCTCGAAGTATTTGTCCAGGAACCTTTCAATGGATTCTTGGGTGTCAGCATGAATGGTAGATAATCCAAACTCCTCAGGGACTGGCTGCATCTGGGGTTTGTAATCCACACGTTGCCGGGTGGAAATGAACCGGTCAACAGGCGCTCGATCCATAGATAGCGCCCCAAAATTCTCATGCATCTCCACACGATCTGAACCATGTCGATCGTCCTAAGGGAAGAGAGGCAGACTCGAACTGGACCGAGGTCGGGAGAGAGTCACCAGCGAAACCGGATCATCCCCCGGATCCTCGGAGTCTGGAAGGGAAGGCTCGAAACCCTCTATGGGGGCTATCGTGCCTTCCACATGGTCAAGAGTACTCAATCTCTGCATGTTAGAACACCAGAGATCCAAACACAGTCAAGAGAAAAAATGAGTTAGATTCCTGCCATAATGTAAGGAATTCCAAAGAGCAGAAATAAAAAGGCTTTTGATTATAAGTCCGTTTATTCAGACATCCTGGAAAGCACACACACACGACATGGCAGGAATGAGCAACCCCGCTTAAACAACAGGTTATAACGCTGACTAACCCATCCCCCCTGCCCCGTTCTCATGAGAACGGAATTCTACTATGCAAAAGCGAGATAAGCATTCTCACAAGGTTGGTGCAGGTTTTGGCCGGACGCCCAGCCAAAAGAATCTCCGTCAAGGCCAGGTTAGGCTGTAAGGGAAACAAGAACGACTGAGATCCTTACACCAGGTAAGCCCCATCCCCCATTGGTTGTCTGCTGCCAGCTTTGGTCCAGCCGCACAGGGGTCCTCCTTCTCCTCAAAGGAATCCTCATGTCACTGGGCTGGACCCTGACACTGCCATTTCCCGCAAACAGGCTCAGTAGATTTACATTTAAAGCAAAACGATTACAACACATACCACGGCACCTCAATGACCGATAACTTGTTCATAATGATGAGTTCCCCTGTAGAAAATGGATACTTACGGACAGAGGTGGGATCCAGCAGGTTCTCACCAGTTCCCGAGAGTGGGTTACTAATTATTTGTGTGTGCCGAGAGGGGGTTGCTAATTGGGTCCGCTTTTCCGCCTCCACGCCCTCACCTCCCCGAGAGGCATCCTGCCTTTGAACGTGAAGGTTCCATATAGCAATTGCGACTAATAGTGTCACTCCCTGAACTGGGTTAATACCTTCCAGGTACCACAATTCATGGATTCTCAGCCTTTCGTACCTTTTATCTCACCACTCTCTATCAAAGAACCTGTGTGTTTCACCATGGCTGTGTTCAGATTTGTGAGTTGGGGCATTTTCTATAATGTGATGATGATTTAGAAATGACCTGGTGCAAAAAAAATGGGGGGGGGGTTGTGGTGGGGTGGCTGCCCATGGGGGGGGCATCCAACTCAGGTTTTGCCCAGGGCTCAGGTTTGCCTAGGTACACCTCTGCCCCCTTTGCTGAGGGGGGGCGGGGGCTGGCGAGGGAACCTGTTACTAAAATGTTTGGATCCCACCACTGCTTAGGGAGGGTGAATTCTACAACATGGTACCCTACTTCGCTCCCTGTCCTTTCCCACCTCCACTCCCCCCCCAAAACCTCTAGGAATTTCCCACCCCTAACCTTCCATCCCCTGCCAGTGGCCAAAAGGGAATCTAACAACTTTAACTAGAATCTTTATCTTCTACTGCAGAGCTATGGAGCTACTCTCTGAAATGCAAGTCGTTTGCAATTGCTTGCAAACCTGGACTGGCCAGATGGCTTCCTGTCCAAGTACTAACCAGGGGCCACCCTGGTTAGTTTCTGATGGCTGATACAATCAGGCTAGACCCAGGCCTATCACTAGACCCAGCAGCAGTGGCGTAGGAGGTTAAGAGCTCGTGTATCTAATCTGGAGGAACCGGTTTGATTCCCAGCTCTGCCGCCTGAGCTGTGGAGGCTTATCTGGGGAATTCAGATTAGCCTGTACACTCCCACACACGCCAGCTGGGTGACCTTGGACTAGTCACAGCTTCTCGGAGCTCTCTCAGCCCCACCCACCTCACAGGGTGTTTGTTGTGAGGGCGGAAGGGCAAGGAGATTGTAAGCCCCTTTGAGTCTCCTGCAGGAGAGAAAGGGGGGATATAAATCCAAACTCTTCTTCCTCTTCTTCCTCTTCTTCTTCCTCTTCTTCTTCTTCTTCTTCCCAACCAAGTACTAACTGGGGCTGACTCACTGTAGCTCCTGAGAGCAGACAAGATTGGGCCATCCAGGTCAGGGCGGTCCTAGACTTTCCCCATTCGGTTTCCACCTGCAAGAGGAGGAAAAGGTGACAGAACATATTTGCATTGCTTTCGGGCTAAGTTTTGGAACACATGACCCTGCTTTCGCCTGAGTCAGACAGTCTGGTCTGCCAAAATGTATTGTGACTGGCAGTGGCTCTCCCAGAGTCTTAAGTCGAAAAAGGCCTTCCTGACATGTGCAACCTGATATATCGGAGGTGGCATTTTTTTTTGTTTAGCTTTTGTTTTTGCTGTCAAGTGGAATCCGATTTATGGCAACCCTGCAGGAATTTTCAACGCAAAAGACATTCACTGATGGTATGCCATTGTCTGGCTGGTATGCCGTGATGGTTTCTCATCCAAATACTAACCAGGGCTGATCCTGTTTAGCTTTCAAGATCCTATGAGATTAGTCAGGACTAATTAGAGGTGCTGGGAAGAAGAAGAAGAAGAAGAAGAAGAAGAAGAAGAAGAAGAAGAAGAAGAAGAAGAAGAAGAAGAAGAAGAAGAAGAAGAAGAAGAAGAAGAAGAAGAAGAAGAAGAAGAAGAAGAAGAAGAAGAAGAAGAAGAAGAAGAAGAAGAAGAAGAAGAAGCAGCAGCAGCAGGAGGAGGAGGAGGAGGAGGAGGAGGAGGAGGAGGAGTTTGGATTTATACCCTGCTTTTCTCAATCATAAGGAATCTCAAAGTGGCTTACAAACTTCTTCTATTTCTTTTTCCGCAACGGATACCTTGTGAGGTAGCTGGGGCTGAGATAGTTTTGAGGGAAGTGCGACTGGCCCAAGATCACCCAGCAGGCATCATGTAAGTGCGGAAATAAACCCAGTTCACCAAATCAGAGTCCCCCACTCATGTGGAGGAGTGGAGAATCCAACCTGGTTCTCCAGATTAGAGTCCACTGCGTAGGAGTCCAGTGGCGTAGGAGGTTAAGAGCTCGTGTATCTAATCTGGAGGAACCGGGTTTGATTCCCAGCTCTGCCGCCTGAGCTGTGGAGGCTTATCTGGGGAATTCAGATTAGCCTGTGCACTCCCACACACGCCAGCTGGGTGACCTTGGGCTAGTCACAGCTTCTCGGAGCTCTCTCAGCCCCACCCACCTCACAGGGTGTTTGTTGTGAGGGGGGAAGGGTGAGGAGATTGTCAGCCCCTTTGAGTCTCCTGCAGGAGAGAAAGGGGGGATATAAATCCAAACTCTTCTTCTTCTTCTTAACCACTACACCACGCTGACTCTCATTAATTAAAACTGGGACCTTTGTCAGGTGTTTCAGATGCTCTGCCGCTGAGCTACGGTCACACCTGAGGCGAAAAACTTTGCAAATTGGAGGGCGGAATCATCCTGTGTCTCTTCGCCACTCCGTTCCGATTGGTTACTGTTCTACGGCCATGTTCCGTCTATCCCCACACACGTTATTTAAAAAACTGCCACAGGAATGGAGGGACAAAGGACGATCGCAGGGAAGATAGGTCGATCGGGCAACGGCGCAGCGCAGCGCCGTCTTCCCGGTAGTTTCTGGGAACGTTAAGTACTGGAGCACTTGTCCCGGGGGGGTTGGAGTCAGAATAAGCGTCATGTCGCCCGACCGAGCCCCAGCGATGGCCGTCGGGTATGAAACAGCCAGCCATAGCCCTTTCTGATCATCACTTTAGGGTCAGGAAGGAATTGTCCTCCAAGCCAGATTGGCCAGAGATCCTGGAGGGTTTTTTTTGCCATCTTCTGGGCATGGGGCAGGGGTCACTGTGGGAGCAGGGGGTGGAGGTAATTGTGCATTTCCTGTACTGTGCAGGGGGTTTGACTAGATGATCCTTGAGTCCCCCTCCAGCTCTGTTTCTTTGGCGAAGGGAGTTTTGACTTTCAAAAGAGCTAAGATGGCATCACTGTCAGGATTCAGCTAGACAGGATCATGTTTTGTCACTCGACTTCGAACAAGATGGCTTTTCCACCAGGAAATGCATGAAAGGTGGGTGCCCATTTTAAGAGGGGTATGGACCTATTATTTATACCTGCTAGGTTATAACACAGAAAGGATGTCTAAAGTGTGTTGCCACCTTTTGAGACAGCTAATTGCTGCAGCCAAATAATCTTTAGCCCAATATTACAAAGGACAATTGTTGATAGAAGCAGAGCGGTGGTTATGCAAGATGTGTTATGTCATGCTTCTGTATTTAAAAGAGTAGAAAGATCAACATGCAAGCTCTTTTTATGCAACACTGGTTACCTTTTATTGTGTGTTAATATATTAGCTATGCAAGCCCAAGGATAATGACTCCAGTCTAAGCCCATTCCTTCCAATGGGCTTCGACTGGGGTAAATCTGTATAGGATTGTGCTCCATGTTCCCTGAGAAAGTTGCAAAGTTCTTATTTTAACATAGAATAATTGTGTAGACTATTAAACACTGGATATATCTTCAAAAATGTACAAGTCAACCATGTGATATCTAAATTGGGTATTTTAAAGCTGTCCATGTTTATAACCACTGGTTATGACTACCTGTACTGGTGGTGAATTCCACCATTTAATTACTCATTGAGGAAACAGTATTTATTTTCTTCTCTCCTGAACCGATTTGCCAGGACTTTAATTGGACTCTCTGGTCCACCGGCACTCTGACGCATGGTGGGACAGGAAGTATGTTGAGGCAAGAAATCTTGTCTAGGCACACTTCCTGTTTGCGATGCACCAAGAGAGGAGATTTCTTGCCCTGACGCACTTCTTTTTGCCCCACGTGTACGTCAGCACTTCTGGCGCAACTTTTTGTGCCAGAGCGGGTAGTTAGCCTCTGGGTTCTATTCTATGGAAGAGGAAAAAGTTTCCTCTATCCGCTTTGTCCACCCCATTCATAACACTCATGTCAACTGAAGTAAGAGCACTTTTCCACGATCCCCCCAAAATGGATGCAAAGAAATAAATAACGTAGGGAGAGAATGATTCTTGCATTTCAATCTTACTTCATTTAGAGAGATTAGATGTGAACATACATTGTGTATTCCAAAGTAGTTGTGCATAGTGTTGAAATCCTAGTATGTTGCGCATAGTGTTGAAATCCTAGTATGTTAATGAGCCAGACTCATATACAAGCTGCACACCAGGTTGTGTGTGTGTGTGTGTGTGTGTTCTATGCATTGGTAAAGACAGGGCCCCCCAAACTTTTTGAACCTGTGAGCAACTTTGGAATTCTGACATAGCGTGGTGGCCACAGTTGCAAAATGTTTGCCACAGGAGGTAGAGCCAGCTGCAAAATGGTTGCCCCAGCTTCTCTTCGGTCACACAGTGAAGATTTTTTGCGTTGTGGTGGTAGCTGCTGCCAAAGCAACATTTTTTAAAAGTCTGGACAGCCAATCAAATCTTGAGCAGCCAATCAGAGGCCACATTGCACAAAGTTCCCACAAGGCCACACCCACTTTATAAAAACACTTCACGCTCGCCAGGAAATATGTTGGTGGCCGCCATGGTACCTATTGGCACAGAATTGGGGACCCCTGGCTGAAAGATTATTCATAGCAAGCACTGTACTCTCTCAGCCACCCACAAGGTTGTAGTCGAAGCGGCAAACCTCACAGGTTGGACTTATTTTCAGAAAATATGTAGATACCGCTTCCAAAGCAGGCCTCCAAAGCAGAGGAGCCTGAAGGTTATGTTGTAATTCTGTGTTTGTAACATCCACCCAAAAGTACTAACAGTTCTTTCCTAAGCAGCATCACACCCTTGTAAGCTCATTGACTTCAACGGATTTAGAAGGGTGTTGACTCTGGACGTTTTCCCACTTACCAGTAGCTGCGTGCTATTGTAGGCAAGTAGTGCGGGGTCCCCCGGCACTCCCCACTGCAGGGACGGCGACAACGCAGCCGCCCCGACTCTGCCGCTCTCGCGCCCCCTCAGCGCGCGTCATTCCTGGCGCTCTTCCAAACTGCGCCTTTTGATGACCCCGCGCAGAGTGCGGGGTCGTGGGGAAGCCCAGGCGCGTGCCAGAAATGACGCGCACTGAGAGCAACGCGCGGCATAGGGGGGTCGTGGCAAGTGGGGAAACACCCTCTGTATAGTCAAAAGCTTCTCGTTTCAAAATTCAGAACACACAATGAAGCAAGCTTGACAGCCCGCAAAGTGTAGCGATTAGTCGCAGTGGTGGCGAACCTTTGGCACTCCAGATGTTATGGACTACAATTCCCATCAGCCCCAGCCTTCATGACCAATTGGCCATACTGGCAGGGGCTGATGGGGATTGTAGTCCATAACATCTGGAGTGCCAAAGGTTCGCCACCATGGGATTAGTGTCAAGCTGGGATCTGGAGACCCAGATTTGAAGCATCACGCTGCTCAGGGAAGCAGGGTGTTCGAGGCAAGAGATGAAAGAGGCGGTTTGCCTTGTAGCAACCCTGGACTTCCTTGGTGGTCTCCCATCCAAATATTAACCAGGGCCTATCCTGCTTAACTTCTGAGTTAACCAAATATTAACCAGGGCCATCCAGGGCTCGGAAGTTGAGTTTACCGCAAAGAGATGCAGCTAACTCGCTGATTAAAAGGCAAAATGTAAATGTTAGTTAGGAACTACTTTTAGGATAGGAAAGAAAGAGAGAGATAGCATGCTGTTATCTTGCTAGCTAGGAAGAGTCTCTGCAACGAACCTCCGAGAATAAGCAGGATATTAGACCCGAGGGTCTCAGTCTAAGGACAGACAAGAGGTGACACTCTGAGAAACAAGAAATGTGTTTTCTACTAGGAATGAAGAGATGAGTCACAAGAGAGGATGCTTGTGGCAGGACAAGAGAAGACCGTGGGATGACTAGGCTGAAAGGCAAGGCTTGTATCAGATTGCACGTATTGAGCATGCTTAATAGGCTAATACATATTAACTTCTCCTGTGCGTACGACAAACTGTATTATAATGAACATACAAGAAGAATATGGGAGGAGGGGCCACATATTAAGGAGGAATGTGTAAATAGGCGGACTGGAAAGTTGTGACCCTAAGTTCCCTTAGCCAATGGGGGAACAGAGAGGATGTGACGAATTTGGGAGAAGGGAATAAACATGCTGTAGATATACTGTTTCGGCGGAGTCTGCCCATGTGGGGATGGCTCCCCTTTCTTTGCAAATAAAGCTACTTAAAACTCTCTTCTGTTGGCTTGATATTTGGTAAAGAAATATTGGGCACCACAACACAGAAGGACGGCGGGGTCACAAACTTTAAAGCCCTCTCCAGTTGGCCACTTGCTTGCCCCCCACTGGGTCTTCTTCTCAATTCCTATTATTATTATTATTGTTGTTGTTGTTGTTGTTGTTTGTTTGTTTGATTGATTGATTGATTGATTGATTGATTGATTGATTGATTGATTGATTGATTGATTGAGTGAACCGCCCCATCCCCGGAGGGCTCTGGGAGGTGTACAACATAAAACAGCATACATAAAATCATCATAAATACAGTTCCCATAAATACAATTAAAACAGCAGTTGTTTCTCAAGATAGGTATCTCACGAAGGACCTTACTTGAACTTAAACCCTCCTAGAAAGAAGGAGGGGGGGGAGACAGTGGGTCCTGATGATATTAGGGACCCATGGAATAGGGGGGCGGGGGCACATTAGACATTGCTGCATCCAGCAAGCCGAACATTGGTATTTCCAAATTCAGAATAATGCACCTCACATACCAGATTCTATCCCCCCCACACACAGATTCAAGATAGAAGGAGAGATCTGGCATTTGGGAACATGTGCTGGGCCCATTATCTTGATGACCCAGATCCCCTCTCCTGTCTTTCACAAGGAGCCTTTAACTAATGTTAAATGATCTTCCTAGGAAGGTAGCTCACTGATTTGGATCAAAACTACCACAAGGAATAAATAATTTGTAGTATTTAATTCATTTATACCCCCCTTTCTCCCCTTACGGGAACCCAAAGCAATTATATTAGTCTCATAAGAACATAAGAACAAGCCAGCTGGATCAGACCAGAGTCCATCTAGTCCAGCACTCTGCTACTCGCAGTGGCCCACCAGGTGCCTTTGGGAGCTCACGTGCAGGATGTGAAAGCAACGGCCTTCTGCTGCTGCTGCTGCTCCCGAGCACCTGGACTGTTAAGGCATTTGCAACCTCAGATTGCAAATCTGAGATTCTCTCCTCTCTTCCATTTTATCCTCACAATAACCTGATGGCGTAGGTTAGGACGAGAGACTGTGACTGGCCCAAGGTCACCCACCAGGCTTCTATGGCACAAGTGGAGATCTGAACCTGGATTTCCTATTTATCAATCCAATGCTCTCAAACACTGCATCACACTGGCCATCCTAATAAATGTGCTTATCCTATGCATTCTAATTGAGAATGATGGCTGCAGCCCTAAGAACACTTTCCTGGAAGTAAGCGTCATCGAATGCAATTGGACTTCCAATTAGACCTTTATAAACTCTCAGCCCCGTTGTATTCCACGAGACTTTTGTGGGTGTGCATTCAGTGCTGTCAAATCGCTTCAGACTAATGGCAACCCTACAAATCAGTTCTCAGAGAGACCCAGTGTGGTGTAGTGGTTAAGAGCAGGTGGATTCTAATCTGGAGAACCAGGTTTGATTCCCCCCTCCTTCACCTGAGTGGCAGAGACTTCGCTAGTGAACCAGATGTGTTTCCATACTCCTACATTCTGCTGGGTGACCTTGGGATAGTCACAGTTCTTCGGAACTCTCTCAGCCCAACCCACCACTGTGTTTGTTGTTTGGGGAGGGGAAGGGAAAGGAGAATGTAAACCACCTTGAGTCTCCTTACAGGAGAGAAAGGTGGGATATAAATCCAAATTCCTCCTCCTCTTCTTCTAAAATATCCTATCAGTAACTGAGCCCTCCAGGGGAGGGCGGTATATAAACCTAACCAACCAACCAACCAACCAACCAACAAACAACAGCGTTGCTCAGGTCTTGCAAACTGAGGACCAGTCTGCATGGTTGCTGATTTTTTCTTCCCTGCTTCCAATGAACTTCCTCCCTTTCTAGCAGTTCAGTCCCAGTGAATGTTCCTGGTCATTGACCTCAAGCAAGAAAAAAAAAGGAGAAAGGAAAAAATGAGGGACTCGAGGAAATGATTAATAAAAGCAGATCATTATCTGGTGGAAAAAAATGTGCCATTCAACTGCAAAAGATTAACCCTGCAGCATAACTTATGTCAACTCATAGTTCAGTTAATACCGGCTTCCGAGTAATTTTCAACCATTGATGGCCCTTCATTTAATGCCAGACTTCATACCTGGTACTAATTTTACTTGTGTTTGCCTGGCTCCTTTTCTTTTCTTTTCAATTTTTATTGATATTTTGGATTGTTACAGATTTATATTGTACATCTTATATTTCATCCTCCCTATCCTTTTACCCCTTTTTTGTCCCTCCCCCCTCTTCTTTTCTTCTTTTGATGTGCAGCAGCAGGTCCATTCTTTTTAATCTTCTCATCCAATTTTCTTCTGTAATTCCAATTTCGTTCAACCAGTCTTTGAATTCCATCCAGATCCACTTCATGTCTTTTTGTTTTTCTTGCCATATTTGGTTTCTTGACATCATGTCAAAAATTTCTAATTGTATTTGCTCCCATATATATTCCAACCATTTCTGCATTGTCCAGATTTTTTTGTCCTTCCACCCCAATGCTATTACTGCACGGGCCGCTCTGATCATGAGTTTGAATAGCTTTCTCTTTGGCTGTTTCCGCATGGTGTCGATGGGGGTTGGGTCGGCGCATTCCACGCCGACCCAACCCCCCCCGGGACCGTTTGCATGAACGGTTCCAGAAACAGCCGGGAAGACGGCGCCGCAGAGCGCTGTCGGCCAGCCGACCTGGCGTGTCTCTGGCCATCCGGCACGTCGCCGAGGCCTGGAGACACACACCCCCGGCCCTGCGCGACTACTCCAGCGTCGCAGGGCAGGGGGCCGTGTCCCCAGGCCTCAGCAACGCGCCGGATGGCCGGAGACAAGGTAAGTGAAGGGTGGAAGGGGGGAGGGCGCCTTCCCGAGCGAGGTTGGAAAATGGCGGCTTCGCGCTGGTCGGGCGGTGCGAGGGTGGCGCGAATGGCTCCCTGGGGACGGCATTTTTGCCGTCCCCAGGGAGCCATATACCGCCCGTGCGGAAAGGGCCTTTCTTTGTTCTATTATTGTATAATCCAATATTCCTACAAATAAATCTATGTTTATCTTTATTTTTACATTCACATATTTTTCTATATATATTATAACATCCCCCCCCCCTCCCGGCTCCTTTTCAAAGCTTTCTGAAGCTCTGTGTCTATCTGCTGATGTTGCATCTTTGACCACGCAATCCTCTGTAGAATGACTCCTGTGTAAATTAACTGATTACAGTTAACTGCATTAACTCTGGCCTAGGACTGCATCCACTGTACTCAGAGGTATGTCTTATTTCCTCGGATTTTGCAGCCATGCAGCCCCATCCAAACCCAGAGGTGGGGGGCCGTGGCTCCCAGATGGCACCATCCTGCCACCTCCAAGATGGTTTTCCAGTGGCATGTGGAGATGGGAAAAGGCCTGAAACCCACCCACCGACCCCCTCCAGAAAGCCCCATAGGGCTAACAGGACGTACACCACCAAAAGGGTGTCCATTGGACATGGCGCTGTAATCCCGGCCCTGTATCCTGGGAAGGACCAGTAATGTTGCCTCTGCGCCTAGGAATCAATGGGGGGGATCCAAAAATTTTAGTAACAGGTTCCCATGGTGGTGGGATTCAAACTGTGGCGCAGCGCCAATGGGGCTGGGCGGGGCACGACGGTGGCGTGGCATTCCGGGGACAGGGCATTCCTGGGCGGGGCTGTGGCAAGGACGCAGCTGCTGCACCGGTCCTTGGGTGGGAAACAAACGCACGCAGGCACAGGCTGCCACGCACGCCGGTGCACCTCCTGCTAGACTGCTTCAAGTTCTGTGCGCTATTGCTGAGAGGAGGGGCAGAACTAAGGCAAAAATCACGTGGCAAAATCACCAATTAGTAACCCCCTCTCGGCACACACAAATAATTAGTAACCTACTCTCGGGAACCTGTGAGAACCTGCTGGATCCCACCTCTGCGAGGAATCCCTCCCTTCCTGCATGGATCCCACCTGCTGGATCCCACCTATGCGAGGAATCCCTCCCTCCCTGCATGCTGGTGTCTAGGTGGTCTCCTCCCTAGGTGTGTCTGCTCCCTCCACTGGGGTAGGTGCTCCAAGGAGAGCAACCATGCCAGCACACAGCCCTGCTACCCCCACCCTTTGTTGGGGCTGTTAGTCTAGCATCCTTTCTTTTTATCACGCTTCCGTAGCCTTAGTTCCTATTCTGCTTCAGGTGTTTTCAGAAGGTACCCTCCGAAAGGTTCAGAAGGTTCCCCAAAAATAAGACATCCCCTGAGAATAAGACGTAGTAGAGGTTTTGCTGAAGTGCTAAACAGAAAACATCCCCGAAAGTAAGACATAGCAACGTTTTTGTTTGGAAGCATGCCCATCGAACAGAACACCAGAGCATGCAGCTGAGGAGCAGAAAAATAAGACATCCCCTGAAAATAATAGCGCATCTTTGGGAGCAAAAATTAATATAAGACACTCTCTTATTTTCGGAGAAACACGGTAGCTGTGTTGGTCTGCAATAGAACAACTATGTGGTGGCGAACCTTTGGCACTCCAGATGTTATGGACTACAATTCCCATCAGTCCCTGCCAGCATGGCCAATTGGCCATGCTGGAAGGGGCTGATGGGAATTGTAGTCCATAATATCTGGAGTGCCAAAGGTTCGCAGCTAGAATCCAGTAGCACCTTAGAAAACAGCAAGGCTTGGGGGGTGGGGGGAGATCAGGGTATGGGAGTCAGCACTCTGACCAAGGGAGCTTTTTCTCTTGAAAGGTTATGCCTCCAAAATTTTGCAGGTCTCTAAGGCGCTGCTGGACTCGATCGCAACTGCTCTGGATATGTTAATTATGGGTTGTGGGAGTTGCAGGGTTATTCTTTGGGTTGCATTGGCTGATTGCTTTAATGGGAATAATGCACAGAAGTCGTTCTGGGTGTTAAGGGATATCAAACAGTCTGCTGCGGGAATGAAGGAAAACGGGGAAGAGGAGGAGGAGTTTGGATTTATACCCCGCCTTTCTCTCCTGCGAGAAGACTCAAGGTGGTTTACAAACTCCTCTCCCTTCCTCTTTGCATGCGGAGCGTTCTAAAACAAGGACAGTCCAGAACATGGTGGATGAAATTACAATTCTACATAGTTCTTTTCCTTGAAAAGGGTATATCATTAGCCATCACTTCTTGTTTCCTGGACTCTCGTTTCTAACCAGTTCTCAGAGGCCTCCACCCAACACTAATGGTGTCTGACCTGCCAGAACGGGACATGCATTGTTATGCAATCACTATTACCTTGTTTCTTGAATTTCTAACCATGTAATAACTTAATTTCTCTAGGGTTTTTCATTGCCTTGTGGGTGTTTAAGCTGCTGCTTGTCTGTGCTTTGCTTTCTGTGTTGAGGATGCATTTTTTTTTTGCATACAATAAAGACAAGTAGAAGATACTGTCTTTGATGTAAAAGGAGTGTCAGAGCCAAAAGATAATCATAAAATCATAGAGCTGGAAGAGACCTCAAGGGCCATCAAGTCCAACTCCCTGCAATGCAATAACATGGTAGAATCAAAGGTAAACAGGCAGGGCAAAGGCTAAGAAACTGGGTGGGTTAGTGAGGTCACGGTAAAGAAAGGACTGGCTGGGTGAGTGAGTGAGAATAAGGAATAGAAAGGACTAGGTGGGTAAGTGAGGACAGGGCATAGAAACGACTGGATGTGTAAGTGAGAGCAGGGCATATAGATAGGACTAGGTGGGTAAGTGTGGGCAGGGCTTAGAAAGGACTGGGTGTGTAAGTGAGAGCAGGGAATATACATAGGACTAGGTGGGTAAGTGAGGGCAGGCATAGAAAAGACTCAGTGGGTAAATGCAGGCAGGGCATATAGATATGAATTAGGTGGGTAAGGCATAGAAAAGACTGGGTGGGTAAGTGAGGGTAGGGCAAGCAAAAGAATCAGAAAGTTTTAAGACAGAACCAAGGAATTCCACTACCCTGACCTGGACAGCCCAGGCTAGCCTGACTTCAGATCTCTGAAGATAACCAGGACCGGCCCTGGTTCAGTGGTGGGATCCAAACATTTTAATAACAGGTTCCGATGGTGGTGGGATTCAAACAGTGGCGCAGCCGCACACACGCACCTCCAGTCCCTATTGGGCAGGGCGGTTGCTTTAGTAACCCCTTCTCGGCACTCAGAAAAAATTAGTAACTACTTCTAGAGAAGTGGTGAGAACTGGTTGGATCCCACCTTTGCCCTGGTTAGTACTTGGATGGGATACCTTCAAGGAAGTCCAGACTTGCTATAAAGAGGCAGACAATGGCAAACTACCTCTGTCCCTCTCTTGCCTTGAAAACCCTGTTAGGGTGCCATAAGTTGTCTGTGATTCACTTGATCGCACCTTCCATTACCAAGGAGTTTCGAACTGGAGATTACCAGGATCAACCTGTCAGCTTCTTTCTGCTTTCTTTTATAGACTGCAAAACTTGTCACTCATTGAACTACAAGCTGCCAAAAGTCAGGTGGCTCACCAGCTGACTGATCAGCATCCATTTTTGCTAGTCCCTTGAGGCTGCAAAAAGCCAAAAGTGTGTCGAATGCCTGACAGGCTGCCTTTGGTGGCTGGGGAGTTCTGTTTGGTTCAAACTGCCTGGGTTTGTTATTTCTCTCCCACACAGAGGTACAAAGCGCCTCTAGCTAAGAAGGTATCCGATTACCCTCGCCTTTAATTGTTTATTAACTGAGAACAATTTAATGCCACCTCTCCAGGAACATGCCCCAGTCAGATACCAAAATAAAAATATAACAGAAAAAAGTAGAGCAGGTGCACTGTAATCTGGACAACCGGGTTTGATTCCCCACTCTGCCACTTGAGCTGTGGGGGCTTATCTGGGGAACCTTGTGCACTCCAACCAGTGGTGGGATCCAAAAATTTTAGTAACAGGTTCACATGGCGGTGGGATTCAAACTGTGGCGTAGCGCCAATGGGGCTGGGCGGGGCACAATGGGGCGTGGCCGGGCATTACGGGGCGGGGCATTCCTGGGTGGGGCTGTGGCAAGGATGCAGCTGCTGCACCAGTCCTTGGGCGGGAAACGAATGCACGCAGGCTCAGGCTGCCACGCACGCCAATGCACCTCCTGCTAGACTGCTTCAAGTTCTGCGCGCTACTGCTGAGAGGAGGGGCGTAAGGCAAAAATCACGTGGCAAAATCACCCATTAGTAACCCCCTCTTGGCACACACAAATAATTAGTAACCTACTCTTGGGAACCTGTGAGAACCTGCTGGATCCCACCTCTGACTCCAACACATGCCAGTTGAGTGACCTTGGGCTAGTCGCAGTTCCTAGTCGCAGTTCCTTGTTGTGGGCAGGGGGAGAGGGAAAGGAGATTGTAAGCCCCTTTGATTCTCCTTACAGGAGAGAAGGGGGGGATATAAATCCAAACTCTTCTACAAATGTTTTAGGGTATATTGTTATTTTAATTGTATATTATAAATTCTATTTTTTTATATTGTTGTAAGCCACTCCGAACCTGCTGGGGGGGGGGGGGAGAGTGGGATAAAAGGTCTTGAAATACTTTACCTTGGTCAACTGGAGTTCTCTCCTAGTCCACATATGTTTGATTGTGTAGGGTAACTTTGGAATCTGAAAGCAGCCATTTGAACACCTAAGAACCAGCAATCTAACACATGCAATCCAAAAGACAGTCAAGATGATTTCAACATGAATCCCAGGAAAGACAACCAGCTCCAACCAAAATTATCCACTCAACAAAAGCTTTATTTATATACGTTTGCTGCCTGATCTTCCCACTGAGACACAAAGCGTACTACCCGAGGTGGGATCCAGCAGGTTCTCACAGGTTGTCGAGAGGAGGTTACTAATTGGTGATTTTGCCACGTGATTTTTGCCTTAGTTACGCCCCTCCTCTCAGCGGTAGCGCGCAGAACTTGAAGCAGTTTAGCAGGAGGTGCACCGGTGTATGTGGCAGCCTGCGCCTGCGTGCATTCGTTTCCCGCCCAAGGACCGGCGCAGTGGCTGCGTCCTTGCCACAGCCCCGCCCAGGAATACCCCGCCCCTGGAATGCCCGGCCATGCCCCCATCGTTCCCCGCCCAGCCCCATTGGCGCTATGCCACAGTTTGAATCCCACCACTATGGGAACCTGTTACTAACATTTTTGGATCCCACCACTGCGTACTACCCAATTAAAGGCAATACAATCAACAATACAATTAAATATGATTACAACATTAAAAGAGCAGTAAAAGATTCTATGTGCAACAAAATTAAAGCAGGGGTCCCCAACTTTTGGGAGCTTGCTGGGCACCCCTGGAATGCTGGCACAGCATTCTGGGCGCTGCCACAAAAACGGCTGCTGCAACTTACCTTCGATCATGCAGTGGAGATCCCTGTGCTGTGGTGGCAGCTGTTTGAAAAAAAGAGTTTTTTTAAAAAAATCTGAACAGCCAATCACATCTCCAATGGCAATCATAAATGTTGCTGAGCAGAAGCCCCCCCTGGCCCTAGGCACTGTCCAAAAAAACTGGAGGGCACCAGGAAAGGTGCCCTGGATTAGAGTGTTGCAGTAGGATTTGGAAGAACCCAGTTCCCATCCCTACTCTGCCATAGAAATGTGGTGGCAGTTTTGGGTCCAAGTCACACACCTTCAGTCTAACCTACCATGCAGGGCTGTTGTGAGGATAAAATGGTGGAGTGGGGACCAGCATCAGAAGCAGCTGTGGGTTCCCACTGAGGTCAGAGGTGGGATCCAGCAGGTTCTCACAGGTTCCTGAGAGTAGGTTACTAATTATTTGCGTGTGCCGAGAGGGGGTTACTAATTGGTGATTTTGCCACATGATTTTTGCCTTAGTTACGCCCCTCCTCTCAGCAGTAGCGCGCAGAACTTGAAGCAGTCTAGCAGGAGGTGCACCGGCGTACGTGGCAGCCTGAGCCTGCGTGCATTCGTTTCCCGCCCAAGGACCAACGCAGCGGCTGCGTCTTTGCCACAGCCCCGCCCTGGAATGCCCCCCCGGAATGCCCGGCCACGCCTCCGTCGTGCCCCGCCCAGCCCCACTGGCGCTACGCCACAGTTTGAATCCCACCACCATGGGAAACTGTTACTAAAAATTTTGGATCCCACCACTGACTGAGGCCATAGAGTTGGGGAGAAAAGGAGTGCTGTAGAGCCCATCTTCAGGCAGTGTACTCTATGGTATGATATCCCACTGAAGTTCCTTCCCAAATCCCACCTTCCTCATGCTCCACACACAAATCTCCAGGTATTTCCCAACCCAGAGCTGGCAACTCTGTTTATTCAATGTATTGAGAAAAGAACAGCTTCAATGGGGAGGGTACTGAACTTATCTCATTTGTAGAGTTGCCAGCTTCAGGTTGGGAATCACCTGGAGATTTGGGGAGTGGAGCCTGAGGAGGGTTAGGAGAGGGGCTTCAATGGGGTATAACGCCATGGAGTCCACCTTTCAAAGCAGCCATTTTCTCCAGGTGAACTGGTCTCTGTTGCCTGGAGGTCAGTGTAATCCCAGGAGATCTCCAGCCACCTGGAGGCTGGCAATGCTACTGATATGGTTGGAACCTTCCCTCCCTGTCCGTGTGCCAGAGACCAATTCACAGCTATATATCTGGTATTGATAGCGGAGTCAGAAGTGATTTTATTCCATTTCTGGTCTTGTTTTGAATAAAGATGGAACAATGTTTTATTTCTGTATAAGATAGGTAGGAACAAACTGTATTAGATAGAAAGTAGGACTTATAGCTATCTTTTGTATTTGCGTCTGCATGGAACCTCCTTGGCTCAAGGTAGGAATCCACCCCTGCTCCACCTGGGCATGTCCCTTTCATTTGTAAACCCCTGAATGGACGTTGACAAAAGGGACCCCGGAAGAAGCGCCTCCATCTGCCTAATCCCACCAGCAGGCAGATAAGGGTGCCACCGTCGTTAAGTTTCATTTCCTGATCCCAAGCACCCAAAAGACTCTTTTGTGTTCTTCTCGCCAGTGCCTACATCATTGCCTCGCCCTGCCTTTGCCACAAACTTCAAGAAGGGACTGCCCACTGGACTCTAATTGGTTCCCATGTACCTGTAGATGTATGATTGGTTGTCATGTATTTTGTGAATGAATGGATGTAGGCTGTCCTGTATTCTCCCGGACTCCCGGCGGGAGAAAGTGTATTTAAGATGTTGTAAAGCTGCTAGGCAGCGCAGTTGCCGTGGTGTGGAGGTGCTGACACGTAGGTCAGCATCTCAATAAAATCTTTATTATTCCACTATACTCGCTGTGTTGGGTTCCATTTCTGTTCCCCTGCGCTGCCGAGAGCTGGTTGGTCTGGAGCTATTAAAAGTTACCAGGCAGCGCGGTAACAGTTTGAACAGTCTGACAATCGACAATTGAGCATGTGCTCAAGTAACGCAACAGTGAAGCAAAACTAGATCGCTAAATTATTATTAATTCAACTTAATAAGCCGCTCTCCCCCAAAGGGCTCAAGCAGTGCAACAGTAATAATGTAAATCAGCCCACCCCCCTTTTGAGCCCATGGGGAGCCTTTTTGAGCCTACAGCTTTCCTCTGCTTAGAGCCCTGAGTGAAAATGGGATACTTTTACAGGCTTGAGAGGAGGCCCAGCAAAGGAAGGAATGTGCCTGACCCCTCTCTGAACAGATGAGCTTAAAAAACAAAAACGCAGTATTAGCCCAGAAGCAGTTTGGCTTGCTTGGGAATCAGCTGCACCAAGTGTCATCACATCAGATTTAAGCACTGGGCTCGCCTGAGGAATACAAAAGCTGATTGTTCTGTTTGTGAGCGGGCTTAAGCTCATTAATGCCCCAAGAAATACCTGGCACAACTCTGCCAAAGGTCACACCGATCAGGCTGTAGATAAATGCCGTGCCTCCCGTCGCTCTGCTGAAAATATCCTCTGCTAAAAAAGAAATCAAAGAGGACTGTGGTGGGGATTGCACGTCCCCTACTCACGCTGTACTTTGCTGTAGAACTCAGCGTTGCAGCATCACCCCAAAACTGGTGCCTGCATTTCACTATATTTGAAAAATATTGGTAGTCATATGAGTGGCACAGACTATATTACATTAGGTAAGATGTACACGCATACATAAGTCATTTTCAAATTTGGCCAAAGCAATGATCCTGATTTTTTTTAACGGCAGCATGGTGTAGTGGTTAAGAGCAGGTGCACTCTAATCTGGAGGACCAGGTTTGATTCCCCGCTCTGCCACTTGAGCTGTGGAGGCTTAACTGGTGAATCAGATTAGCTTGTGCACTCCAACACATGCTAGCTGGATGACCTTGCGCTAGTCACAGTTCTTCAGAGCTCTCTCAGCCCCAACTACCTCACAAGGTGTCTGTTGTAGGGACAGGAAGGGAAAGGAGTTTGTAAGGAAGGGAAAGGGAAGGGAAAGGAGCCTGTCTTAAACAACTCTGTTTATAAATCTGGTTGTTTAATGTATAGCTTTTACTGTTGCAAACTGCTGCTTAGGTTTTAAATGGTTTTAGTGTTTTATGTTGTGGATTTGCTGTTCGATTGTACAGCCATATTGTGAGCCGCCTTGAGCCCTTTGGGGATAAGGCGGCCTATAAGTTTAATAAAATAAAATAAAAATAAATAAGCCACCTTGAGTCTCCTTACAGAAGAGAAAGGGGGGATATAAATCCAAACTCTTCTTCTTAAACCAAATTGAAAGTTTCTTTTTGGCAGTGGTTCCGGAATCAGTACCCAGAGCTGATCGCGATGGGATCAGTATACTCATCCCACCAGAGATCAAGAGCCTCTGATCTCCAACTACATTTTCCTTTTAGTTCCAGTCAATTACTTATTCACTTTCAAAATCTAAAATAAAACAAACCTTGAACCTGCAAGGCTGGGGATCTTGGACACCAAGTAACTGTTTATTTGTTCTTCTTGGAAACATCATTGATTTTTAATTTGGTAACACAGTAACAAAGTTCATTGAGGGCTTTTAAAAAAGAGACTACAATTGCAAAAGAACATTCCAGAGGGACACCTTTATAATAGAACAGGATTGTAGTTTACGGCATTTTAAAAAATCTTTTGATCCACTCTCTGTATTGCATGTAGCATGTCTTGCCTTAAGTAGTTGATTGTTCTGTAATTCCTAGTCCCACAGCATTGTTCATTGGCTACCTTAATCTGTCTGGTTGCACTGCTTTATCATGTAATTGGCTTTGAGTCTGTGAGAAAGGCAGACGAAAAATGAATCAATACATTATAATTTCCGGGAACGTTTTTAGTAGCAGTAAATAAGTCTGCATTAAAAAATATGCAGGTTAAACACAACAGATTCATGAAAGTATGTTTTTGAGAAAAGTTCACTTCATCAAAGGCATGATCCTCATTTAACAGCAATGTATGTGGAGCAAAGAATAGATCTGACAGTGTCGCGTGCAATGTCTGGAATGTTGGATTCTGAAGTGCTTTCAGACCTCCCAGTGCACAAACAGCGCTAGATCGCTTGCAGGGCACGCTTAACGGGAAGGAAGACCAATCAAACTGTCCGGTGCTCTTCCACACGTCCTCGCAAGCCTAACTGGGCAACCAGTCAGGTACATATCGGCGACTCCGCATTCGACCATTACTGCCTTCGAAGGTCCATACCGGCGGGGTTTAAGCAACGGCTTCCGACAGTTTATTGTGATCGGTCACCGCTTCAATAAACTGGACATTAAAACAACAAAAAGCGGAAAAAAAAATCCGAGCGAGGTTCCGAGCTTTTGCCTCACATTGCCGAGCGCGTGCGCAGACGACACCCAGCAGCGTTCCCCCGACGACGGGGCGAGCGAATCTTTTCCTCACACGGACGCGCGCGTGCGCAGATGACAGCCAGAAGTGTTTCCGCGATGCCCAGGCGACACGCTGCCGCGCGCGTGCGCGGGTGACAGTCCTTCACGCATGCGTACTCAGAGAAAGAACGGTGCCTAGAAACCGAAAAGAGAGGGCGAGAAAAACAGGCGCTGATGGCTGGTCCCCGCGCGGCGCATGCGCCTTGGCGGCAATAGGGCGACGTCTCTGTTCTATGGGGCGCGCGCTTTGGCCGTTACCTCAGCAGCAACCGCCGCGGGGAAAGGGAAGGGTGGAGCCCGGGGAAGATGCCGGGGAAGCTGAAGGTCAAGATTGTAGCGGGGCGGCATCTGCCCGTCATGGATCGAGCCAGCGACCTGACGGACGCCTTCGTGGAGGTTTGGCCTCAAAATCCGTGCACCTGCAACTGCTGCCTCACCTGGGCCCCCTCCCCTGGCAGGTGGCAGCCCCCTGCCTCCATTGGCGTTCCCCTCCTGAAGTGAAAGAAACGGGGTGGGGGGTGGGGAGGAGATTACTCCTGTAAATATGAAGGGAAATCCGGGTTACACGGGTTGGCATCTGATTCACGTGTGAATGAATGAGGACGTGAAGCTGCTGGGTACCAAATCAGGCTTTCCCACATTGGCTGCCAGCCTAGAAGGATATATAGTCGTTTAAAGGGCCAGCGCACACGTTATGAAAGCCTGTGTGTTCCCGGGTGCCTGCACTGGTTTTTCTGTGCTGGAAATGCACTAAAATGGCAAGCACTGGATTGAAATACAGTTATCCCTTCCAAGTCACAACTTTCTCCATCGCAATTTTGACATATTGCGGGTTAGCAGAAGAAGTTAAAAAGGGATTTTGGGAGGAATTTTGCAAACGATGCGCAAAGGCTGGCTGACGACGCAGGAATAGTTTAGAGACTCTGAAATGCATAAAATATACGCATAGCTTTTTATAACGTTTTATTATATCGTGCCGTAAGTATACACAGTTTCTTTTTTTTTAAGTTAAAAGGAAAAGCAAAAAACCCCCAGACTTTTTCTCTGGTGTGAAGGGGGGACCAAAACATTTTTACGTACATTTCCAGATTGTGGAGGGTGCCATGCCACTAACTGCTGCAATGTGGAAGGGATAACTGTATACAAAATTTTAAGCCTATAGGACAAAATCTTTTTGTTTGTTAATAATATGCAATATTTTTAGACTTGTTGTAGCAGTAGTTGTATGAAGGAGGATTTTTTGGTTTCTAGTAGTTAGAGGCAAGCAATTTGATTTTCCAAACTCTGCTAGCACTGCACTGGAATAAATGGATCTTCCAGGCTGTAAAAGCAGATTGTGATACCACGCCTCTACCCCCGTGATGTGGAAGGGGTAACTGTAATTCCCACGTGCCTGTGGCCTGATATAGATAGGAGAGAGGTCTTAAGAGAAGAAAGAGTTTGGATTTATGCCCTGCTTTCCTCAACTGTAAGATCTCAAAGCGGCTTACAAACCCCTTTCCCTTCCTCTCTCCACAGCAGACACCTGGTGAGGTAGGTGGGGCTGAGAGAATTCTGAGAGGACTGTGACAGGCCCAAGGACACCCAGAAGGCTTCATGTGTAGGAGCAGGGAGACAAACCTGGATGGCCAGATTAGAGTCCACAGCTCTTAACCGTTGCACCGTGCTGACTTCCCCTGACCTGAAATGGCCCCAAGGAGCTGGAATTTGCCAAGTTTATGCATAGCCTATGTGTACATAGCCTGCTAGTCCAGCCAAGCCTGATCTCTTCAGTTCTCAGAAGCAAAAAAGAGTCCACCATGTTTTGGATGGGAGACCACTACACAGAGGCAGCCAATGGCAAACCACCCCTGACTAACTCTTGCATTGAAAACCCTATGGTGGGGTCATAAGAACATAAGAACTAGCCTGCTGGATCAGACCAGAGTCCATCTAGTCCAGCACTCTGCTACTCGCAGTGGCCCACCAGGTGCCTTTGGGAGCTCATGTGCAGGATGTGAAAGCAATGGCCTGCTGCTGCTGCTGCTCCCGAGCACCTGGTCTGCTAAGGCATTTGCAGTCTCAGATCAAGGAGGATCAAGATTGGTAGCCATAGATCGACTTCTCCATAAATCTGTCCAAGCCCTTTTTAAAGCTATTCAGGTTAGTGGCCATCACCACCTCCTGTGGCAGCATATTCCAAATATCAATCACACGTTGTGTGAAGAAGTGTTTCCTTTTATTAGTCCTAATTCTTCCCCCCAGTATTTTCAATGAATGCCACCTTTTTGAGGTTGTGGGCACATTTGGAATTCTGACATGCCATGGTGGACATCAACAAAATGACTACCGTGAGAGGCGGAACCAGCCACAAAATGGTTGTTGCAGTTTTACTTCAGTAACACAGCGTACATATCCTTGTGCTTTGATGTCAGCTGCTGCCAAACTAATGTTTTAAAAAATCAGCACAGTCAATCAGATCTTCAATAGCCAATCAGAAACCTTATAGTGGTTTAGAGTGATAGACTCTGATCTGGAGAACTGGGTTTATTTCTTTCCTCTTCCTCTCCTTTGAACACATCTTGCCCTAGGCACAACAGCTTTAGGCCAAACTTCTCAGCTTTAACTTTGGTTGGGTTCTTGGATCTTCCTTCCAATGTAAAAATTACTTTTTTGCTCAACAATCCTGAGGCTGAAATAACTGAAAGTGTAGCCAGATTTTTGCTGCTCGTTTTGGATTAGGTTCCCTTGGCTTCTGTTTGCATTACTCACACTGTTCTTTATTGGATTTACTCCTGTTCTTTGCCCCTATGTTGTATATGCCTAATAAAGGTCTCTGAATCTGAATCTCTACTCTTCCACATGAGCAGCAGACTCTAATCTGGTGGACTAGGTTTATTTCCCCACTCCTACACATAAAGCCTGCTGGATGATTTTTGGGCCAATCACATTTCTCAGAACGCTCTCCGCTCCACCTACCTCACAAGGTATCTATTGTGGGGAGAGGAAGGGATAGAAGTTTGTAAGCTGCTTTGAGACTCTTTGCAGTTGAATAAAAGCAGGATATAAATCCAAAGTCGTCTTTTTCTAGCCGTGTTGGATTAGAAGTAAATGACACTGTGGCCCTGTCAGGTGCTGTTTGGTCCTTTTTTAACGCAGGAATACATTCTAGTTAATGCAGTTCTGCTTGCTTTCATTGAAACAAACAGTTGCACTCTTGGGGGGTTGCCTTAGTAAGAAGTTATTTTGAGACTTGGTATTTAAGAAAGCAGTGGTGTTGAAATTCCAATGAATGAGGTGATACCTGACTTCTTGTTGTTGTTATCTACCATAAATCTTGGAAAGGAGGCAGGCTGTAAACTTAAATGAGCAAGTAATCTGAGGCCCGTAGGTTTCAGGTCTGCCAAGCCAAATGCATCCCACATGGCTCTGGGAGATAGCTTATGAATAAGGTCATAGTAACAAAGCACTGGGAGAAACTTGGGTTGCCCAGTGCAGGGGGGGGGGGGGCAGGATAGATGAGCTGCTGCTGTGCATGGTGTAGCCCCGCTGCAGCATCACACCCAGGAAGAAAACAGGGAACATCATCTGAAAACCCCTATGCAGACCAATGGATTGCATCAAGCTATTTGCTGGCATAAGTCCGTGCCAGTAAAAAGACATTCATGGGCTGAGAATCTGAGGCCCCTTCCGCACATCCAGGATAATGCACTTTCAATCCACTTTCAATGCACTTGGCAGCTGGATTTTAGTGTGCGGAATAGCAAAATCCACTTGCAAACAGTTATGAAAGTGGATTGAAAGTGCATTATTCTGCATGTGCAGAAGGGGCCTGAGAATCAGGAAACTGATTATAGTCAGCTCCACCCCTGGGAACACCCTCATTGGTGCCAGTGCAGACTCCTGCACTGGAGGCGTGCTGGTGCCACAGCTGCGTTGGCGCCCGGCTGTTGTGTAGCCATGCAGCTCACCAGGGCTGATGTAAGTGCCCTAGCACTGCCGTAGATGCCACTTGAGTACCATTTGTGCTGGGCCATGCCATGTCCAGAGCCCTTTCACACACACACTCAGGATTGCACTGTTAATCGGTGTATAACTCTTCCCAAAGTTTTTTTTTTTGAATAGTTATATTTTTACTGTTCTCTAGAAACCATGCTGCCATACCCTCCCTGGTATTCTGTAATTGTGACTCTGTATTGTACTGCTGCCTACTGTACCTGAGACAATAGGGAGAAGGGTCTTGAATAAATGTTATGGTATGTCTGGGGAGGTGTTGTCCTTGAGTTTCTCGCTTTGAGACAGTTGAAGGCTTTAAAGGTCAAAGTCAATATTTGCAATTGGGTCTGGGGACAAATAGGTAATACCTGAAGCGGAAACAATTTTGGAGTTGCATTTGGCAAATTCCAGTGAGTTAATTCCAGTTGAATTCCAGACCAGTTGAAGTTTCAGTGGCATCCCATTGAGCTGTTGTTGTACGGCTTGGTGGGTCACAAGCTAGACAGACCTAACATAGATTGTTGTTGGGTTTCCAACTTCTCTTCACTCAGCATATCCAAAAGCAGCTTGTGCGTTTGACAAGGAACCTCAGTTGATTTTGGTGTGTGTATATTCCTGCATGATGCATGTAATTAGAAATGCGTGTTTGCTGTGAGCGCATGTTACAGATTTATAGGAAAGTAAGTCTTTTTTAAAAATTCAAGTGATAAACTATTTTCATTTTTATTTGTACCAGTTATTATGCAGATTTCTACTTGTTTGGCAGTTGCTAAAGATACAGATTCATTTATTAATTCCTCCACAGAAATGATTTTGCTGTATGAACAAACCAGTAAAGCAGTTAGTAGATTAATGTTCATAGAATCATTGGCTCATTCCGCACATGCGGAATAATGCACTTTCAAACTGCTTTCAGTTCTCTTTGAAGCTGTGTGGAATAGCAAAATCCACTTACGAACAGTTGTGAAAGTGGTTTGAAAACGCATTATTTTGCATGTGCGGAAGGGGCCATAGAGTTGGAAGAGACCACAAGGGCCATCACAGTCCAACCCTCTGCCATGCAGGAACACACAATCAAAGCACTCCTGGCATATTTCATCCAGCCTCTGTTTAAAAACCTCCAAAGAAGGAGACTCCGCCACTATCTGAGGCAGTGAATTCTTCAGTACCTGAATGTTCTTCTTCAGTATCTGATTTTTAAATGGAAAGGGGCACTGTTCTGTGTTATTGTGGAGGACATGCCCTGTGATGTTTTTATTATTGATATGGGCTGGTTCTGGTTGTGGTTCTTCAGCAACGATAGAAAGGCACTTGGCACAGGGAGACCATTTCTATTATTTTCCATGTTAGAAGTGAAAGCTCGCTTAATGATGCTGACAACCTGGAGTCACCTAAGATGGTCCAACAAGTTTCATGGCTGAACAAGGGTGTGAATCCCCATTTCTGATATCCAGACATGTTGTCATGTACCCAACCAGCTGTTCCATTGCTGGAAAGGGGAGGGGAAATCTACTGGAAGAGGGAGGGAGAAATCCCCTTTGACTATCAAAAGTGTTATGTTGGCAATCACAGGAGCTTTGTGGACAAAAGTAATGTGGGACAGGGATTGTAATAAGGGGGAAGGGGTTAGCTGGCTGGACCTCACCTGGCTGGACCTCACTATACCAGACTGACAAAAGATATGCATAGCCTTGCCATTTCTTAACTTAGAGGAACATCTCCCCAATAACTGATTTGCAGCCTGTCATTCCTCATAAATGTCTCCTTGCGTCTTGTTGCGGTGTAGTGGTTAAGAGCAGGTGGATTCTAATCTGGAGAACCGGTTTGATTCCCCACTCCTCCACCTGAGTGACAGAGGCTTATCAGGTGAACCAGGTGTGTTTCCACGCTCCTACATTCCTGCTGGGTCACCTTGGGATGGTTTGGAACTCTCTCAGCTCCACTTACTGTACAAGGTGTCTGTTGTGGGGAGAGGAAGGGAAAGGATCTTATAATCCACCTTGAGTCTCCTTACAGGAGAGAAAGGTAGGATATAAACCCAAACTCTTCTTCTTCTGTTCTCTTAAAGACAGAATGGTTGTTATATGGTTCCTAGCAGCACTTTTGATATAACAGCTGCACATTTAATAGATGGGACAATGCAAAGTTCCCGTTCCCAGACACTGACACCTGGGAGAGCCTTAGATTTGATGAGTTTTGGGCAATGCCGATAAAATTAAAGCAGGGGCATTCCAAGTCCTGATTAGCTTGGCCTGTTGTGATGAAATCCAAACACAGAGACTATGGAGGTTTGATAACCCTTAACAGTCGGACAGGAGGTTATTGAGGTTAAGTTAATGTTTACAATAAGGGTGCAGAGCAATGCAGCAGGTTCCTTCATGAGATCAGGGTATGGAACTTTGCAAGTTCATTGTAGAACTGGAACCAGGTGTGCAATCCTGAGGCTGGGCTGCTGTTAACCAGATTCAAGAGGCTGTGCCCTCAGGAGAGGCATTGTCCGAAGCTCTGCATTCTTAATTCTGAAGGGGAAACAATGATGTCATGTCCGGCAAACCCTCTTGATATCAAATCCTTGAACTGAGATTGACATTTATCTTATCCTTGCTCTGCACGTGATATCAAGATTATGACTGATAGGGCCACTGGCATAATGTGCCCATTGGCATAGGCTGCGGGCAGCTGCCCAGGCATCATCACCTTGTGGGGCATCAAAATGCCTGCCCGCTTTTGGCATTTTAGTGGTTTTCCATTTGCCTTGCAGGGTGCAGCAGTTTTAGGCTGGGCGTGGCGCTAAAATAGCAAGGCATCATCAGAAGACTCCGTCCTATAGCTACTCCCTGTTTCAGGTGAGGTTTGGTTCAGGGAGTCCAAAGTTATGGACTCCTCAAAGTTGGTGCCTTGAGTCCCACATTGTTTCCAATGGGAGCTACATAGGGAGATGGGGCTACAGTTTTGAGGGTCCATAACTTTGGCCCCCCCTGAACCAAACTGCACCAAATCCTTGGGGGGTATCATTTAGGGCAGTTTCCTGATTGAGCACCTCTAAAAGTTTTGAGACTGTGCCTTCAGAAATGTGCTCCCCCACAGCCTGCAACCCCCCATTGACAAAGTGCAATGCAGTGAAAAAACTCAATGCAGAACAAAGATTCTTGGGCAACAAGTCTAGGGATGTTCCTTCAGGGGGTGCATTTGGACAATGTATCAGCACCAAAATTTCAGGGTATCATCTGGAGATGATGGCACCCCACAAGTTTGGTGCAGTTTGGTTCAGGGGGGCCAAAGTTATGGACCCTCAAAACTGTAGCCCCCAACTCCTATTAGCTCCCATTGGAAACAATGGGGGATGGGGCACCTCCTTTGGGAGTCCATAACTTTGGACTCCTTGAACCAAACCTTACCAAACTTGGGGAGTAGCATAAGGACAGTCTCCTGATGATATGCTGAAATTGTGGTGCTGATATGTCTAAAAATGCACCCCCTGCAGGCACCAAAGTCCTGGTGCAAAAAAAATTTGGTCGTGGTGGAGTGGCCACCCTGGGGGGGGGGGGCATCCAACTCAGGTTTTGCCCAGGGCTACAGTTTGCCCAGGGCTGCCTCGTTACGCCCCTGGATAGGGCACTGTAGCTGATCCCAGCAGAAATTCCCCCTCCCCCCTTCTGACTATAGATTTGCCTGGTATCATAGATGGGCCAAGACTTGACTGATATGGTCCCTATAACCCACTTAGGTCAACATCCTGACTGCAGCATTCCGCAGCAATTGAAGCTTCTGAACACTTTTCAAGAGCAGTCCCATGTGGAACACACTTGCAGCAATACAGCCTAAATGTACAGAAATAGCAGGGTTGTGACGCAGCATTTGACATAATCTGCATAATGACAGAACTATTGTTGGGGTGCTATTTTAGATTAGTTAATTTGAATTTTAAAGTTTTGGGTGCTATTTTAGTTTAGTTAAATTGAAATTTAAGGTTTTATGGGCACATAAATACACACATGTGTCCGTGGCCCATCCTGCCCATTCACATTGCCGCCAAGTAAGGCCAAGCACACACAATAATAATAACAGAGTATTGGAAGCTCTGGCCACAGTGGTGCTGAGGATTTAAACATTCATGGGCCAGCTTAGCTTTTCATGGCTTATATGATGACTATGGATCTTTCTCAGTTTGTGATTGGCCCAACATGAAACAGGACATATCCTCAATTCAGTCTTCGCCACAGGAGGTGGAGATCCATTAATAGAACAACTGAGGATAGGCTCGTTATTGTGGACTGATCATTTCCTATGCCCTGCCTAGGGTTAGGGTAGCCTATAACGCCCCATTTGGTCACATGGGGGGCGGCACCATTTCAGGGTCGTTTGTGTGATTTTTAAATTTTTTTAGTGTTTTTCACGTTCTGTGGGCGATGATAAGTAACACTGTTCGTGGTGTCATCCAGATTGTCTCAGATGATATCTTGCCAGCATGTTTGGTTCAGGGAAGCAAAGAGACACCCAAAGAGGGTGCCCCCATCCCCATTGTTTTCTACTGGCTAACAGGAGTGATGGGGGATTCACTCCATTTAAGGGACCATAACTTTGGTCCCCTGAACCCAACTTCACTCCTAAACCAAGGTACCGGGAATAGTTACTCAGATGATACCCTGTTGTGGTGCCTAGCAGTAATAATATTACTCTCTCCCTCAACATTGGAGGGAGACCCAGTGAGTCTGCCCTTGGAGATTTATGGAACTCAAGCTATTCCTAAATGCTCTGGGGAACTTTCTGGCTGGCATGGATGGCACTCTTGTTGAGGCCTTGGTCTATCTCTGGAATGGTGAGATGAACACGGCCATTGACATGACTGCTCCCAAGTAGCCTCGCCTTACCTGTCGAACCCGTAAAACTTCTTGGTATTCTGTGGAGCTCCAGGCTATGAAATAGGAAGCTTGACAGCTAGAATGCAGATGACATAAATCCTGCTGTAGGCATTCTTGGAAGAAGATGATTATGTAGACTCATATAGATTATATAGACTGGGTTCAAGCCTGGTCATGGGGCAGAAACTGCTTTGGTCATCCTGAACAGATCTTTTCTGGGAGAGGGAGGAGGGCAGTGCGGCCCTGTGGGTCCTCCTAGGTCTTTTGGCAGGTTTTGATATTATTGCTGTGGTATCCTCCCGGAAAGGCTTGGGAGTTGAGGACTCTGCTTTGCGATGGTTCTGCTCCTACCTCCAAGGCTACTAGACAGAGAGTAGTCTTGGGAGACTCTTGCTCAACACCATGGGCACTTGCTTGTGGGGTCTTTCAGGGATCAGTTTTGTTACCCATGCTTTTTAACCGTCTACATGAAGCTACTGGGGGAAACTATCAGAAGTGAAGTACCATAAATATGCTGATTTATTGTATTTTATTAAATGTATAACTTGCCCTCCCCGACCAAAGTCAGGCTCATCTCTATCTCGCTGTACCATCTGAATCAAGAGAGGCAGCTGACGTTCTTGACAGGTGCTCGGAGGCATTTGTGGGCTGGTTGAGGATTAGTAAATTGAGGCCGAATCCAGACAAGACAGAGGTGCTGTGTGTCAGTGGGTCTTGGGTCCATGAAGTGGGGAGACATCTTGTTCTTGATGGGGCCGTGTTGCCCTGGAAGGGACAGGTGTGGAATCTGGGGGTGCTCCTGGACTCTGCTATGACACTTGATGTTCAGGTGGAAGCAGTGGCCAGGAGTACCTATTCTCAACTCCAGCTGGTTCACCAGTTATGGTCCCTTCTGGACAAAGACGATCTGGCTACAGTAATCCAGGCTGTGGTAATTTCCACCTAAGACTGTTGTAACATGCTTTACGTGGGGCTGCCCTTGAACATGGTTCTGAATCTGCAGCTAATGCAGAACCTCGACAACAAGTCTGCCAACGGGTACTGCGTGCCGGATGCACATCACACTGGTCTTAGAAGAACTGCACTGGTTGCCTATTTACTATTGAGCCCAATTCAGGGTATTATATCTGACTTATAAACCCCTAAATGGCTTGGACCCCAAATATCTAAAGGAACTCCTCCCATATTTACCTGCCCAATCCCGTAAGATCAGCAGATGAGCCCCCCCCCTCTGTGTATGTGTGCATGCATACATGTGCATGCACTATATTCATTACTGTTTTAAAGGTTAATGTATTAATATGGTTACTGTTAGCTGCCCTGAACTGTCTCCACATATTGCATGTACATGCCTTGTAAAAGGATCAGTTTCCTTCTGCATATGCAGGCAGTAGAATTTACAAGTGGAACTGTTTCAAATATGCATCGTCGCTCTATGTGTGAAGCATGTTTTAGTGATGCGAGGAAAGAACTATTTGAAACAACTCAGAACCTTGAGATAGGAAATGTGATTTTAGTGCAAGAACAGCTTTCAGGCCGGCGGAGTCAAGGGCATTGGCACAGCAACAGACAAGGAACAGATTGCAGAAAAAAATATTGTGGCGTTGCTGAACCAGTGAATGTAAATCAAGTAGACTTCAGTGTGGAAGGGATGATTTATTGTTGAAGGAGCTGAAGAATTTTTGCTCTGAGTAAAGCTCCTAGCAACTGGACTATTGGAATGTCATAGAATGTTTGTGAACATTCTATCTCTAGGGGATTGAAGCATTAGCAATACAGAAACCTGTCAACAGGTTAGGATAGGGAAACCCTGTACACAGGCCTCAGAAAGAGCAGGAATTGTTTAAGCAAGATAGGATAAGTGGAAACTCCTTGATCTAGAATACATTTGTTTATATCATAGTTGTTGATCAGTGAGTGCTTCAGGCAGACTTGTTGCCTCAGGCAACTACATTGGCATACTTATTTTGACTCCATCAGTTTTGGCTAATTCCACAGACAAGCAGCTTCCCAATTTCGTTTTCCCTTGAATTACTGTGATTTTAATCTTAACTTTTTAATAAACTTCAGGTTTGCAACTGTCATGTAATCAGAAATAAACCAAGCTGTAGTTTCTGTAAAGCAGGGGTCTTCAAACTATGGCCCTCCAGATGTTCAGGAACTACAATTCCCATCAGCCCTGCTACTTGGCCCTGCTGGCAGAGGTTGATGGGAATTGTAGTTCCTGAACATCTGGAGGGCCATAGTTTGAAGACCTCTGCTGTAAAGGGTAAAACCACTTCTGATCACTTTTATCTCTGTATTGATGGGGCCGTAGATAGATTAGTATTAAAAGGATCCAAAAGGTACTTGAGATGGATTTGTGCTGTCATAAACAGCACATGTATTTTCTTTCTGTTCTATTTTGCCTTTTGCTTTTCTTTCCTGCTTCGCTGCCTTCAAGTAAGTCCCTTCATATAAGTCCTATTCACATTCATGTATTTAGCAAATGTGCACTTCTTTGGCAGCTTGCATTCACGCACACCCACAAGCACTATACAATGTGCATATTCTTGCTGTGGTCTAGCCCACTTCATTCCTCTCATAAACACAACCACCTTCTCAGACATTTTCACGCATTCTTGCTGCTGCCTGACATGGCATACTATTTTCTCCCTCGTACATTTTCAGTCTCCTGCTCCTTAATTTGCATGCTCTGCTGTTACAGGTTCTTTATGGGTGTTCTGTGCCTCCTTCCTGGGAAGCAGAGTCTACAGCAGTAGTGGCGAGCCTATGGCACGGGTGCCAGAGGTGGCACTCAGAGCCCTTTCTGTGGGCATACGCAAACAGAGTCCCCGCCCCCCACATCTATGCTGGCCTGGGCCGCTGAGCTTGATTATTAGCATTAAACCTAAGACCTAGTTTTGGGGAAGCAGTGTAGGTAACCCTGATAAGCGCTGTTAAACCCCACTGATTTTCATGCGAAGAACTAAGGCGCAATCCTTTACCTGGGAGTAAGCTCGGTTGCTGGCAATGGGGCTTGCTTCTGAGTAAACCCTTCTAGGTTCGTGATTCACCCATTGGAAGAGTTGCACGGTTGCTTCAAAGCAGAGCCACCAACTACTGCGAAGCTTATTCCCAAGTAACGCACGCCTCAAGAGCCAACCGTTTTTTTCTAAACTAAAACCTCAGTATTCAGGTTAAATTGCCGTGTTGGCACTTTGCAATAAATAAGTGGGTTTTGGGTTGCAATTTGGGCACTCGGTCTGGAAAAGGTTCGCCATCACTGGTCTGTAGTGTTCACAAAAACACGCCCCCCCTCCCCCGGGACACCCTAAGTGCATCCAGGATTTTTCTGGAATGAGTCACAGAGTAAAGGTGCATAGATTTTTTTGTAGGCTTTGGGCTCCCCTGTCTCTTAGGCAGATGTGGAGCACCCCTTCTGCCCACCTCGGGTCGGGGCCCTCAGCCATCCCACCTTCCCTTCATGGGTGGTCTTTTTCCTGTACTTTAGCCGGGTTTGCAACAAAAGTGTCAAATACGCTTTCACATAGCTACACGGGAAAAACGCATCGTGTTACAAACGAAGACATATGACGAAGGTTTGGAATTACACCAATTATACAGAAAATGAAGGAAACGCCGCTCCGGTGGTATGGGCACATTATGTGATTGGAGGAGACTTCTGGGGCAAAGATGGCAATAAACTTCCTATGTGGAAGACCAAAGAAATGGTGGATGGACAGCACTGTTGAAGACTTGCATGCTGTCAACCTTACCCCTGAAAATGCCCAAAATCGAGCTATTTGGCGAAGAAAATGTCAGTGCTAGCCCCCTCAAAGGGAATATAGCCTAAGGACAAGAAGAAGCTACATGGGAAAAATCCCTGCCTGACATGTCAAAAAATCTCTTAATGTTCTCAATAAATCATTTTGAATAAATGCACATGGCTGGCTGGTCCAGTAATCTGTTTTTAAGTACAGCCATGTTAGATTGCACTTTTTATTATTTCTAGTAATGTGTTGCTTATGTGTTTGCCATTTGTATTCAGGGGCAACGTAGGTTATCACTCTATATTATTTTTCCCAGTTATGTAGAACCAAAATAACACTACTTTTTATTATATGAACTTGGATTCCGCCTAGATTTCTACGGAGACAAGGGGAGAGGGAGATAAGAGAAATTCCTCCCTCCCATGGCAGCTCATCGCATGCTATGAAATGGTGTTCTGGGGAGAGGAAATCATACTTTGGTCAATAACTGGAAGACATGACTTACTGGAAAAGACAATGCTAGGAAAAGTTGAAGGCAGCTGGAAAAGAGGTGGATTGTTTCTATAAAGGAAGCCACGGCTCTCAGTTTGCATGACCTTAGTAAGGCTGTTAACAAGAGGACATTTTGGAGGATGGTGATTCATAGGGTCACCGTGAGTTGGAAGCAACTTGATGGCACTTAACAAACACGCTGTTTTTCACGATTGCAAATCCTGGCGTGAAAACCAGAATGCTGTTGGAAGTTCCTGATCCGACAGGGTGTTGTTCTCCCTGTTTTAATTGGTTTGGCTTCAGTTCATTGCACAGGTGAACAATTACAAGGTCAGTTTTGGTAGGATCTGAAAATACCTAATGAGGCCCACTCTGAGTTTTGGGTGGGGAAAAGCAATTAAGAGCTTAAGATGAGAATTAGAATGTGAACTAGTGGGGAGAGAGCAGTTGGCTGAAAATGGATTCATGTTTTTGAAACTGTGGATGTGAAGAAACAGGCCTCCTTAATGCGTAGCAAATCATGTTAGTTACTTTTTAAAACACGAAAACTATAAATTTAACTTTATAACTTTTCCCCAATATAACAACTGTACTTCAAGGTGTCAGTTTGAGGCATGGGTTGCAACTTGATAGGATTCATTTTAGTTGGATTGCCCCTTGTTTAACAATGGATCGTGTTTAAAAAGAACTTAAAAAACTATTTTAAATATAAAACTGACAAATATCAGCTGAGGCAAATAATCTGGGAGGATCTGATGCTAAGAAAAATGGACCTTTGTAAGCATAAAACCGAATCCGGTTCTGGGTGGCTCTCCTTCGCAGGCATGCCCAGAATTAGGAGTAGTTCCAGGGAAATACCTCTTGAGGCATGGTGAGGATTTGTTACAAAAGAAAGGGAAACTGGTAAAAGTTGGGCAAGCCTTCATGCATACTTCAGGAAGCTTGTTGAATTATAGATATATCCGATGAAGAGAGTTTTGACACTTGAAGGTTTATACCCTGAAATACTTGCTGATTTCTTAGATGCCGCTGGACTCGAATCTAGCTCTTCTACTTCAGACCAACATAATTATCCTCTTGGGACATAGTCTGTGTTACTCCAGTGCAGGGGCATATCCTTCTGACTGGTTGTTGTGGGTTTTCTGGGCTGGGTGGCCGTGGTCTGGTAGATTGTGTTCCTAACGTTTCGCCTGCAGCTGTGGCTGGCATCTTCAGAGGTGTATCACAGAGGGAAGTCTGTTACACACTGTGTCCAGTGAGAAGGGAATGTTTTTAGTGGGGTATATATTCCCTTCTCACTGGACATTCCCTTCTCACTGGACACAGTGTGTAACAGATTCCCTCTGTGATACACCTCTGAAGATGCCAGCCTCAGATGCAGGCAAAACGTTAGGAACACGATCTACCAGACCACGGCCACACAGCCTGGAAAACCCACAACAACCAGTTGAATCCGGCCATGAAAGCCTTCGACAATATATATCCTTCTGAGTCTGTCATGAAGGGCAAAATTGTTATCTTACCCTTTGCTTTTACAACAGATGTATTTGGTGTTATGGATTGGACAGTTTGAGAAAGGGCGGTTTTATTGCTACAGCATAGTGGCTTGGAAGCTCTGTAGGATTTGGGACATACCAAATTTAACAAACCTACAAGCTGAATTGCAGGACACACATTGCTTTAGCATAGGACCAGTGTGTGAACATCAGAGAGGGTGGGCTTACAGTCCCGCTTCCCCTTTTAACTGGTGGAATATTCCTATCCTAAATCTGTTCCTTACATCATACAACATTTTTTTAATTACGGATTACTTTAAAACCTCCCTCTATGTGAGGACAACATACTGCAAGCACTAGGTGTACAAAGCTGTTGGTTTCCAAGTTGCTACATCAAAGGCAATGTTTTGAGATGGAAGGCTACCAGTTATTTCTGTCCTTAGGCAACGGCAGTCCCGATCTCACATTATGCTCACGATCTTGGGCCAGATGTTTTTCATTATTCTGCAGAGTGTCTGTATAGAATCTTTACAGAGAACACTAAACTTCTTAGGATTCCAGCTTAGTTGGCACATGGCTATTCTTGGAATCTGAATGTCGTGACATTCAAGCGCCCCTTCTTTTCAGATCTGCCAGTGCATTTTCATGCAGCCATGTCTGCCTCTGTGCACCATTTTTTACAACACAGTAGAGAGAAAGACTGACCAAAATAGCATCTCTTTTGAGTCGGAGGGCTGCAGTGGACCATAATTTCGGTGATAATAGGAGAATTCTAGTATAAATATATCAGTTAAATGAAATCTATACGTATCCTGAGCTTTTCTTATCACTGGGAGTTAAACACCTATCTGGAAACAAGAATGTGTCTCAGTCATGTGTAAAGCAGAGCATGGAGTCAAGTATTGCTGAATGTTCACTCCCCGTTGCTTTTCTCCTTGCGTGGCTTGCTTCCAATGTTGGAGCCTGGCTGAGTGAAAAGGATGTCTGAGTAGACGTGTCAGGAAGAGATGTTTAACATGACCTTCTGTGTTTTAAAACACCTTCCATTCTATTTCGCTTATCATTGGGCAGTCCCAGACAAGAATATTTCGCAGTTATTTGATGTTTGGCCTGTGGTGATAGTAGAGGGACTTCTAGAATGTTTTGAACCTGGGCAGCCAATCACGGAAGACAGGTGGTTCCCGTTCATTGTCAGTTTCCTCACAGCAGACACGGTCTGCGTTTAAAATGACAAGGGTGCCATTTCTGAATGCAGCATTTTCTGTGTGCAGAGTATTTGAATTCAATTAAACAGGTTTGAACCTAGGAGCCCTATAGCGCAGAGGGCAGTGGCATAGCGCCCAGGGGGCGGGGCGTCTTGCACTGGGGGCGTGCCGGTGTGGGGTCGAGACTGGGCATGGCAAGGGCATAGGGCACACATGTACCATGGGCGCAGTTCCCCCATCATTCCATTCAAATCAAATTAAAATGGCATGCACCACTTCAGATTACGTGTTTGAGCCCAATTGTGCAATATTTCTGTTGTTAAATATTGTAAATTCAGTGCTTAGGAACAAAATAAAGAATAGAGTTCATGATTTAATGTAATGTGTATTTTTTTTAGGTAAAGTTTGGAAATACCACGTTTAAGACAGATGTGTATCCCAAATCTCTCAATCCTCAATGGAACTCGGAATGGTTTAAATTTGAGGTAAGTGTGGCACAAAATGGAAAACCCAAAGTTTGATTAACAGTGTTTACAATGCACAGAAACATTCAGTATATTGTTAACAGCGGTGCAGTGAAAGCAGCAGTACTGAACCGGTAACAACAAAAACCTAAATGAATAAGGCCATAGCACCCCAAAATGAACCCCCCACCTTTAAAGATTTGGGTCAACAGCCTAGATTTTGCCCAGTAGCTATGGTATTGCTGTTGCTAAGCCAATATCCCTTGTGAGTGTAGTTAACTAGAGTCAAACCACAGAAAAAGGCACTGTCTCCAGGAAATTCCTACCTCATTTCTAATGGATTTGGTACCCAGGCAAAGGGTTCTGACGATATCTGCAGCTAAGTCATGCCATTTCATTAAAGTATTCTTTATGAAGCTTCATGACTGTGCAATTATGTATTTCAGATCCCCATATTACCCTGTTTCCCCGAAAATAAGACATCCCTTGAAAATAAGACGTAGTAGAGGTTTTGCTGAAGTGCTAAATATAAAACTGAATCCATCGAAGACGGAGATCCTTTGGCTTGGCCGTGGGGGGAGGTTGGGAACTTTCAGCCACCGGTGTGGGAGGGGGTCTCATTGGCGCCGACCCCCTCCATTCGCAGCCTGGGGGTCCACCTGGATTCGCCTCTTTCAATGGAGACCCAGGTGGCCCATATAACCCGCTTCGCGCTCTTCTTCCATCTTCGCTGTAGCCCTCGGGCGGTTATTCCTTCCTCTCCCACGCAGATCTGGCCACTGTGATCCATGTAACGGTCACCTCCAGGTTAGACTTCTTGTAACTCGCTTCATCGCTGGCCTTCTTCATGCGTTTGATCCGGAAACTGAAGCTGGTCCAGCACCTGGGCGCGCTCTGCCTGCTCAATAGTTTTACCGCGATCACATCCAACTCCAGCTAAGCAGCCCGCACTGGTCTTCCCAGTTGAGTTCCGAATCATCTTCAAGGTGTGGGTGTTAACCTTTAAGGTCTTTACGCTGCTTTGGGACCCTCGCATCTTCAACCGCATGACACTTCCATATGTTCTTACTCGGCCTCTGCCTTCATAGAGGCCAATTTACTGGTGGTTCCTGGTTCCTCACACGATGCGGCTGGTCTAATTTTGGCTAGGGTTTTTTCAGCCTTGTTCTTCCTGCCTGGTGGAACACTCTCCCTCCAGCTGTCCCACCCAAGTGGGATCTTGGGTGAATTCCGCAGAGGGTCAAAGATCTCTGAGTAGTTCTAACTGGCTTTTGGAGTGCCCAGTCATTGATTAGGTGTCTCTTCTATTCTATTCCTCCTGTTTTCGGAGTCCCCACATCTAGGGGACCCAATTCTGTTACCGTCTTGTTCCCCTTTCTTGGGAGGGTTCACCTGGGGTATTGCTGACGCCATTTTGTTGACTAATAAGCTGCATTTTAAATATTTAAACTTTTTAAACTACCTTTTAATGAATGGGGTTTTGTTTATATATTGTATGTGGAACTCCATACTGTACAATCTTCAGAGTCCTTTGGGGATCAAGGTATAGAAATCCTACAAATAATAATAATAATAATAATAATAATAATAATAATAATAATAATAAACACCTTCCATTCTATTTCGCTATCATTGGGGCAAAACCCAGACAAGAATATTTCTCGCAGCAGTTATTTGATGTTTGGCCCGTGGTGATAGTAGAGGAATTTCAGAATGCTTTGAACCTTAGCAGCCACCACGAAGACAATAGGTGGTTCTGCTCATTGTCAGTTTTCCTCACAGCAGACACGTCCATGCTTAAAATGACAGTGGTGCCACGATCGCATTTTCAGCAGAGTATTTGAATTCACTAAACAGGTTTGAAACCTAGGAGTCTCCATAGCTGGAGGCGGTATGCCCAGGGCATGCCTTGCACTGGGGGGCGCAAGGCCGGTGGGTCGACTGGCATGGCAGGGCATAGGGCACAATATGCCACCATGGCTTAGTTCTCCATCATTCCATCTAAATCAAATTAAATGGCATGCACCACTTTTCAGGACGTTTGGTTTCTCCAACAAAGCAATATTTCTGTTAAAATATTGTAAATTCGTTTAGGGAACAAAATGTTAATAGAGTTCATATTTAATGTAATGTGTATTTTTTTTAGGTAAAGTTTGGAAATACCGCCTAAGACAGATGTGTATCCTAAATCTCTCAATCCTCGGAACTGGAATGGTTTAAATTTGAGGTAAGTGTAAGTACAAAAATGGAAAACCCAAAGTTTGATTAATAGTGTTTTACAATGCACAGAAGATTCGCAGTATGGCTGTAATAGCTGCGAGAAAGCAGCAGTACTGAACCGGGTAACAACAAAACCTAAATGAATAAGGCCATAGCACCCCAAAATGAACCCCCCACCTTTAAAGATTTCCAATAACAGCCCAGATTTTGCCCAGTAGCTATGGTATTGCTGTTGCTAAGCCAATATCCCTGTGAGTGTAGTTAACCAGAGTCAAACCACAGAAAAAAGGCACTGTCTCCAGGAAATTCCACCTCATTTCTAATGGATTTGGTACCCAGGCAAGGGTTCTGACGATATCTGCAGCTAAGTCATGCCATTTCATTAAGTATTCTTGCGAAGCTTCATGACTGGTGCACTATGTATTTCAGATCCCCATATTACCCTGTTTCCTCAAAATAAGACATCCCTTGAAAATAAGATCGAGTAGAGGTTTTGCTGAAGTGCTAAATATAAAACTGAATCCATCAAGACGGAGATCCCTATTTGCCGGGGGAGGTTAGAACTTTCACCGGAGGGTCTCACAGCCGACCCCATTTCAAGATTCAGTCCACCTGATTCGCCTCTTTCAATGGAGACCCAGGTGGCCCATATAACCCGCTTCGCGCTCTTCTTCCATCTTCGCTGTAGCCCTCGGGCGGTTATTCCTTCCTCTCCCACGCAGATCTGGCCACTGTGATCCATGTAACGGTCACCTCCAGGTTAGACTTCTTGTAACTCGCTTCATCGCTGGCCTTCTTCATGCTTGATCCGAAACTGAAGCTGGTCCAGCACCTGGGCGCGCTCTGCCTGCTCAATAGTTTTACCGCGATCACATCCAACTCCAGCTAAGAGCCCGCACTGGTCTTCCCAGTTGAGTTCAATCATCTTCAAGGTGTGGTGTTAACCTTTAAGGTCTTTACGCTGCTTTGGGACCTCGCATCTCAACCGTGACACTTCCATATGTTCTTACCGCCTCTGCCTCATAGAGGCCAATTTACTGGTGGTTCCTGGTTCTCACACGATGCTGGTCTAATTTTGGCTAGGGTTTTTTCAGCCTTGTTCTTCCTGCCTGGTGGAACACTCTCCATGTCCCACCCAAGTGGATCTTGGGTGAATTCCCAGAGGGTCAAAGATCTCTGATAGTTCTAACTGGCTTTGGAGTGCCCAGTCATTGATTAGGTGTCTCTTATTCTATTCCTCCTGTTTTCGAGTCCCCACATCTAGGGGACCCAATTGTTACCGTCTGTTCCTTTCTGGGAGGTTCACCTGGGTATTGCTGACGCCATTTTGTTGACTAATAAGCTGCATTTTAAATATTTAAACTTTTTAAACTACCTTTTAATGAAGGTTTTGTTTATATATTGTATGTGGAACTCCATACGTACAATCTTCAGAGTCTTTGGGATCACGGTATAGAAATCCCATAAATAATAATAATAATAATAATAATAATAATAATAATAATAATAATAATAATAATAATAATAATAATAATAATAAAGCATCCTCCGAAAGTAAGATGTAGCAAAGTTGTTTGGAAGCATGCCCGTTGACCAGAGCATGCAGTTGTGGAGCGGAAAAATAAGACATCCCCTGAAAATAAGACATAGCGCATCTTTGGGAGCAAACATTAATATAGACACTGTCTTATTTTCGGTGAAACAGGGTAACAGTAGTTAACTATCTGTTTTAAATGCTCTTTCATCATTTGGAAAAATAAGTGGGACCACCCTGGAAAATGTGTTCCAACACTATTACTACAAAACATTCTATCTGAGGCATCATTTGTAACCATATCTAGTTTCTATCTATGATTGTCTACATGAAAAGGTGGATGAGTGAGGCATGCAGGTGATACTAACAGTATGCCTGTCATAATGGCAGTTGCCATAACTTCGCAATGCAGCCTAGAAGTTAAGCCTGAAGGAAGGTTTTGAAAAGATTCTGCCTACTTGGATGTTGAAGCGCCTCAGTACATTTTAACTCTTCTAGGTGGATGATGAAGATCTGCAAGATGAGCCCCTCCAAATAACTGTCCTGGATCACGATACCTACAGCGCTAATGATGCCATCGGAAAAGTTTACATTGATATTGACCCTTTACTATACAGTGAAGCAGCTACAGTCATCTCTGGATGGTTTCCAATTTATGATACGATACATGGTAAGGTTTTTTTTTAATCGTTTTAAGAAATATTTAAGTTTTCTCAGGCAGCTTTACTGCTGAAATATAAAGTTTATCTTGATACAGAAGTGTAGCCGCTTCTAGTCTGGTATTTAAATTTGTAGTGAGGCTCCTCCCACTGCAACTCTACCATTCTGTTTCATTTATCATGGGAGGCACCGGAGGCCTCAGAATAGGAGGTTAGGGGGTTGTCCCAGTGTTAGGTCTCGATCCTTGAAGCAGTAAACAGGCTCTGGATTGTTGATTGTTGGATGACTGAGGGACTGGAGCACCTTCCTTATGAGGAGAGGCTACAGTGTTTGGGACTCTTTAATTTGGAGAGGAGGGAGGATATGATTGAAGTTTATAAAATTATGCATGGGGTAGAAAATGTCAACAGAGAGAAATTTTTCTCTTTCTCACAATACTAGAATCAGGGGGCATACATTGAAAATGCTGGGGGGAAGAATTAGGACTAATAAAAGGAAACATGATGTTTGGAATATGCTGCCACAGGAGGTGGTGATGGCCACTAACCTGGATAGCTTTAAAAGGGGTTTGGACAGATTTATGGAGAAGTCGATCTATGGCTACCAATCTTGATCCTCGTTGATCTGAGATGGCAAATGCCTCAGCAGACCAGGTGCTCAGGAGCAGCAGCAGCAGAAGGCCATTGCTTTCACCTCCTGCATGTGAGCTCCCAAAGGCACCTGGTGGGCCACTGCAAGTAGCAGAGTGCTGGACTAGATGGACTCTGATCTGATCCAGCAGGCTCGTTCTTATGTTCTTATGATCAGAAGTGTTTAGTGGAAAGGTAACAGAGCACCCAGCTTGCAAGAGGCCAGTTCTGCCAGACCTGGCTTTTGCGCCCCCCTTTATGAGAAATGAAATCCCCCCCTCCCGTTTCCCCAAAGAATGTGAGAAAGAGTTACAGAAGAGCCTGGAAGGCCCCAAGCTCAGCGACAAGATAATGCCACCTGGCCATCTACCCCCAACGGAAATGTTCTGCTTCTCATGGGAGTAGACAGTGTCAGGGATTAGCCTTGTTTGTCTGTCAGGCGTGAGAAAGGGTGAAGGGAAGAACAACGCAAGAATGTTCCATGAACAGAGTGGTTACATCTAACAGGCAGAATACATATGTCTTAAATCAGTTACATTGACAGGACCGCATCTCAATCAACCAGGTACAGTCACAGTCTACATCAGGGGTCTTCAAACTGTGGCCCTCCAGATGTTCATAGACTACAATTCCCATGAGCCCTACCACTTGGCCATGCTGGCAGGGGCTGATGGGAATTGTAGTCCATGAACATCTGGAGGGCCATAGTTTGAAGACCCCTGGTCTACATGATATAGCCTTGCTCTGGAATCAGGAATGCATCTCAATCAGGAGGTTCCATCCCTGACATTCAGCTGGTTTCTTCTCCTCCCCTTTGGCCTCAGCCCTTTCTTTTACATCATATTATTGTGATTTTGATCCCATCCTACCCTGTGGGTTGGCCTCCACCTTTCCCCCCCAACCTTTCCTCCCTGGCCCCTCCTTTTAAAACATTGCTCCCACGTCTTTTAAGGCAAGCCCCCAACTCCGGCCCTAATTTCTCCCCCTTCATGCGGGTGCCTCAAACCCTTTCAACCATGCAGGAGCCATCCATCTATCCACGCCGTACAACCGCTGGATACACACCCCGGTGTTCGACGGGGTGGGATGCCACTTCTCCGGTCTGCCTGAACCCATCCCCAATCTGAGCCAGCCGCTTAATTTGTTCTGACCAGATGAGGAGAGGTAGCCACTGGCTTCCAATCATGGGCTGGGTAGTCCTGGGCTAGTAGGGCTCTTTTGAGCGTATTCGTGGCTGGCACTGCTCCTGTGGAACTTCATGATGATGTTAACCAGCTTCTCATGCCCAGGACATTGTTGCTGTGTTTTCTGGGCCAGGCTCCATCCAGCTTCTTCTGCTTCGGTTCCACTCCTTGGCAGTGTTGGCTTCTCAGGGTGAATTCTGCTTGCCTCCTTGTTGCCCCCCAGTTTCAGTGACAGGTTAGGGGAGAGAGTCAGTGTGGTGTAGTGGTTAAGAGCAGGTGCACTCTAATCTGGGGAATTGGGTTTCATTCCTTGCTCTGCCAGTTGAGCTGTGGAGGCTTATCTGGTGAACCAGGTTTGCTTGTGCACACCAACACATGCCAGCTGGGTAACCTTGGGTTAGTCACAGTTCTTCAGAGCTCTCTCAGCCCCACTCACGCCACAGGGTGATTGTTTGGGGGGGGCGGGGGGCAGGAGGGAAAGGAGATTGTAAGCCCCTTTGAGTCTCCTTACTGGAGAGAAAGGAGGATATAAATCCAAACTCTTCTTCTTTGTATGATTTTGTCTGTCCTCGGGGTCTGTAGTCAGTGTCCAGAGCTACGCTAAACTGTGTCTTGGTGCTGGCACTGGTCATGATTAAAAAGGAGAAATAAATGAATTCTTAAGCAATCTCGGTTCGTAGCTGTACAGGCTCCATTTGCCAAAGTATAAAGCATTGATGTGACTCTAATAATATTCCAGAAAAATTAGCAGTTCAGGAAGAACTTTAGTAAAACAACATAAATTAAACTTCAGACAGAAATGAAGGAATTACGTGCCCAACATTTTGTGCTGTCGCTCTTACAGATAATCCTTAAAATGATCTTTAAAGTAGTGGATTCGAAAAGGCTCTTATTAACAATCCTCCTTTCCAAAGTAATTGCTTTAAAAAAAATCCTAGTTATGTACCATTTGTCTACGTAGCAAAATAGACTTAAGATCCAAGATAAGCTGTGCTCTCCCAATTAACAGAGCAAAGGACATAAAGCCATTTAGGCTGTTGTCTGACAATCAACTTCTTGATGAACCTGTTAGTCCATAACTCATGTTTCATGGACTGGTGAGAGAGGAAGTGCAGCAGTGGGTTTTATATGTCATTTGACCTCATGCCCTGTAGTTAGGGAACATTTTTGGAGATGTACCCTGTGGCTGCAGACAAATTTGGCTCTGTCCTGAGCACGTTCGCCAGCTCCTTTCCTGCTCCAGGTTGAGTGATGTGGGTGTGTTTCTTCCACTTCCCCAACATAGTAATTCCATAGAGTAACTTTTCAGACACTTATTCAGTAAAAATGCTATAGTGTACACTGTGTTTTTGGTAAGTAACTTACCCAGTGTTTTAAAAGAGTTAGTTAGATCCGTCAGGAGTTAGCAACTGTTGCAGCTAGATAATCAAGATTTACAAATCGGGAGCTTCTCGTTGCCTAATTTCTCTTATGATTTGCATTTAAAAGTTTCCAAACTGTTTCTTCTCTAGACCTTAATATTTAGTTTTCCTACAATTGCCGATTAAGTCCTGTTGTGATTTATGTGCCACTCCTGATATTATCTGAGTAAGAATTGCCGCGATAGAGTAGGTTATCCAGTCCAGCATTCTGTATTTAATAGAGGCTAGGTAGACGACAGCCCTCGGAAAGGCACAGTTTTCCTTTGGTATGTATATTTTCATAGCCTTAGTTGTTTTTGTGAGTGCGTGCTTTTTGTTGCCTTTTATCCTCTCCTCTCATTGAGGACAAGAGAATATGACACCTTTAGTGTCATCCTCAACAGCATCTCACCCTTCTAAGCCTATTAACTTCAGTAGAGATGTAAGTCTTGTTTAGTCCGCATGGCAAAGAATTCTCTGAACTGGATTCTTCTCTGACCCATCTGGATCTGGGAATGTCCAGGGTGAAGCCGAGTGACGTCACATAGGATTGTTACTGCATGGGGAAAAAAATGCTTTTGACGTTGCTGGAATCCATTTAATTGATTTTAATGCTTGGCCTGGTAAAAATATTGGCAACATACGTCAGGATTATAAATGTGGATCACTAGGCCAGGGTGATTTGAAAAACTGAAGTGTGCAGCTGATTAGTACTTGGGCCAACTCTGCAAGTACCTTTTGACTTAAGTAATCCTTTAATATAATTATTGTCGTGGCTGCCGGATTGAGGCGGAGGGTGATTTTATCACGCATATTTCAGATTGTTAGCTGCCTTGGGGACTTTTGCAGGGGCAGAAAAGTGGGAGACAAATTTTTGCAACTAAAAATTATTCCTGCTGTGTCTCCTGCTGCCCCAAACCCAGCAACAGTGTTGCAAGTGCTAAAAGATCAGACAATTGCATATGAAGTTTTATGTTTCTTTTGCCGCACCAATTCTTACACTCATCCTCTTTTCCTTTTCCATTCATAGGTATACGTGGTGAGATCAATGTGGTCGTGAAAGTGGATCTCTTTAATGATCTCAACCGTTTTAGACAGTCATCGTGTGGAGTGAAATTTTTTTGCAGTGAGTCTAAAAATAGCTTGAGGAATCTCTTTACATATTTTAAAATGGGGACATGAAAAAGTGTATTAAATTAGTACGAAACGCAAAGAAAATTGTCTTACGTGACTTAATTAAAGCATTGTTTGGCTGGTGGGGTTATTGAGATTGAAGATTAGTTTATGTGCAATAGCGAACTGCTCTGGCCATCAGTTCTTGCCTATTGGATTTGCATGTTCTCCCTCATCTTCCTTCTCATGTACAGGGATTCCTTCATCATATCCTTGTTTATGGTCAACTGTAGTTTGCCGTTACAACTGAACTGGGTGCAAAGTCTGTGCTACAAACCAGTGTTGGAAAACATGGTTTGCACAAGCCTGGGACTGAATTCGAAAGGTCTCAGCAAACCATGGTTTGCCACGAGTCTAAGAATTGGTTTGGCCTTCTGTGCAAATCCAGGCTTTTTCTCCACATCAGTTCTTTGGATTAATACATCCATCCTCCTCCGTTCTTTCTTGTGAGCTATGCTGAGATTTTAAACTAACCCAAACCTGTTGTGACCTAAATTGGGCAAATCGCAACTTGTTTCTTGCCTACAGTCAACATTCTAAACTGCTTGATGAGATAACACAGCACGCTGTGGTTAGTGCTGTACTGGTAAGTCTTCAGTCTTGATGAGAAGGAAAGGCGGGGTATGAAGTTTATGAATGAAGGACTTGCTGGCTTGTTCTCATCACAAGGTGGCGTATGTTTGTGATGCTAGAAGGCAGCCATTGTTTCTCTGGTTTAAGCATAAACATAAATTGAGGCCCTAGAAAATGGAAGGGAAGGAATCTGAATTTCAGGCTTGTTCATGTACCGACAAACTATGGTTTGGTGTTGTGTTTGGAGTGAACTTTTTTTGTTGTTGTTTCACCAGCCTTTTGAGCAATATGGATGTTTTTCATCTTAGTGCTACTTTTTGATATTTGTTATAACTGTCCATGATTCAAGAAGGTTTTTTGGAGAGGACTTTTTGGATCTTTCCTGTTGAGCTGTTTGGGTTTTCAGGGGGCACCTTGAATGCCTGTATCAGATAAGATGTCCAATTATAACTTTTAGAATGTTGTCTTTGAAATGCGTTGCCTCTTGACAAATATTCCATGTGCTTGTGTTTTAACAGCTACATCCATTCCAAAGTGCTACAGAGCTGTCATCATTCAAGGTTTTGTGGAAGAGCTGGTGGTGAACGAAGATCCAGAGTATCAGTGGATAGATCGAATCCGCACACCGAGGGCCTCAAATGAGGCCAGGCAGAGGCTTATTTCGTTAATGTCAGGTAGTCACGAGTCAGTTACTGGTATAAAGAAATGCCTTTAGGGGTTGGGTGTGAGGATGTGTACAAGATAAAGCACGTGTGCCCTAACAGACTTTGCATTTTGAATATGTTACTTCTGTTAAATTTGTTATCCAGATTTTTTTTTAAATTACAGTTTTTTTAAGCAGACTGACCATATTAAAGTGCCTCCACGGAATCTTGAGCCTAAATAAATGTGTTTCTATTTCTCCATCATAGTTACAATCCTAGTTATGTCAAGTGAATGAATTAGAAATACAGTAAAAGAGCAGTATGGTATAGTGTGGTTGGCTGCAAGGTAAGGAAACCGTATCATAGTGGAAAGCATTTTCATGCAGAGCTAAGAATTCGCCAGCAGAGAACAGGGGAAGCATTTAGTTGTTAACATGTAACTCAGATCTAACAATAATTGGCAAACGGATGCATTATGTACTACTTTCTAGTGGTGATTTCTAGTTTGTTCTGAAACTGCAGCTCAAGCAAAAAATTGCAGCCACATAGCCTGGGGAAGGTTGGAATTTCAAAGGTCATTTTGGACTGTTGAACTATGTGAGAGTATTACAGAACAATAAATGTTGGCACAAGGATGCGTGAAGAATGGGACTGAGCTGTTGGTTTAATCATCATTACCCTTGCCAGGAATTATTTATTTTTATTTCAAAAGTTATAATTTGTTCTAAACGTTAAATATCAAAGCAGACCATTAGCATATATCAGTGGTTCTCAACCTTCCTAATGCCGCGACCCTTTAATACAGTTCCTTTAATACAGTGGTGACCCCCAACCCTAATATTTATCCATTTTACAGATGGAGAACACTGATGCAGACCCATAGGTTGAGAACTACTGGCATATATTTTGTCCTGTTTTGTATGCCAGTAAAGGCTTGTTGTTGTATATATCATAGAATTTAAAACAATAAAGCATGACAATAGCCGAACCGGTTTGATTTCTCTCCCAGTTGAACAGAAAAATCCTTTTGCATTCTGCCTGCAAAAAGCCGTTGTAATAACATATCTAATCAGACCATTGACCTGAAACGGGTAGATTTCTGACGGTAATATTTTTTGTAGTTGTGGACTTTCATAATTTTAGCAAATTAGTGGTATAGTGTAAATATGGGTGCCAGTTTTTTTTAATGTTAACTTGGCCTCCCCTGTGCATTAAAATAAGTGTTGGTACAATTGCATCTTGTTAACGCAACTGATAAAGTTTGGATAGTCGGAGAGGTTCTGGGGCCCCCAAATTTGATGGGTGGGAGAGGTAGGGTGTGGCACCCTCAACTATTCATCTAGTTGCTGCTGCTTCTGGGACTTGTCTAACAGATAGTGAGTGGTGCGCTTGAGCTGAGGACGGGGGTCTCCCTCCTTTGTACAACTGATTATCTCTGCTATGGGAGTGTGCTTTCCTGAAGTCAGACCACAAGTGGTTGATATTGCTGAAGCTGTGAGCCTTTCATCTTCATCACCTGCTGCCAGAGACCAGGGGTGGGGTTGGCAGTTGAGTGTCCCTCCCCAAGCATGGCTAGCTTGTGAACAAGACTGACTGTGGACAAAGTTTTTTAAGTGTAATGCTTTTGTTAGTAAACCACCTCCCAGTGTGAATCTGCGCAAGACCAACAAAATTCATTCTTCCACAGAGAACATCAGACTTTACAAGTCTGCAGGTGCTATGCTGTCAGCAGAGCATTTTCTGTCTGGCGTTTAGTGTCTTCATCTTTATAGTCCCGCTGCGCTTGTCTATTGTTGGAACAGGTCCCTTGAGATTCCTTGTTGTTTGATTTGGAATGGATACTTAAAAACAAATATAAAACTGGCATGAATGTATTATTTTAGAGTTCTGTTTTCTACAGAGTATGGGGGTCCCCCCCCTCCAGTTGCTTAGCTGTTTTGGTGCTGAACAAATTATGGTTACTAATACCCTGTTTCCCCGAATATAAGACATCCCCTAAAAATAAGACACAGTAGAGGTTTTGCTGAAGTGCAAAATATAAGACATCCCCCGAAAGTAAGACATAGCAAAGTTTTTGTTTGGAAGCATGCCCGACGAACAGAACACAGAAAAATAAGACATCCCCTGAAAATAAGACATAGCGCATCTTTGGGAGCAAAAATTAATATAAGACACTGTCTTATCTTCGGGGAAACACAGTAGTGGCTTCAACAGAAAAACATAAATTTATATTGGGTAATATTAAAAGTTTGTCCTGTTGGCTGTTGTGGGTTTTCTACCCTATGTAGCCATGGTCTGATAGTTTTAGCGCTGATATCTTCAGAAGCATGTCAGCGGCAAGATATCTTACCATGACATGCCTGCCTGAAGATGCCAGCCATAGATGGGGCTGCAACATTGGAAGCTAAGACTACCAGACCATGGCCACGTAGCCTGGAAAACCCATAACAGCCAGTTGATTCTGGTTGTGAAAGTTTTGGAGAATCTTTGTTCTGTTTTTCATCAATGCAGAAGTAGCAATACAGAAGCAATGTCATTTCTCAAAGCAAACTTCTAGAAGATGGAGGGTAGAATGAGAGAAATATTAAATCATCCCCCCACCCCCACCCCTTTGAGCATTGTTTCCTTCCCAGTTTTCCAAAATCATTTAAGTTGATTTCTGGCTGATCGGTTGGTCCTTCTTTTGCAGGTGAACTACAACGAAAGATTGGCTTGAAGGTCCTCGAAATGAGAGGGAATGCCGTGGTTGGCTACTTGCAGTGTTTTGATTTGGAGGGAGAATCTGGACTAGTAGTACGAGCCATCGGGACAGCCTGTACCTTGGATAAATTAAGTAACACCCCAGCATTCTTACCCACATGTAATTCCCCATCCAAAGACATGAAGGAGTAAGTATGAGCCAGTGTTCGCTGGAAAGAACTTTTCATGTTTCCTCTTAAGATTCATATACATTTTATATGAAAATTTGGTGATCTTCCTTCCCCGCCCCCCTTTTAATTCATATTTTGATTTGTTTTCCCTTTCTTGTTGGCCTTCTTTCAGAGATTTGATTTGGATTGAAAAATTGGAGGGGCTTGCAATAAACTGTTTGACCCAATGCTGCAGAAGTAAACCTCGGTCTGACAAATGCCTCTGTAGTATTACCAGACATGGCTTTTACAGCATTCTGATGTTAGGATCTGCCTCCCCTAGCTCGGAACTCAACGCTGTTTTTTATGGGCAAACTTACTCATGAGCGAATAGAATGTTGCGTATTCTCCTAAGGTGGTTGTTATACTGCTTTTAATCTGAACGTATCATGCTTTTTAACATTTATGTAAATGTATTTGTTGTAAATAATTAGTGTTTTGATAGTGTTCTACTGTAATATGAGCTAATATCGAATATTATTCCAGTGCTATTCTTATAGCTGTCTTTTTGGTACGTGCCTCTTGTATAGAACAAGCTATGTTAACGCTGCCCCTGACTTGAAATAGTAGGCGATGGGCCAGCATTCAGTTCAGGAGTAGTTCGCTAAGTTCAAACTCAGTTTTTAGCACAAGCAAGTAAAATAAAAATAGTAGCATGCCAGTCTGAAAGCACCTTGTTTGGGAAAGTCAAATTGCTGACAAAAAAGAATCAAGTTACTCTTTGCAGAATGATGTAGACTGTCTCATGTCACTCCTAATACATAAAGGGGCTTGTATATCCCCCTTTATATATATCGGGACTACCTAGCAAATACCAGATTGAATTTTCACAAACATCTCATTTAGGAGCTTCTCCTCCAACGACTGTTGTCATTCTCACTTACCTGTTTTGGAAATATTTTTTCCTCCCCAGAATGAACAGTTTGCTCTCCCTTGTTTTTGCATGTTATAGCCAGCGACGTTGCCGAATCTGAGGGCTCACTCACACATTACATAGCTTAATATACGCTACACCAGTGGAATGATCCCTTCTGCTTAAATGTACATCTGAACGTGCCAAGTTCTCCTTCCATTCCATAGTAAAGATGGCATGCTTTTCACGAGCTCTTGTGGGAAGCCCTGGGAAGAGCTCTCTGCAAGCCAGGCCTTCTGGATAGCTTAAATATGGAACGCCCAATCAAGGCCGAAAGTTGTATGATTTGCTGCGTGACTCTCAAGTGACAATAGTAAAATAATCTTTCCAAATTCACATTATTTAAAGAGATCTAATTAGCATCAACCTTGAACATTAAAGCAAAAAAGCCGTTGCGAATTTTATGTCTACAGATGACACTGGCTAAGTTTGTTTATTTCTGCTTTCAGTTAGTAGCTTGAGCATGTCTGGATATGGCTGTATCAGTGGTTTCATACAGTCTAACAGTTCCACCCATGATCATTGGCTTCACTTACTAATCAGCTCCTGTTTGTGCTCGCCACTAACTGCCTCCTCTTCCCAGCTTTTACGGCTTACCTAGAGGGCTGTTTACCTGTCTGATAACCTGGAACTCTGGATGCTGTTCCGACATTTGTTGTTCCATCTTGGAAAGACAATGGAAACACGCCTTCTCTCTCATACGCTAGAATTTATATTTCTTGGAAGCAAAACCAGCCTGCCAAACTCTGTCATCTTGAGTTCAGGTTCAGTGCTTGAAAGACTAGCAGGCGGCTACTTCCCCCCCCCTAGTAAATTAACCCATTGCTACAAAGTATTACAGTACTTAGTTGCTGCTGTTAAGATTTTTTACTTTTATTTCTCGGAGCAGGGGTGTTAAAACTCAAGCGAGATAAAGAGACGGCTTCCTCACAAGGCAGATTCTAACGGGATTCATTCATAAATCTTTTATCCCAAAAAAGTCAGTTTCATCTCAATTCGATTACTGATTCATTGAACATCACTTTGCAGTGGCCATCCATTGTGAGTGTTTTGGACCCTGAAGTGTATACTTGGACAGAAAGAAGACCGTGAAATAGGATCTGCTCTTCAAGGCCCCGTTTGAGACCTGCCCGGCTCGCCTCTTCAGTGTGGTGGGGAATGCTGGCATAGCCACTTTGTCTTTAAGCCCAGCGTGATTTCCCTGGCAAAGTGGATTCATTTCAGCTGTCAGTAACTTCTCAGTAAACATGCTGCCCTGCCAGTTTCTGGCTTCCTGGCTTTGAAAATGATTGAACGCTGTGGCGTTTGTCAGAAGCGCCACGGGCTCTGCCGGGGACCCCAATGGGACCAGCAAGGCCCGAGACCTTTTAAGTTTGACACCCCTGCTTTATTTAGAGCCTGCTTCTTTAAAAGTCTTCTCCGATAACCAGCGACGACCCTGAAATAATTTTAGAATGTAACTTTGCAATCTCTTGTATGTATTTTTTTTCCCCCTTTCCCCTCCGCCTTGACTGAAAATTCTCTCAGGTCTCCGCTGACTCACCCTCCAAGCCATGGATGTCGCTCGACTCACAACAGCCCAATTCATACAGCTACTGGCTCACGGCTAACTCAGAACTTCTCTGTGTCAGTACCCACCCTCATCTACACTGGTACGAGACTGCTCAGACTCGGAAGCTGGGGAGAGGCAGGTCGCAGGTGCAGCGGCCCCAAAGAGCAGGCAGGCAGGCAGTGTAGGCAGGTACCACTCAGCTTTTCTCCCCGGGAGTCCTCCTCCTAAGGAATAACTTCCCTCTGGGGTTCATTCCTTCGATAAAAGAGAGACTGGAAGGATGGTGTGTATCTTTAGAGTCTCTCTTTTTGCGTGCGAGCGTTTCCTTTTTGGAAATAAAAAGCAGAAACCTAAGATGCTCATTTGTCTTGTTGGTGTAAATGTGTGTATTGTGGGGGAGACGCACGTCTTGGTCCGAAGAACCACGAAACGGGATAATCAGGTAAGGCAGCGTTGCACAGAACAGAAAGGTGTGTTAATTTAATGGCACCCACCTGTTTTTTCTTCCCCACCCCCTTCTTTGTTTTTAGCTGTGGCACAGTGCAGATGCTAACGGATAAGGAAACTCCCCCCCCCCCAAAGATATATGTGTGTGTATATATAAATGTGTACGTGTGTGTGTACATATAAACACACAGATATATAATCTGCAATCATTGCTGTGTTTGCTTTTTTTGACAATCTGGTTCAAAAGAATCTTATATTCTGACAGCTGTGTTCGCCTTGCCTCTCAGCAATGGATTGTTTTTTTTTACAGGTTTTACTTCCTTTGCTAGTTTTACTTGGTTTTGACGCTTCATATCTTAGCTGGATTTTTTTTTTCAGTTGTTGTTGCTTTGTTTGCTAACCAATGATTTCCATCTCTCTGTACGATGTTGAGCTGACGAACCAGCAGAGTCATTTGATTTTTGTTTGGTTTTCACTTTGACCTTGTATACAGCTTCACACTTCCGGACAATTGTTGCCCCCCGCCCCATGTCCCTCCCCAAGTCCCACCCCACGCCCTGTTGCTGGGATCATGCTGCTGTCAGCTGGGTCCTTTCCAACAGGATCACTGAATCTGTTTCCACCTTCTTCTGGCAGGATTCCTTTCAATGAAGATCCCAATCCCAATCCTCACTCATCAGGACCCTCCACCCCTCTGAAAAACCAAATCTATTCCTTTTCACCTTCCAAGTCCTACAGTCGACAGTCCTCTTCTTCTGACACAGATTTGAGTTTGACACCCAAAACGGGTAAGGCGCTTCCAAACCCACTTTATTTTGGTTTGTTGATTTGTTTCCTTTTCATTTGTGTTTCCGTTTCTACTTTGGCTTTTCGCTCCCGTCACTCTTTTTGTTTTTGTTTTGGCATGTAAATTAAAGACACCACTGGAAACGGGATTTCTGATGGTAAAAACAAGAGCTTGAAAGCATCTATTTGCATAACTTTGATTTTGTGTACAGACAGTTTCTGTAAACTGACAACCTAACACACCAGGACATAGCCCCTTGGAATTGTCTTTTAATTTCCTCCACGTCATATTGCAAATTATGGGGATAATGTCGCCATAATATGTTGGGGAAATAGTTTTGCATGCCTCTTCTAACAGCTAACCTACTGACCTCTAAAAATGTTGCCCTGTACCTGTATTTCTTGGTGACTGATTATCTGTTTGCAAAGCTAAGAATTTTGGAAGGATGGCTGAAGGTATGCTTGCTGTGTGCTGTTGCCAAGGTTTGCATAAGTAGCATAAAACAGCCTCGCTTTTCCGTGGTGTTCAGTTCTTATTGACTTGTTCAACTTTTTAAAATGTCTAACTTGTTTAATTTGCAATTTGAGTGTTTGCCTTTTTTGCTGAAACGTGCTTAACATATGACGACATGCTTAAGATTTGAAAACTTGCATATATATGGAGTAAATGCGTGCCTTATTGGAACAGCAAAACACCATCTTTTCTTTTCATGCTTCTCTTCTGTTTTTATTCTTTCTGCAAATTCAGTTGTTCTCAAACTGGGGTGAGCCCCTCATGACGGGGGGGGCACTTGAGGGAGGGTTGTATGTATGCAGATTTGAGCAAGGACCGAATCTTAGGGCAGGTGACACTTTTCTCCCTTTCTGGGCAAGTTTCAGATAACAGAGGAGCCCTAGTTATTGCTATTGGATTCATGGGGATTTCTGTATCCTAGTATGTTTTGATAAGAAGAGGGCTCTGTAAAAATCAGCTGTTTTAAGATGGTTTCATGTGTGGTGTGTGTGTTTCCAGAGTGGGTTCACGTTAGGTCTCGATGCTTGAATCAATAAACAGGCTCTCGATTGTTGATCAGTAGCGTTTATTGGAAAGGTAACAAAGCATGCAGCTTGCAAGAAGCCAGTTCTGATGAACCTGGCTTTTGCCCCCTTCTTTATTCAGAAAATCCTCCCACCCGTTTCCCAAAGAATGCGAACAAGAGTTATTTCGGCGCTGCGGCACCCCAAGGTTAGCAACAGATAGAAGTGGTTAGCAACAGATAGTCAATGGAGGAGGAAGTCAATGGAGTCAATGGAGAAGGTGTCAGGGATAATCCTCGTTATCTACAAGGCATGTGAGAGGGAGAGGAAAGATCAAGGAAAGAATGCCCCTTTACAGCATGGTAACATATAGCAGGCTGAATTCATACATTTTGTAGCAGTTGCATTAACAGGAATGTATTTCAGTCACCCAGACTGAAGCTGCATTGGTTTAGGAATGCAGTTATGCACCTCAGTCATAGCGGCAGGCAGCATTCACACCATTTCGGGCAAGAATTTCCTCAGGAAAAGAAGATTGGGTGGGTGGGAGTTCCGTAAGCTTTAAAATTTGTAAAGTTTGAGAAGCACTGTGCAGATTGCATGGCTGTGCCCACGGGTCTTCACGTAATGTGCATTTGCTGTTTTGTTCCTTTTTATTCTACAAGAGTCTAAAATGCTGCATGATCCCAAAGAACTGTAGCTGTGGCCAAGTAGTAACGTGTTCAGTTTCTCCTCCCACCCCCCGGTCTTTTGTTTACTGTTCTTAGTGAGGCCCCTTCCGCACATGCAGAATAATTCACTTTCAATCCACTTTGCAGCTGTGCGGAAGAGCAAAATCCACTTGCAAACAGTTGTGAAAGTGGATTGAAAGTGCATTATTCTGCACGTGCGGAAGGGGCCTAAGTTAACTAGTTAGGGAAAGTATTTTCACCATCTGCCCTTTTTCCCCCTAGAGGCTATGTTTGCTTGAAACGGTATTTCTTTATCTTGCATTAATTGTTTTGCCAGGTAAAGGGATCTCTGCGCTTTCATCCATTCATATAAGACAGCATTTAAGATCTTGTTTCCATTAAAAAAATGTATCCTTGACTTATGGATATAGAAAAGTAGGAAATAAGTTGTAAAAAGCCTTTTCTTTTTGAAAGCGTATGTGAAGGGCACACGGTAATTTATGGCAATTGTGCATTATTACTTTATACACAAAAGGGAACGTGATCTGAACTCCACGGCTACAATCCTGCACATTTTCTGCCTGTTGTATGTTCCACTGAAATCAGTCGGATTAAAAAATTCTACTTGTGGCACAAATTTAAGCCCACGGGCAGGTTCCAAAAACCATACAAATGAGACCAATCAGCTTGGGGGAGCTCACCCCCTTTCAAACATTTGACCCTCATGTGCCACAAAAAACTGCTTTCGAAGCAAGAGGAATGTCATCAGTTCCTTTTGCTGAGGTTTGAATTGAAAAAAACAGAAACAAGATCCTACTGAACAAGCGCAAGATTGATCCTATGTTAATCAAAATCCGTTCCCTTGCAAAATAGAACCTAGGGATGAGGAGGCAGATGCGCGGTCCTTCTAAATTCATCTCCAGTGACAAAGGCGGTCAAAATAATTCTGAGATTTGCTGTCAACAGAGCGCGGTTGGGCGATGAGAAGTTTAGCATTCAAAGATCAGCACAGGATCCCACGAAAGCGCTCGGCAGATTCAAGCTCTGTGTCCGAAGTGGCGTGTTGTACCTTTTGGGGCAGACTGACCAAATAACCAAACTAATAAAAAGCGTTTCAAGTTGTTTTTCTAGCGGATAATTTGGGGGATCACACAAATATATATGTGGAGGAAATTGAGAAGATGGGAATCCATCCCTTTTAAAAAAAAATGGAGTGTTAAATCCCTTCAGTCTCCTTAAACTCTGTCCCGTTGGGGGAACATTGGAGCAACAATTGCTTGGATAATTTTTTGAAATTAAAACTCCAGACTCTCAAAATGGTCTGAGTAAAGTATCTGCTCTGAAAGTGTTGCTGGAAAAGAAAATTGAGATCCCTGGGGAAGTTGCCTGTAAGTATATTCAAGGCCCCGTGAATGTGTTATTTTTCCATTCTATTTTTTTAAAGGAACCGTGTTAAGTGACAGGTTTCATAATCCGCTCCCTTCCACTGCAGTCCTGTAACATCTTCTCATTTGCTTTATGTCAGTAATCGCTCATTCCTGTACTGCTAGGCTGCCGGTTGAGTTTTTTTCCCCTCCTGAGAGAAGGATTTTGCTTGATTCATCTGACTTTTCTCTTTTGAGTTGTTGTTTCTTTCATCACCTTCTGAAGTCTTCACCTTTTCTCTGCTGTTTCCTTCCGCAGCCCTTTCCCCGCCTAGGATTTTCGTGCTCCCCTGCTCCCCCGCCCTCTCTCTTAAGCAGCCCCACCTCCTTCACTCGGGCTCCGGCCCTAGCCTTCTTCACTCTAGCCATGCCAGCCCAGTTCTGAGGAAAAGCCTTTCTTTCACTGAAGAGCTCCTTCTGACTGCCTCTGGTAGGATGAACCTCAACTAGCCGTTATGTTGCTCTATATTAGTAGTCTCGGCAGTGGCACTCAGCACAGCCGAAGAGCTTTCTGTGGTTTCCCCGCCACTTTTTTCCGCTCCCCAAACTGCTGGCTACATGACGATGGCAAAGTTTGGTTGCAAAACTAGGGTTGCCAACCTCCAAAGGGGGCCTAAAAATCTAGGATTACAACTGGTCTCCAATGGACAGAGATCAGTTCCCATGTAGGAAAATGGCTGCTTTGGAAGGCGGATCTGATAGCATTATCTACGCTGGCGGAGAATAGGAGAAGGGTTGCCAGATCTAGGTTGGAAATCTCCTGGAGGTTTGGGGGTGGAGCTGTGGGAAGATAGTGACTTCAGCAGGCGCAATGCCATAGAGACTGTTGAGAAAACTCAGCAATGAAGGAATAAGAGGGAAAGTCCTCCTTTGGATTAAAAACTGGTTGAGGAACAGGAAACAAAGGGTGGGTATAAATGGGAAGTTCTCACAATGGAGAGATGTAGGGAGTGGTGTCCCCCGAGGATCCGTTTTGGGACCAGTGCTCTTTAACTTATTCATAAATAAGCAGCAGAAGGCCATTGCTTTCACATCCTGCACGTGAGCTCCCAAAGGCACCTGGGGGGCCACTGCGAGTAGCAGAGTCCTGGACTAGATGGACTTTGGTCTCATCCAGCAGGCTAGTTCTTATGTTATTATGTTCTTAGAGCAGGGCTGTCCAACTCTGGCGCTGCAGATGATCATGGACTACTATTCCCATCAGCCCCCGCCAACATTATGTTGACAGGAGCTGATGGGAATTGTAGTCCATGAACATCTGCAGGGCCAGAGTTGGACACCCCTTCCATAGAATCTGTGCGGCAGCCGTTTTCTCCAGGGAAATTGATCTCTGTAGCCTGGAGATGAGCTGTCATTCTGGAGGATCCCCAGGTCTTACCTGGAGTCCGAAATCCCTACATTACGCCCCGCCCTCCCCAAGCTGCAACCCCGAATCTCCCAAGAATTTCCAAACCTGGATGAACCAGCTCTTTCAATTCACCTCAAACGTTTTTAAAGGGGAAAACAGTTTCGTTAATATTTAAGGGGAAATCTCATTTGTTTGTTTGTTTGTTTACAATTCTGATTGCCCCCCCTTTCTCCAAAATTTTTACTGTGTCAGTAATTGGACTTTTGTTTTTAATTGTTACCTCTTCTCTTTTCACTTGTAAACGTTCCCCTGTTTCATTCGGAACAAACGCTTCTTCCTCCATTTGTGTCATTCTGTTGAACTCATGTTGCCATCAGCCATATTAGTTAGCTGTGTCGTATCTGCAATTTAAAAACACCTCTGTGATTTTATTTTCAAACTTCTTTTCTCCTCCCCCCCCCCCTCAAATCGCTAAGTTGCCTTGCACACCTTGTTACTGTTTGCTTTGTACCGATTAGTGCTTTGGTTGGTCTGTTGTTTGAAATTATTATTTTGGGGGAATACACTTCGCCTCCGCTAACGCCATCCATTTTGTTCCCCCCCTCGCCTCATTTTAGTATTGTATAGCCTCTTGGAAGTTAGGTTTAATTTCAAGCCCGATTTGATCATTTTAACAATGCAGAATGGGGACTATACAGATGCTAATATTTTGTTTCCTTATCCAAAAGCAGCTAAAAATATTTCCTTAAGTAAGATTTTAGTCATTGTTTGGCATTCCTAATACATCTGGGAATTAATGTGGTATAGATTTGGACCGTTGATGTTCACAGCCTTATTAAGATTGTGGATACTGTTTGAAATGTCAAAAAAGGACAGTGGGCAAACCAAAAATGACTTTTGCGGGGGTGAACTGTTGAGTGGTACTGTAAGGAGGTTCTCGGGCATCTGTTTTGCTACAGTAAAACAGATGCCCGAGGACCTCCTTACAGAACTCCTCAACAGCCCACCCCCACAAAAGCCATTTTTGGTTGTGCCCACTTCCAAATGGATGCTCCCTGCATATGTGAAGGGTGGTGCCCACAGGGTTGTCGGGAAGCCCCTACTGCACTGAGAAGACACAGGGATGCCAGGCCTGGCTCTTTGCTTCGAGGAAGAGATGTTGTTTGGTTTCAGCTTCCAAAGGAAGAGGAGATTGTGTTCGCCGATGCCCACAGGACGAGGATTCTGAGCCTGGAGACTTAAGAAAGTTTGTGTCCGTGGCCGGTCCAAGAGCTCAGAGCTCTGTCACGCCTGCTTGGGATGGCCCAAGTGCTTTCCTAGTCGGTCAACTGAGAGGGAGCATTCTGCAATTCCTTGGTCCCCCCCACTGCACCCCTAGTTCCATCAAGACCCTTTACATGTTACCACTGAGACCAGACGTCTGCAACATGGTACCAATGGTATAGTGGGTAAGAGTAGCGGACTCTCATCTGGAAAACCAGATTTGATTCCCCACTCCTACACACGAGTGACAAACTCTTACCTTGCGAACTGGATCTGTTTCCCGCTCCTGCACACAAAGCCTCATGAGTGACCTTGAGCTAGTCGCAGTTCTCTCAGAACTCTCAACCCCACCTACCTCACCAGGTATCTGTTGTGGGGCATTTGTAAGCCCCTTTGAGACTCCTTAAAGAGCAAAGTAGGTTATAAAAACAACTTTTCTTCCTTCCTGTTTCCCGCCAAGTGCTTTTAGAAAGTGGTTTGGGACAAGCGGAGCTTTCCCCTAGCAGGGCTCCTGATTGGGCGTGCAGATTAAAAGGCCTTGTGTTAAACAGAGCTTCTGCCTGAAACATTGAAGAATTACTATTCCAGTTTTACACAACCTCGATCCCTGACATTTTGTGACTGGCTCCTCCCACTCTGACGGCCATTTTGTGATGGTACCTGGCAGATTTCCAGTTTCCAGAATTCCAAAGATGCCCGCAGGCACAAAAAGGTTGCAGACCCCTGCCTCAAGAAAGTTAGCAAGCCCCTGGAGAGATGTTAGCAAGAGTCATGTTGAGAATCATTAGCTAATATGGATTGAGCCACTGACAAATCCATGATTCCGTGTGTGTTGTGAAGTGGCAAGCGGTAGCGTTTCCACCTGTGTTTCAGGTGTCTTGACAAAATCAGCACCTTCTAGAAATAGTAATTTATGGGGACGTATTCAATAGAGCTACCCGAATGTTTCAGAGTAGGTAAATTATTACATGTGTGGATCTTTTTTCATATTGCTTAGTTTTTTTTAAATAGACAGTTTCTTGGAATGCTTATTATTGTCTTTGTTAAATGCTTTGTTCTTCCTCAAGCACTCATGTGTTGATGCACGACACTCTCCTGCATCTTGTGGAAGAGAGAGGAGGTGTGATTTGACCTCCTCCACACTCCTCGCTGCAGCCCTCTAACCCAGGGATGTCCACCTTTGGTGCTTCAAATGTTTATGGACTACAATTCCCATCAGCCCCTGCCATGCCAACTGGCCACGCCAGAAGGGGCTGATGGGAATTGTAGTCTATGAACATCTGGAGCGCCAGAGTTGGACACCCCTGCTCTAAACAGTGTAAGTTTCGTGACCCCATGAATCTGGGCCAGGAGGTACTGTTCCGGGGGAGGGGAATACAGGAAAGATTTATGATCCTTGCTTGCAAGAATTTCTTATTCCCAGCCAGTGCCCTCATTAGCTTACAGTATGACGAGTACCTTTAATACGATGCATTTCATGAACATTTTACTGTAACTGGTGACATGAATGTGAAAGATAGAATCCTTCTTATGGAACCCTGGCAAAGGCATCATTGGTGACAGAACGACCAAATATCGACCAAATAGGAGCAGCAGTGGCGTAGTGGCTAAGAGCAGGTGCACGCTGATCTGGGGGAACAGGGTTTGATTCCCAGCTCTGCCGCCTGAGCTGTGGAGGCTTATCTGGGTAATTCAGATTAGCCTATGCACTCCCACACATGCCAGCTGGGTGACCTTGGGCTAGTCACAGCTTTCCGGAGCTCTCTCAGCCCCACCTACCTCACAGGGTGTTTGTTGTGAGGGGGGAAGGGCAAGGAGATTGTCAGCCCCTTTGAGTCTCCTGCAGGAGAGAAAGGGGGATATAAATCCAAACTCCGCCTCCTCTTCTTCTTCTTCCTCTTCTTCCTCTTCCTCCTCTTCCTCCTCTTCCTCCTCTTCCTCCTCCTCCTCCTCTTCTTCCTCCTCCTCCTCCTCCTCCTCCTCCCCTCCTCCTCCTCCTCCTCCTCTTCTTCTTCTTCTTCTTCTTCTTCTTCTTCTTCTTCTTCTTCTTCTTCTTCTTCTTCTTCTTCTTCTTCTTCTTCTTCTTCTTCTTCTTCTTCTTCTTCTTCTTCTTCTTCTTCTTCTTCTTCTTCTTCTTCTTCTTCTTCTTCTTCTTCTTCCAACCTTTATTCCTGTTCAAATCAAATTCCCTTTATCTGGTATGCATTTACTTTAGTGTCAGTTTTAGTGGACTCTACACTTTTGATTAAGTACATGGGGTTGGATCTAGCTTTTCCATTGGTGAAAAAGGGAGGAGGGACCCCCCAGAAAGGTTGTACTGACAGAGACTGTAGTAAAGAGGGCAACTCTACAGGATGAAAAAAGCTGGCTGGATCCAACCCATAGATTTTAAAACCAAACAACGGCGAAAGTATCATACTTTTCTTATAATGCATGACTTTTGTATTAAAGGCACATCAGCATCTAAAGTTAACTCTTTGTACTTGCAAATATGTTTGTTCATAGTCCCAACATCCTCCCCCCGCCCCCAAGAATCAGAGTGATGCATTATTTAACTCTTTCATTTGGCTGTTACTTATATGTGAATGTTCTTTAGGAATGGGCAGTGGGAGTGCTGGAAAAGAAGGGGGCCCCTTAAAAGCTCTGTTAAGACAACAGACTCAGTCGGCTCTGGAGCAAAGGGTAAGAAAAGCATGGAAAACCTACTCCTGTGTATGAGTGTCTAAAGCCAACTGTGGTAGAAACTTCTCTGTGTCAACTGTTGAATGTTTCTTTCTGCAAGCAACTGTTCTCGATCCTGCCTTCTGGCGGGTGTCATCTTCTTCCACACGAGAAAATTAAAGGCAGATCCAGTTTGAAATCATCTCTAGATTGTACAGACCTCTACCATGTCAATGTCTGTGTTGTTGTTTCCTCAGAACTTGATAACCCATGGTTGTTGTGGGTTTTCCGGGCTGTGTGGCCGTGGTCTGGTAGATCTTGTTCCTAACATTTCGCCTGCATCTGTGGCTGCCATCTTCAGAGGTGTATCCCAGAGACAAGCACCCTTCTCTCTGTGATATACCACTGAAGATGGCAGCCACAGATGCAGGCGAGACATTAGGAACAAGATCTGCCAGACCACGGCCACACAGCCCGGAAAACCCACAACAATCAGTTGAATCCGGCCGTGAAAGCCTTCGACAATACACTGATAACCCGTGTTTAATATCTCTTTTTGCTTAAGTACAATCTCGTGAACGCAGTGTTTAAGCTTAATTTCAAAAGCAGACCCCTCAACAAGTTGGGGAGCCTACTGGATCTGAGCCCAGTTTGAAACTCTCGATAAGTCACAGGTTTCTTCATTAATGATCAGTGTTAAAACCTGAATTTAGAGGACTGTGCTTGATGTGACATACTTGAAAATATATATACACGCTCTATTATAAATGTGGACTAATTCAAAATATGAATCACGACATTGAACCTGTTATAAGTGGATGATTCTCTTTTCATTTCTTGTGTTACCTGTTGCTAAGGGAGGATCGCCCCATAGGTTCTGTAGAAGGCGGGTATGTTCTAAGCCGTTGTGTGACATTACCTTCAAACCTTCTTTTTGTGTTTTATTTTGAGACCCTCTTTTCTAGCTTGGAATTTTTATTTTAAGAAATTTGGGGTTGTTTTGGTAACCTTTTCTTTGGGTCCCTTATTAAAAAAATCCTCCATATGCAAAATTTAAAATATATTTTTTTCTGAGACCATGTAGCAAACCCAAATCCTGCTCAACCAACGATCTGCATGACTGTGCATTTCACTTAACTTTTCATTTCATTCCAAACACATAGCTTTGTTTTCTGAAGTTTAATTTGAAAAGGAACTAACACACGCCCAAAGCTTTACATCACGCCCTTGTCTTAATAGTTTAAAATGTGTTGTGGGATTGATTTCTTGTCATTTCAAATGGATATGCTATGAAGCTTCTTGAATACTTGTTTTAAAAAGTTTCAAGGGAAAATCTTTTGTATGCATTTCATTGATCAAACAAAGGCATAAACAGTCTCTAGGAAATGTGGTAAATCTTTTGAGAGATGAGCTTATACAGCATATTTTCAAACACAAAAACAATCATATCAAACCTTTTTTGCTAATGTGTGTGTCTGATTGCTGTGTTTTACATATGGTATAAGAGACACCTGGCCTCATTCCGCACATGCAGAATAATGCACTTTCAAGCTGCTTTCAGTGCTCTTTGAAGCTGTGCAGAATAGCAAAATCCACTTGCAAACAGTTGTGAAAGTGGTTTGAAAAAGCATTATTTTGCGAGTGCGGAAGGGGCCCTGTTTTCTTCTCCCATGCCTGTTCAAGTCAAACCTATTCTTAGCTGGTCCATAGCATGTCAGACCAAAAGCAGCTGCTCCTTTGGTTTCCTCCACTGGTTTCCTTGGGTTTTGCAGAAACGTTTGACTGCATCCCTGGGTGGTACCAGTTCTGCAGACTACAATATAAGTAGGAGCGGCTAGGGCCAAGAGGCAAAAAGAACGTCTGTGGGGTGGGGAGGGCAGGGGCCCCTGCACTTTGATTTCTACTGTTATTTCTCCTGTGACAAGTTGTAGGGGGAACAGATTTCCCATGTTCTTGATTATAGAGACCTTTTTGTAAAATAAATGTTCTGAAATGTTAACCAGGGCAGTTTCGTGTATCTCCTTTTGAGGCTTCTTGAGAAATGTTTAAAAGTTTCAGTCGTTGAACAGTCCCCAGTACACACCCCACCCCACCCACCCCACCCCACCCCGATACTGTTTTCACATTTGTGGAATAATTTTGAGGCTCCTGAACTAATCTCATAAATTACCCAGAATGCAGGCCTTGTGGTCCTTGATTAGGAACATCTTTCATTTGTCTCACATATCACAGGAATCATCACAGGTGGTGACTGTTTATCTTTTTTCTCTCCGCACAATATAGGAAGCTTATGAAATAATGCATTGCTGCATGACTTCCATTCTTTCTTTTTGCATTTATGCACATGGAAGCCAACCTCCTTTCCCCCCATAAATGCGCTGTTTACTTCTACATGCATTATAAATATATAAATCGTCCTATTGGAACAGGAGCCAGTGAGAAGGTGCAGGTGAATTCTGTTACCTGGATCCTTTGTATCTCTAGAACAGTGGTGGCGAATCTTTGGCACCCCAGATGTTATGGACTACAATTCCCATCAGCCTCAGGGGCTGATGGGAATTGTAGTCCGTAACATCTGGAGTGCCAAAGGTTCGCCACCACGGCTCTAGAGTCTGTTACTGTCCCCCTTAAAACCTCAGGGAAGCCTTGTTCCTGATCAACCTGAGTGAAGTGTTTTAAAATGGTCGTTCTCCTTATACTGAACTGAGGGGCTACCTTTTGCCTGACCTCGGAACCAAGATGGACTCCCTCATTTTCATAGCAAATCGTCACAACCGGCTGAAGCTACAGGCTTCCCTCTTTCTTTCTGCATCCCTTTAAATTTAGTCCTTGGACTCCAAAAGGCTTCCTTGCTGTAGCTATGCTTCATATCTATTGGACAGTCACACTGTATTTTTGTGACCTTATAGTTCTCTCATCACAAGCTGCGTTCCCCTTCTTTTGCCCTCTGGGTCTGAGGAGCTGAAGTGCACAAATGACATCAACAGAGACAGTGAGACGAGAGAGCCTTTCTCTGTGTGGTAGTCAAATTGCTGCCTTGCAATCAACTACTGTTAAAGTGTTTAATGACCCTATTTAAATAGTTCCTATATTTCCAAACCCCATTTATTCCATTATTTGGAATAAATAAGCTCCGTACTCAATAAAATTGAAATTACTCATCTTTGATATAAGTGATGGAAGCTGAATTCATTATTGTTTTGAGCTCGTGGTTTAAGGGAAACAGAAGCTTAGTAGTATTTTAGATGCTTTGCATCTGTGGCTGGCATCTTCAGAGGATGCCAGCCACAGATGCAGGCGAAACGTCAGGAGAGAATGCTGCTAGAACGCTATTGCTGTTTCTCCGAAACCACCACAGCACCCCAGTGATCTTCCGCCGGAAAGCCTTCTTCGGCTAAATACATTGGAAATCATTATGTTTTGTGAACTGTCTTGAAGTCCACATATGGTGGAAAGCTATCTTTTAAAAATTATTATTTACCAGCTGTGTTATGGGTTTTGTGGGCTTTGCAGCCATGGTCTAGTCCTTTTAGCTTACTGCAACATATTGGCATGGATGGGGGCAAAACCTTAGGAACAAAAGCTACCAGACCGTGGCTGTACAACTTGGAAAACCCACAACAGCCAGTCGATTCTGGCTGTGAAAGCCTTCAGCAGTACATTATTACTTATTTTGCTTTCTCCTGGAAGTCTTGGTTCACGGAGCGACTTTGAGCCAGTCTCTCTTAGCCTAATTGTTAGGATAAAATGGAGGAAAGGAACCATTTCAGCACCACGCTGAGTTCCTGGGGTACAAATGCAGTCAATAAATCCAATAAATCATGAGTACCCGGTAAGCACTACCACGGTGGGCGCTTACAAAATGAATCTCTGGATGGGAGGCAAAGGATGCAGTAATTGCTAGTGGTTGTCCTGACAAGGTAGGCCCAAGTGAATTTACCTGGGCAGGTCTTTTTCACCAGCATTTGTAGACGTTCTTAATGAAACATCCCAGCCGAGTTTCAAGATTTGTGAAGCCTGTCTTAATCGCACACTTTGTCATTGCAGTATTGCACGCACGTGAAGCTCCGTCTGACGTGCGCGCACACATGCAATGCTGTCTCATACTGAATCAGACACCCCCCCCCCCCGTTAGTACTGTTTACTTAGGCTGGCAGTACCTCTCCATGGTCTTAGGTAGAGATCTTTCATATCAGATAGTTTGCTTGGAGATGATTGAGGCTGGGACCTTCTTTGTGCCAAGCAGAGTGTCAGATCTGGAAACTGAAATCAATCAGCAGACTCTGGATGCTGGATCAGAAGTCTTAATTGATAACAGCAAGTATCTGGCTTTCAGAAAGCCAGTTCTGCCAGACCACGAAAATTTATGGTGGGGACTTCCCCCAGAGTCCCCGCCATAAATCCCCCCTCCCTGTTTCCCATGGAATGTGAGAATAGCACAACGGAAAGAGAGATGTTTGGGAGTGGAACATCCCAGGGCCAGAACAGGCCACCTGCCTGTTCTCAGCCACCTGCCGCCCCCTCCCGCTGGGAAGGCGCCAGGGAAGGCACCTCCTAGTTAACAACAGTTCCAAGCATCAAAGGAAAATGAAAGGGAAGGAAAAGGTCCATTAACATATCAGAAGGTGAAGCCAGCTGCCCCCTCCCCTTGACCAGTTGAGAGTCCTCTCCCACCCAATCCTACCCCTTTGATGGCAGGGGAAAACACACCCCGACACACAGAGGCTCTGGACAATTGCCACAGCTCTCCCCACATCTATAAGGTGCGCCAGTTAAATGTGTGCCACCAGCGTGAAGGATCAGGATGCCCTTGTGCTGTGACATACCTGAAGTCACAAGAAAGCACGACATTGACCTTGTGTGAAGGATTAAATATTTTACATATCGCTTTTCTCCTTTTCCGGGGTGGGGGGGAGCCTTTTACCCCCTGTTTAAGCCACCTGTTAGTGAGCGAATGTCTCTAGAGTCTTGGGGATTCTGTTTCTGCAGAATCAGTGCAAGTCCCAGCACAGCTGTACCACAAGAACTGTATTACAAGAACCAAGTCCTCCGAAAGCCCACTTGGAATGAAGTTCTGGTTTTGCAGGGACTTGGTTTTAAGGGAAAGGGTATCAGAGCACAGCTTAAATATCAAAATAATAGTGAGCACCACCTGGAATGCTGTGTAGGTGAGGTAGAAATGCATAATTGAGGCTTAGTTCCAGGTAAACCTATTCTGATCAGGTTCTAAGTTGCTTGAGTCTCCACATTTTCAAAAAAAACATGGCTTCCCATGCACTTTATCAGTAAATTCCGTGGAGTTCAGTGGACGCTTCCCACTGTGATTTCAGGATTCCGTTACGTCAGCACGAACGGTCACTGTGTCCCTATTTAGGAGCCGCATTATGACGGGGAAAGTAGCTTTTTGACTGCTTTGGGAGGCCTGCTCGACCCTCGACGTGGCCCATGGATGGCATACATTTTGCTTGTACCATAAGCCTTAAGGGAGCATTTGGCTCGACTCCTCCTGCTTTGCTTGTGTTTGGAAAGATTACTGCATGTTTGCTGGTGATGAACAGATCAGGCACAAAGTCATTTGTGATTTCTTCTCGTTTTCTCAAACAGAAATTCTCTTTTACTTTGATGGACGCCCGGCTTCCTCCTCCATCGGGCGTATTGGTCAGCTCAGCCGGTGAAGCTCTTAGGATCGTGATTCATAATCCTGGTACGCTGCTGCCACCCTACATCGTGAGGATCCTTACTGCCACTTGAGTTTCTATGTCTATTATGTATTTTCAAGTAAGAGGTTGTGAAGTGTTTTATCAGTTGAATTGAGGGGAAACCCAATAGCGTTTTCAGTGAGCCCTTAAACTGTGTAATTCCACCCTGATTTCACTGGAGCCAAGGGCAAAAATGTAAGCTTGCTTGTTTTGCCTTCTGGCAAGATTCTGAAGTTTCAAGGCTTACTAATACTTAATCAAGAACTTTCAAATGCAGTCTTGTACAGTTTTACCCTCCAACTTCCCTTGAGTAATTACGCATTGGCTATTGGCAGATTCCTCCATAACCTAAAACAGATGGGAAAAGAATGTCTAATTCTCTGTTATTTTGACTCTGAATAGAGCAAAGTTTCCTAAAACAGCTTAGGATTATGCTAAAAAAATTTCTGGACAGCAGCAGAGCAACACTTGGGAGTGGGAAGTCCCCTTTTGGGGGAGATGGCTGCAGGAACAACTGAAATGACCATTATCCAAAGACCAGGACTGTATCATGGTGTTCTTCTTGGTAGCCTTGTTGCTGTCTTCTTGCCCCTACCAGTTTCTCATTCATCTTTATTTCTCCGTTTTCTTTCTCGGTTTTAGCTGTGGCAGGCAAGGGAGTAGCTAAGTCTAGGTGACGGCATCGTCATAGCTCTCGGAGAGAAGTGTTCCTTGGCTTACTGGACAGTTCATTCTGATGCAACTCTATGGAAGTGAATGATGGGGCACTGTTTCCATTCAGCAGTAGCCAGCAAGGATAGTAAAAGAGAGCACTGGATCTCTCCTGTGCTTTCCCAAAGCTTTAGACACTCTTGTCATGAGGAGCAGGAGAACAAATGAATTACTTGCTGCCCTGTTCATTCTTGCCTCCTCATGAAATATTCCACATTACTCTCAGTAGAAGTTCAGATATGCCCTTAGAGAGAGGTATAACCCTAATTTTCAGCTTATTTGGTCTGTTTCTGATGGAATCTTCCACTCAGGAATCTTGTTCCTGGTAGAATCTTCCACTCAGACCTTGGAACCAACTCAGAGGAACCTGGAGAAGGGGTTGGAGGAAGTAAAGGGCTAGCCCATTTATAGTTTACTCTCACAGTGAGAAGCAGAAAGAGCTCAGTACTTTCTAAGAACATAAGAAGAGCCCTGCTGGATCAGACTGGTGGACTATCTAGCATCCTGTCTCATCCAATGGCCAATCACCTCCTCTGGAGGGCCAATCACAAGGGTGAGGTTTTCTCCTGGTACTGGCATTCAGAAGTTGACTCCCTCTGAGTGTGGAAGTTCCATTGATCACCATGGCTAGCAGCCACTGAGCCACCTGTCCTCTGTGAATCTGTTTGACCTCCAGTAGTTGACAGCTGCAAGATGTCCACTGCTTTACCAGGAAAGTTCAGTTGGGAAAAATACTTATCTTGAAACTCTTTTCTTGATCCTTCCTGATTTCAGATTGCAAATGCCTTAGCAGACCAGGTGCTCAGCTGCAGCAGCAGCAGAAGGCCATTGCTTTCACCTCCTGCCTGTGAGCTCCCAAAGGCACCTGGAAGCACTGCGAAAAGCAGTGCCATCATGGACTCATTCGATCCTGCTAGGCCATAGTTCTTATGTTCTATGTTCTACATTGGGGAGGATAGATCATCTCCACCACTCTTTTCAGATAAAACAAAGATATCTGAAAACTGCCTCAACAGGTGCTGTCTCACTGCAAAACACTCTCCTTGTGGGAGGTGTTGAAAGATTTGGGTCAGTCTGTTATTTCCACAGGCTTTCCCCAAGCTTGCCATGATGACTGAGAGGGTTGAAGCAGCTTATGATCCTAAAAACCATTAAAATGCATCATAATAAATGTAAAAATGTTAAAAATGTGCATCAACAAAATAAGATATACCCAGCCGCTCCATTTATACCTGGTTCATAAGTTTAGATAGATCATTCTTGTTCTTGGAGCAGCAGTGGCGTAGGAGGTTAAGAGCTTGTGTATCTAATCTGGAGGAACTGGGTTTGATTCCCAGCTCTGCCGCCTGGGCTGTGGAGGCTTATCTGGGGAATTCAGATTAGCCTATGCACTCCCACACCTGCCAGCTGGGTGACCTTGGGCTAGTCACAGCTCGAAGCTCTCTCAGCCCCACTCCACCTCACAGGGTGTTTGTTGTGAGGGGGGAAGGGCAAGGCAGATTGTAAACCCTTTGTGTCTCCTGCAGGAGAGAAAGGGGATATAAATCCAGCTCCTCCCTCCTCCTCCTCCTCCTCCTCTTCTTCTTCTTCTTCTTCTTCTTCTTCCTCTTCTTCCTCTTCTTCCTCTCCTTCTCCTTCTCCTTCTCCTCCTCCTTCTCCTTCTCCTCCTTCTCCTCCTTCTTCTCTTCTGTCGCTTCTCATTGAAGTCCCTGGGTTTCTAGGCTGTTCCCAATTAGGCAGGAGGAGTCCCTTTGCATGGATAATTTCTAACTTCCTGTCTCTCACTTCCTGAGGAAGGGGACTGCCGACTTCCAGAATGTCCTCTAGCTTCTGTTCAGAATGGATATTTGCTTTTGCCCCCTCCAGCAAGAACATGCTACCCCTCCTCCCATGCCCCTGTACAGCAGTAGGGTTTGTATGTGGATGCTGATCATCTTCATTCAGGAGCTCAGGGTGCAGCTGCGCTTTTGGTCCTGATCCACTGACTGTGACCTGCACAGCTAATATGCCACCTATTCAGATCACTTTCCCATTCAGTGTAGGCCTCTTCCCCTCCCCTATTTGATGCTGAAAAACCTTGACCACAAAAAATTATAATACTCTGCTGCGTTGCAGTCAAAACAACATTCTTCTTTCATGAATCCTGCATTACAAGGAAAAAAAAATCCACTGTGTGGCACGAAAGACAGATGACGGCCCCACTGGAGGATTGTCAGATTTAGTTTCCTGCCGTGTCCAACTTCTTTTAACCGTGGAATGTTTTGATAAGGAAATGAAGGGGAAGGTGGGTGACAGATAATGTGTAAATGTGCATTATTAAAAAATGTTGTTCAAGTTCTTTTTCTAATTTGATGACTATAACTAGATTGATACAGCATGCTCCTTGCTTTCTTCCTTTTTTCCTATTTCAACCTCTTATTAACTTTGCTGTCTGTGTTTTTCCCGTTCCTGTGGAATGGTGTATTCAGTTGTGTTCTTGTTAGTAGTGTGTTTGTTTTGGCTTTCTTTCACTGTTCTGCTGCTTTAACTGATCTACTAATTTGCTGTTTTGAACTCAGCCTTTGTCGGAATTATGGGTAACACAAGATCATACAAACTGCTAGACTGGAATAGTTTCAATTCAGGTATTTTCTTAGTCATTCGGTACTACATGCGCTGACAGAAATTATGGCAGCTCAGTGAAGTCTTTTTAGAAATGCCGTAGCTCATGAAGGAGTTTAATCTTTTTTTCAAATTTATTGAATGATTTGATGGGAACTGTAGTCCATAACATCTGGAGGGGCACGAGTTTGACATCTGTGGTTTACAACATATTAATATAGCAAAATAAGACCCAATACAATATAAAACCACTTAAAATCAATAAATTAACAGATATAATACAACCAGTTAAAAAGATTGAATAACAAGATGGCAAGATGCACCATCACTGTTACCAGCCCTGCTCTTGTCCAAAGCTTGTTTGTTTGAAAACATATTGGAGAGGGGCTGCTTTTGAAAGCTGGCAATGCTATCCTAAGCAGAATTACACCCTTCCAAGCCTACTGATTTCAATGGGTTTTAAAATGGTGTAACTAAAAGATTTCTCTTCTATTTTCACCTCTTCTTGTTATGGAATCCTAGAGGTCTAGAGGTCCATGGAGGTCTTTTTAGACAAACCAGTGCAAGGTATCCTAGATCCAAAGCATCACAAATTGATGGCCTCTTCTGGAAGATATCCTTCAAGGGAGACTCTTCTCTCCTCCTGGCAATAGGTTTGATTGTCAAACAGCCCCATTCAAAGGGGGGGGTGTGTGTGTGTGTGGTGCCAGGCTGGTGGATTTGCCCGTTCCAGGGCACTTACCCTAGCAGAGGGGTGGATCTACCTTCGGGCACTTAGCACAGCCCTCCATGGTGGTGGAACACAGCACCGAACACTATGCCAGTGTCTCTACACCACTGCCACAAGCATAGCGGGGCTGGTCTGGGCGAGGGCTGATGCTAGTTGGTGTCTACCCATCCATTGCACCTGTTGCACAAAACAAAAAAGCCTCCCCACCACTGAGAAGCTCCCATGGGTTTCAGTAGACTTACAGCACCTTTTTAGGTGCCCTAAGTCTAAAGTCCCAGCTGCCAGCATAAGGTGGCAAATGGCCAGGAGGAAGCCAACTAACGTTGGCTCCTCCACTGACCTGCTCTCACCTCACTAGTGGTGGCAGGAGTGCTGGGACACTGGTACTGTGTCTGACATTGTATCCTAGCACCAGGGAGGGCCATGGCAGCTGCACACTGGCAAAATTGCTTTTCTGCCATGGTAACTGCGCCAGGGAGGGCAAATCCATTCATAAGACTGTGCGGCACTCCCACAAATGGATTCACTCTCCCCCATTCAAACGGGACTCTTAAGCCCATGAAGGCCAGTGGGGGCTTTCCTGCAGTGAGGAGACTTTGTTGTGTTCTTTGCTTCCCCACACCACCGGAAAGCCTCCTTGGGAACGACGGGGTGGCACAGGTGCAGCACTGTGTCTGGGTGCCCGATGCTTTAGATTGGGCTGTGAATACTTCCATTGTTAGCAAGCTTCTGCTAATTTTGATCCAAGCTTAAGGCTAGAAGTGAATGATTGATACCTGATGAAGTGCCTCAGGATAATCTGGAGATGACAAGTTACATGCTTTCTTTTGTTGGCTTGAACACTATATCGTTATCCTCCTTTCTAGGGATAGTGGGAAGTTCATGGAGTCAGTTTCATTGGGATGAGAAAGTATGTCCCTAGAAGTTAAAATGAGGCTATCTTACTTTGGTCACATTATGAGAAGGCATTGGAAGACACAGTTATGCTAGGATAAGCTGAAGGCAGCAGAAAAAGAGGAAGCCCAAGATGAGGTGGATTGACTTTATAAAGGAGGCCGTGGCCCTCAGTTTGCAAGACCTGAGCAAGGCTGTTAACAATAGGACCGTTTGGAGGACCCTGATTCATAAGGTCGCCTTCAATCGGAAGCAGTTTGATGGCACTTAACACACACAATAAACTTTATTTACAAATGCAGGAACAAGCAATTCTAGTCTCTCTCAACAGCAGTAATCTAGTTATACAATATAGGAGTTCAGTGGTCTGTTTTTCTCTGGCCAAATTCTGTAAATCTGACTCTGCAGTTTAAGCCTGCAGGATGCTGATGTACCATATAAAAACTGCTTTTACCACATCTTCAGAGGTGTATCACAGAGGGAAGTCTGTTACACACTTCCCTCTGTGATACACCTCTGAAGATGCCAGCCACAGATACAGGCGAAACGTTAGAAACAAAATCCACCAGAACACAACCTGAAAAGCCCACCACAACCAGTTGAATCCGGCCGTGAAAGCCTTCGACAATGCTTTTACCACAGTTTTACTTCAGTTTGATAATATCGTCCTTCAGCAGTTGGCAGTGTTTCTGTTCACCTGCCAGTGTTCTCTGATGCTACTGTTGTGAAATATTTCAGAATGGGAGAAGCCTTGTTAAGTCAAATTCATTTTTCTCATTTACAAAGATTTGTTGTATTTTTAAGTGTTTTCCTGTGTGATGGCACTTCCATATCTTTTCATGTGAAACTTGATTAGGGGTGACCCTTAGATATTATTCACAGGTTATAGTCTGATGCAACTTATTTCTATTATCCTTCTATGTTGCTTCTTGCCAGCCTAGTATTAATACTGGGCTGGGTCCAAAGTTCAGTTTCTTCTAATGGAAGATATTTCTGGCAGTGGAGTGGATCCTTCTTGATTCCCTCTCCCACTGCAGTTCATGGAGCTCCAGAAAAGTCCACTTCCGGGGGATAGGGACCCTCAGAAACAGAATGCAGGGGAAATAAAGGATCTGTGATAAGAGGAAGAAATCAGTGAAAATTGACCTTCTACACCCCCCCCCAATGAAAACAAACCTTAGATCCAGCCCATCATAGGCCCTTTCCGCATATGTGTGGAAACCCACCTCCACCATGGAATTAGGCTCGGGAACTGTTCCCCGACTTTCCCCTAGCCCAGGGGTAGGGAACCTGTGGCTCTCCAGATGTTCAGGAACTACAATTCCCATCAGCCCCTACCAGCATGTCCAATTGGCCATGCTGACAGAGGCTGATGGGAATTGTAGTTCCTGAACATCTGGAGAGCCGCAGGTTCCCTACCCCTGCACTAGCCAGTAAACCTTTGTCCTAATTTTCCTTCAGTGTATCCCCCCGAGATAAAACAGTCACCAGTGTGTTTTCAGCGTTATACTCGCATATTGTGAACTCAGAACAGACCACCCGGTCAGCCTGATTCATCCCCTCACGAAGAGAAAGCTTTTTCACTCAGAGAACGGCGCATTTCACTCCACTGCCATCTCTCAGCTTTCCCTGCCTCAGCCTGAGTTTCAGTCCTCACAGCTCTGACTGAAAACTTGGCTCTCTGGCTGCCAGCCGACCAGAAGCTGCTGGGACTACCCTGTTTCCCCGAATATAAGACATCCCCGGAAAATAAGACGTAGTAGAGGTTTTGCTGAAGTGTGAAATATAAGACATCCCCCAAAAGTAAGACGTAGCAAAGTTTTTGTTTGGAAGCGTGCCCGTCGAACAGAACACCAGAGCATGCAGCTGCGCAGCAGAAAAATAAGACATCCCCTGAAAATAAGACATAGTGCATCTTTGGGAGCAAAAATTAATATAAGACACTGTCTTATATTCGGGGAAACACGGTAACTCCTTGCTTGCAGGAGCCTTTGTTCTGGTTACACTTACTAAGGCCCCTTCCGCACATGCAGAATAACGCACTTTCAATCCACATTCACAATGGTTTGCAAGTGGATTCTGCTATTCCACACAGTAAAACCCAGCTGGCAAGTGGATTGAAAGTGCATTCTTCTGCATGTGCGGAAGGGGGCTCAGAGAAAAAAACAAACAAACCTGTGACTCTGAATAGCAAATAAAGCTTAAGGCAAGCACAGCAATCAAGAGGAATGCACATAGGACAGGCGTCACATTCTCCTGGCCTCCCCTGAACATGCACATGCGATGCGTGGTTTTGACAGTTGCTGGCCTATGGGGTGACATCACATCACAACGTTTATTAGGTAGGCTGTGTTCATGGAGTGGTTTGCCATTTGCCTCGCCCAACTGTCTAAATTTCCCCCCCAGTGGAGAATTTTAACCCCCTCAGAAGGATAGAAGGCTGAGTAACGTTTCCAATTTTTTAATTGTAAAAATGGAAAAGGGGGGCTGGGGTGGGGAATGGGAAAAAACCCTCCGCCCCCCAATGGTTCTGGGTTAGAAAATGTTGACAGAGAGAAATTTTTCTCTCTTTCTCACAATACTAGAACCAGGGGGCATTCATTGAAAATGCTGGGGGGAAGAATTAGGACTAATAAAAGGAAACACTTCTTCACGCAACGTGTGATTGGTGTTTGGAATATGCTGCCACAGGAGGTGGTGATGGCCACTCACCTGAATAGCTTTAAAAGGGGCTTGGACAGGTTTATGGAGGAGAAGTTGATCGATGGCTACCAATCTTGATCCTCTTTGATCTGAGATTGCAAATGCCTTAGCAGACCAGGTGCTCAGGAGAAGGCCGCAGAAGGCCATTGCTTTCACATCCTGCATGTGAGCTCCCAAAGGCACCTGGTGGGCCACTGCGAATAGCAGAGAGCTGGACTAGATGGACTCTGGTCTGATCCAGCTGGCTTGTTCTTATGTTCTTATGTTCTTACTGTTGACTTTACCTGTACCTCTGATATTGTGTTGACTAGCTTACTCCCAGCTGTGTAGAAATGCTACGAAAGCTTATATGCCAAAAATGTATATCATTATACTCTAAATCAGCTGCAGCTAGCAGGATCTGTAAACATGCCGTCAAGTTCAAGGGAAGAGACGTTCAGAGGTTGTTTGCCACTGCCTTCTTCTAATCTGGAGAACTGGGCTCAGCTCCCCACTCCTCCACATGAAGCCTGCTGGGCGACCCTGAACCAGCCACAGTTCTCTCAGAACTCTCTCAGCCCACACAGAGGCAGGCAATGGCAAACCACCACTGAACGTCCCTTGCCTTGAAAACCCTACAAGGCCATCATAAGTCAACTGTGACTTGACACACGCAAGAGATGAAAAGTTGAGAATCACTGGTCTGTACAACTGTTCATCAGGTTTCCCTAGATTCTTTTTCTTTACCTGTTCTCAGTTTTGTCACTATCTTAACCAGAATCAGAGCTGGACCAGCTCCTGTTGCTTATGACAGATCTACGTGTCTCCTAATCTGTCACAGAGAAGTAATGAGTTTACACAAGGTGTATGACTCACAGGTGCTTCTTTCTAAAAATGTCTTCATACCTCAAACTGCATCAGGAAAGAAAAACGCATTACTCCAGTTATATAGAAGAAGCTGCTGTATTTACCCTCATGCACACCAAATGCTGCTTCTCTGAGACCAATTCTCTTGAATTTAGGTAGAGTTAAAAGCAGTGAAAAAGTTCAGTTGGTGTTTACACATCTTTCTGCTATCTACAGTGATAGAACAAGGCCATTTCCATAGTGTTTCAGTGTGCTTCTAGAACAGTGTTTTCCACCCTTTTCGACGTCACGGTACCCTTGACTTCACTCTTCATATCTCACGGTACCCCTGCCATCCTCCCCACACCTTCCCCTCCCAGTTTCCCTGCTTTCCACCCCCCACCTTCCCTGCCCAGGGTGAAGGGAAGCACGGGAGGTGGGGGGTGGGGTGGTAGGAAGTGGCTGCTGACCTTGCGGCAGGCCCTGCCCCCTGGGCCAGCTCCATATCCTTGCTGGTGCTGGCAGGAGACCCCACAAAAGTGAGGGGGGCCAGTAGCATTGCCATGGAATCCCTGGGACATGCTCATGGCACCCTAGGGTACCTCGGAACCCTGGTTGGGAATCGCTGTTCTAGAACAACCCATCCAAGATAACATCAGTACTGGTATAGTCAGCAAGGGTTTTAATCTTTCATTTGGCAGACATTTCAGATGAATCAGACAACAGGTTATGTGTATTTTTCTAAGTTCATGTCATTTGAGTTAAAACTCAGTGATAGAATCCCAAAATAATTCTGAAGGAAAAACAACTTCAGTGCTCGGAGTGATCCCCCCCCCCCCCATATTTATAAAATCACTGGCAGCGTAAGGCTGCTGAGGAAATTTTGAGTTTTAATTTAAATGACAGAATCTATTTTTTCCAATTCCACTTCTGCGCATCAGTCAAATATAGAACAGTACAGGATTTTATTTCCCCTCCCTTTTCATTGTCAGAGACATTAAGAAGAAACAGTAGAGTTCTGAATATTTTGAAGTTAAAGCTGATTTAAAGCAGTGGCATAGTGTTTAAGAGCAGGTGTACTCTCATCTGAAGGAACTGGGTTTGATTCACCGTTCTGCCACCTGAGCTGTGGAGGCTTATCTGGGGAATTCAGATTAGCCTGTGCACTCCCAACCACACCAGCTGGGTGACCTTGGGCTAGTCACAGTTCTTCTGAGCTCTCTCAGCCCCACCCACCTCACAGGGTGTTTGCTGGGGGGGGGGAGGGCAAGGAGTTTGTAAGCCCTTTTGAGTCTCCTCACAGGAGAGAAAGGGGGGGTATAAATCCAAACTCCTCCTCCTCCTCCTCCTCCTCCTCCTCCTCCTCCTTCTCCTTCTCCTTCTCCTTCTTCTTCTTCTTCTTCTTCTTCTTCTTCTTCTTCTTCTTCTTCTTCTTCTTCTTCTTCTTCTTCTTCTTCTTCTTCTTCTTCTTCTTCTTCTTCTTCTTCTTCTTCTTCTTCTTCTTCTTCTTCTTCTTCTTCTTCTTCTTCTTCGCCTCATGTATTATCAAGGGCCATGACCCTGCGACTTGATGGCACAGCATCCACGTACAAAGTTCACTACAGTTCACAAAGTCAGGATCTACAGCCAGGATTGGAAAGCTGGTTTGCTAATCATAGTTACTCTTAACCATGCTTTAGTTTTACCTATGAACAAAATACTTTAGCTTGTTTAGCAACAAAACTATGTAGCTTTCTCTTGCTCTTGAGAGAGGCCAACCAAGAGAGACCTCAATGTGCCATCAACTGCCATTGTGGATAAGTCTGAACTTAGTTTCCTAAGAGCTCAATCCAGAGGGGGAGGGAGGTGAATCCCCCACTGGATGTGGCATGGACTTGCTCTGATGGGGATGCCCACCCCAACAGCAGATAAGGGGCACCCCTGCTGGTGGCGAGGGCAGTCACATCTCTGGAGGGTGCTGCAGAGCTCTGCACCCATCTGGCGTGGAATTGTGTGCCACGAATGGGGAAGGGGCCATTCCAGGGGTGGGCCCAAGGGTGGAGCTGACTGCCGGCCGCCCTGAATTTGTGCCATGATTTTTGTGGTGCATGTTTTTTTCCCCCAAGGGGTTTTCTGGGGGACAGAAAAGTTTCATGGCTTTCCTCCTGCCCGTGCCACTGGGGACCCCATTTCCTGGCTGCCGTGCTCTCCTGCCCCCCTCTGGATTGGGCTGTAAAGTTCCTTAGTGCTTTCAGCGGGGAGAATATTTCCATCAAAGCCAAACACTCAATCTTCTGATTTCTACACAAAAGGGAACCACGGTTTGCTTCTCTCTTCTGTGTTTACATCCACAGCTGTGTTTCTTGGCATTTTCTATTGCAACCTGAGCCAATCCAGGTTGACTTTCACGATCTTAGTTTCCCAAAGAGTCTGTTGTTCCAACCTTTTTTTATCGTTTCAGTTGAATGAATGTCACTAGCGAGTGATTAGAAGGATCCAGCCCTTGTCTAACATCTCCTCTCTAGCTTTTTCATATAAGTTCCACAAACAGCATTAAACTCTCCACTGGCCTCTCAGGGGGACGCTGGGAAGAAACTGAAGTGGGTCAGTTGAGTATTTGAAAGCCAACTCAGAAAGGTTGCTGAAAAGTGTAATTTAGATAGTAGATAGTCCAAGGTCTAATTGACCTTGGCAGTGTTACAGGAAATAGCTTGGTGTAAACATTAACGGTTCTTGTACTATTTCCCCTTCCAGTCTGTTAGACACTGCACACTTTTCACCATGGCGATATATGTCCTGTCTCTGCATTCCTCTGTAAGCATTTCGTTTAAGCAACACCGCTTATCAAATGCATGTAGGAGTTTTATACGTGAAACCTTAATTTTAGACCTATCTGAAGTTACCGCCCATTACAAAACTTTCACGTCACGAAACAACCTTACATTAAGAAGTGATGGCTCTCGTTTTCAATCGTTTATGAGATCTTCCCCTCTGTGATGTATTCTTACAGAAGGTTGGTAAATTTATACCCTTTCCCACAGAAAGAGGAAAGCGCAGTCAGTACTGGTGCAGCGGAAGTGCGTGCTTCTGCAGTAGAAAATAGTCCCAAAGGGCTATGAGCAGTTGGGCAAGCAAGCAGGGAGTTGTGAGGGGAGGCAGGCTGGCCCGGTTTGGTGATTGTGGCAGAGAGGGGCTGTTGCCACGCCCGAAGGGAAGGCGGTGACTTAGTGTTTGGGCTGAGGAGAGGGTGGGGAACGGAAAGGCTGTTACCAGGCGCCGCTCTCCCACCAGGCCTGATTTGGTGTTTGGCCAGGGGGCTCTAATGTTCTGCAAGGAAGAAGGTCCAGCAAGTGGCAGCAGATGAATTCAGAAATCTCCTGAGATCTTTTGATGGGAAAGGGTATTAATTTCACGGAACGTTCTTCTCTATCATTAGCTGCAACACCAGAGTATTCGCTGAAATTGTGGCAGTATAGAAGATACTAAACTGTGATACTTCCCTATCTTTGTGAATGTGTGCGATTGGAGTTGCGTGACAGGTAGTTATTTACATATAGGATAATATATTTAAATAAACAATTTCAGATGAAGGGATCTAAAGCTGCTACGACCTCATAAGTTTCAGTGATAGTTTTCTGTGTGCAGAAATAATAGCTCTGTTGCTGGGAAGAGACAGCCTGGATGGTTGTGAGGATAGGCGGCAGTCTTCAAGCAGTGGCTGGAGCGACACTGGTCAGGGATGCTCTAGGCTGGTCCTTCATTGGGTGGGGGTTGGGGGGTTGGACTAGATAACCTGTATGGTCCCTTCCAACTTTATGGTTCTCTGAATCCTGTAGCCACCTTAGACGCCGTGTAAAAGAGATCCATCAGGCAGCGTTTTTCATTATAAAGATCTTATGGTCTTTATAAGGACCTTATGGTGTTCTGCAGGGCCTCAAAAAACCGGAGCTATTCCACCAACTATTTTGCTGAGGCCTGACCTGATGTTACCATCTGTCTCCTATGGTTCTATACCACTTCTCTGCAGATGGACGGCCCTGGAGCTGTACTCCTACATTCTTGAATTTTCATTAGACTTTAATTTTAATTGAATGATGTAAATTAGTTAGTGACATTAGTTACTGCACTCAATTTTAAATTTATGGGGTTTTCATTTTCGAGTCACTTTTTATTGTATTATTTATTTCTATTGTAAATCGCCCCGAGCCAGTTTGGGAGGGGCGATTAAGAAATTTGATAAATAAAAATAAATTTAAACAATTAATAAAATGAGTTTGAAATCCACTGCTTCAAAAATTCTTATTGGACATCCATTGCACTTACCTTAAACTGAAAACCAGCGAAGGGTTTAGCTGCTTGGAATTGGTTTTTTTTTAAAAAAATATTTGTAATATACTGGTAATCATTATTCTAAAAAGACATACATAACAAAACTGTAACTTTTTTTACACACAGCAATTTTGGAAGCAGTGGCGATCCATTCTTAATATTCTAATTTATAGATTTTTTAAAAAAATCTCTTATAACTTTGGCATGGGTGACATCTTTTTAGAGGAACTTTACATACTTCATTTTAAGGCCTTCCTCTGGGACATAAAGGCTCACTCCAACATAAGCATTTTCAAATGCTAAATTAGCTAAATATCCCTGTTCAGCTCTGCGTTGTTGGCAGTGCTAGAGGTAGATTGTTTTAAGATTGCTTACGGTCGCTTGCTTGTTCCAGCCAGTACTGGTGGTGGCAAGCCGGCAATATCTGATACAGTGTTGTAGAACGTGCTGGAGGTGGACTTCTTGACTTTTTAGTGGGATTAACAACTTCATAATGGAGCCATTCATTCTTGGTTTTCATCCAAATGAACACTTGCTTAACCTGGTTTATCAGACATCTCTCTCAACCTGGAATGTGTGACAGATAAGTTTCAGTCTGCCGTCTTTGTTTCATTATGTAGGTCCAGATGCATTGTGTAGAATAGCTGTTTGAAACATGAAAAGCGTTGACAAGGGTCATAAATATCTTTAGATTGCTATGCTGTCTGTGTATAGTTATCGAGCCTACAGCAATTGTAGACGGTATGGATTTATTAGGGTAGTTACAAGTGGCACCTCCTATAGAAAACAGGTTTTTTTTTCCAGTGGATTCAAAATTTCTCGAAATTTGATGTCACTATACAGAGACGTTTTCATTAGAACATGGTAAGTGAATGCCTCAGTTTTGTCGCCAGCCACTCTCCCAGGAGACGGAGAGAGCCAGCTGCGTGCTGTTTGCCTCTCCCACTTTTCATATCCAAACTGATAGAATGTTATTCCACACATTCAGTATAAATCTCTCCTCACCGGATGGCTTTACTTAATGTATTCATTTTGTTACCTTATCTTCCTCTCCTTCATTTTGTCCTTATGACAACCTTCTGAGGTGTGGCTACCTCTCATAACTTCTCTAGCCGGGTGTCAAATTCAGACCTGGGTCTCTAACTTTCTTGTGTTGTGGTCCTAACAATTATGCAGGCTCCCCTTTTGTGGCTGAGAGATAATAGGCTACAGCGGGTCCCTCCAATATTGTTGAGTATGTGGGCACCGTCGGCATTCTGATACAGAAGAGGTGTCCAACTCTGGCGCTTCAGATGTTCATGGATACAGTTGGCCCTGTAGGGCTGATAAGGAATTGTGGTCAATAAGCATCTGAAGCATGTAAAGTTAATTACAATGACCACAGGATGGTGGGCACAACCACCAAATGTCTTCCACAGCAGGCAGCACAAATTTTGCCCTCAGAGACCTCTCCGGCGGCGGGAGGGCATCTACACTGGTGGTCTGATCCGAGGGATATCCATTGGCTGTAACAGGGCGGGTGGAGCGTGCCGATGCTGTCGGGTTGTGAAGCCGATGAAATTCCTCAACAGGAGGCTGCGCTGAAGACAGCACCAGCAGATCCCTCTCAGATGCAAGGCGCTGGGATTGTATCTCAGAGCTCCACTTGGAGTTAGTAAATGGTTGGTGGTGAAGTGCTGCCAATTTGCTGCTGTCTTGTGGTGACCCTGTAGGCTTTTAAGGCAAGGGGTGAACCGGCCATTGCCTGCCCCTGCATAGCAACCCTGGGCTTCCTTGGTGGTCTCCCATCCAAGTACTAACCGGGACCAACCTTGCTTCCGGCCTTTGAAAAGACTGATTTAGCCTGGTGTGCCATCTGGGCCAGAACTGACCCCTAGAATAGCAGCGTATGCGAAATTATGAAACCTTATGTCAGATGTCGTTTAGGCCCTTGCTGCTAAGTTTTGGCATTAGGACTCCTTCATCATATATGATTCGAAACGCAGTCCTCATGGGGTTTTGACATATATGTTGAGTTACTTTGACATTTTAAAATTATTATTTATTCGACTTATCGGCTTCTCTCCCGAAGATCAAAAGCATATGTTAAATCATATCTTTCATCGCTTGTTGAAGCGATTCCGCTGAAAAACTTAAAATAATACAAATCCATTCCCACAGCAATGAGAAAGGCACTATACCAGTGATGGCGAACCTTTGGCACTCCAGATGTTATGGACTACAATTCCCCTCAGTCCCCGCAGCATCGGCCAGTGGCCATGCTGGTAGGGGCTTATTAGTGTAGTCCTATCTAGTATAAAGTGCTCACTTCTGCTGCTAAGGAAGGAGGGATAAGTAAAAATTGCATATGTAGTTGTGGTAGGGGAGAAGATCTAGTGCATTACGTTTTAGAATGTCCCCTGTATGACGAGCCCAGGAAAAAGTGCATTATGGGATTTGTGTCATTAGTGAAGGACAAGAGCCATGAGGAAAAATTGATCTTTCTGTTAGCAGATTGTGACCATTATATCTCAAGTCGTATGGCTATATTTGCCTGTTCTGCTAGGAGAAAGAGGTTGAAGGCGGATGTCTGTATCCAATGTTAATGATTTTAACTTAATTTAAATATAGCTCATGTATTTTTGAATTTTTATAGGATGTATTTTTATGTAAGGAATTGTGATGGTCAATGACCAACAATAAAATCTATCTATCTTAAATAATATGAGACACAACTTGAATGTTGAATAGAAAGTTCGGTGCAAACTGTCAGCATCACCACAGAAAGGCAGTCTGGTTAGCTCCCTTTTAAGGGAGTTCTACATGCGCATTTATCCTTTAAAATAAGATTGCTGGAAAACAGACAGAGAAACAAGGCATGTTGGCAAATGTCTGCTTTTTTTAAAAAAATGTTCACTGTCATATCTTCATTGTGAAGAACAAGCGTGGAAGGAGCAGCCGGGTCTTGCTGACTTAATGGCTGTTGAGATTCGTGTTAGCCATCATGGGATTTTTTTTTCCTTTTTGCATTTTTTGGGGTGGATCTGATTTTTTAGATGGTACGGTTACAAGTTATGCTTATTAAGGAAGACCCACTGAACCTGACAATTTATTTCTGAGGAAACTTGCTTAGAACTAAGAAGCCACTCAACGACCTTCAAATCGCTTCAGTAGGAGTCCTGTTGGCTGTGCTTGATCAAGCCTACTGAAGGCCATCTTGACTAAGCCGACGTAGATCGATGAACGGCTCTGCTGCGGCATCCCTTTGCGACTCTAAAAATCCTCGTCCTGTACCGATCCTTAGGAATTAAAATATTAATTTGAGACATACACCCCCCCACCCCCCCCACCCCCCCGTGAAATTATTGGAATTGCAGTGAGAATTTTAAATGCAACGGAATTCCTCACCAGCGCAGTTTTAGGATAACCCCTCTTGAAATAGATTTTTATTTTATTTTTTGGCTAGAAAAAGCTTTGTGGTTGAGTGCTCTGTCTGCTTGCCTTCCGCTTCCACCGTAGACCCTAGGGCCATTACTTTCTCTGTAACCATTTCAGTGAGCTGCCATAGTTTTCAGTCCGTACTGTCACCCGATCCAAGCATGCGCCAAACGACCCACTGTTTCTGGCTCCCGTCCGCTGAATCTGCTTTGCAAACCCTCGGTTCGTTAAGCTTTGGCTCTGGCCCGGAATAAAACAGGGCAGCACCTTTCTGGATCGTGCTGGACACGTGCTCTCCTCCCCCCCCCCTTCCCGACTCCTCTATTGTCGATGTAAATCCTTAGTTTTACTTAAATGTGGACATGCTCTGATGGCATCCCCCTGTGAAATTGTGTGGCTCATGTGTCAAAAAAGGCTGCTCGTCAATATTTCTATCTATATTTATATACATTTCAGAAAAAAAAATCAGAATGCTATTCATTGCACTGCATTCCAGCGTTTTGAATATTGTTGCCATGTTGTGGTGTGTTTTTTTTTTAATTACAGTCATTTTTTGAAATACATTTTAATGTGCAAAGGTAAGTTTGTGTACTGTGTGTGAATATGCATCGCGTTCTGTATATATGCACAATCCCTTGATTGGTTGTGGAGCGTAAAAAGAAACGGTAAAACCTGCAGTGCTAACCGAGGAGAAAATGTGGACGAAATTGGGCTTTCGTTTTGTACCTTGTTTATTTATTTATCATTAATTGTGTATGCCGCCCCTCCCCTGAAGGGCTCTGGGCGGTGAACAACAGAATACAACGCAAACAGATGGAGCACATAACAAAATACAAATTATAAATACATAATCTAGGCTCCATAAACCACAATATACTAAAACCTATTAAAATACAGCGTTCCATACAAAATTGTCGGCGTCCAGCATTAAAACCTTCATTAAAAAACCCTCCCAAAGGGGGGGGGGGGGAACAGTGGGCCTCATTGATGTTAAAGAGGCCCAAGATGTAAAGGAGAACAGAAAGAGGGGGCGCGGCAATCAACGGCTGGTCCCTCCAAAAGCCCGGCGGAACAATTTGGTCTTACAGGCCCTGCGGAACTCACCAAGGTCCTGCAGGGCCCGGACAGATGGAGGAAGAGCATTCCACCAGGCAGGGGCCAGGGCTGTAAAGGCCCTGGCCCGAGTGGAGGCCAGTCGCATCAACGAGGGGCCAGGGACCACCAGCAAATTGGCCTCTGCCAAACGCAGAGGCCATGCAGGAACATATAGGGTAAGGCGGATATGCTACCTTGGCGGGTAGGTTTATGAATACAGCATTGCCAGTGCTGCTTCCAAGCTAGGTGAGTTCTTAAGCATGAGAAATATGTTTTTGTAGTTCTTCCAGCACATTGGTTCGATCCTGGGTAAAATTGTGTGTTGGTTCATCTGTTGCTGCATTCTACATGGCATAACACCATGTGGCGTTAACCCATGAACTCAAAGGGGTGGTTTTTTTGCGTGTTTTCTGTTTGTTTAGCACCTGTGACTTAATGAATTTCTAGGGTGGGTTGTTCTGTCTACAAGTATTATGGACAGAATACTTGAAAATGTCTCCATGTATTGTGTTATATAGGATCTACCAACCGTCAGGGCAGCAGATAGAGAAATTTCCTTGTTCCTCAAATGAAGGGGCACTCAATACCAGTTCTTTTGGTTTGGAAGAACTGTGCTGGATGCCAGTGTCTATATGTTCAGTATTATTTGTGCCTCTCATTTTTTCCCCACACTTCCTTTTTACTGTCTTCACCTTTTCTGGTGCCCATATGTCAGTGGTGGCGAACCTTTGGCACTCCAGATGTTCATGGACTGAATACCAGAATTATCAACCCTGCCTGTAGCATGGCTAATTATTACATGCTGGCGGGAACTGATAAAGTATAATCCCTTTCTTTATCTGGAGTCGCATAAAGATCGCCACCTGCAATTTCCTCGATTTCCATTTTCTTGTTTTGATTTTCATTGCATTTGGTTCTTTCTGTTTCCCTCTCTTCTTGTCCTCTCCTGGTTCCCCTCCTTATCTTTCTGCTCACATCCCATCCTGTGCGGTCTCGTTTGCTTTTCCGAACTCCCGTTCCCACTTTTCGATGACGACCCCTATTCCCACTTTACGATGCAGAAAGGTGGGCTGCGTTTTCAGCAGTGGGGCGCTTTCACTCACAATGCATAATGCACTTGATATTCACCGTTGTGACCATTTGCAAGTAGATTTTGTCCCTTCACAATAAAATCCAGTTGCAAATTGTATTGAAAGTGCAGTATCCAGTGTGTATGAATCAGTGCTTGAATGCTGAGTGGATGACCCCCAGCAACTAAACAGCCAATGCTCTGGTTTTGAGACCAATTATTTTAGTATTTTCTTAGGCACAATAGCCCTTCCTGGCTTTATTGTGAATTATTTATATTCAGTGTCAGAGGAACTCCCTCCCTCTTCAGTATCGATATCACCATCATATTTCCAGCCACTTTGTTGGTGGCGGGTGGGGGAACCCTACTTTTATATCTTTCCAGTCGTTTTCCAAAACAATCTTGGTTTTCTCCCAACCTTCTTGTGGGACCTCTTTATTTTTATTCCCAGCAGCTCTCCATGCAATATCGCTAGAGTGCTTTGGAAATTCCTCCAAGTTACAAAACTGGCTTGTAAACTAGCAGGTAGGACTTTTATGGGGATGCCGGTGCAAGGGTCTGCTACTCCAGTCAATAATTGAGACTCAGGATAGGTTTGAGAACTTCACTGAACTGTGTCAGGACTTTCACTGCAGAAAGCCAGAGCTGGATCTCAGGCTTTCTCAGCTAGAATATATCTCCAGACTTTTCCTGCTGCTCCCCTTTCCCCTCTGTTTCCACAATAGGCAGCATAAGAAAAGACAGTATTAAGACAGTATTGTTATGTGTTCCAGGATTCAAGGAGAAGCGACAGGGCTCATTCTGGGCCTCCAGCAGGGGGAGGAATGTGGGATCCATATTTCACTAGTTACAAGCACAGCGATTGAAACAGAATGGCTCATTAACACACAGATAACAGCAAGTGCAGGTGTGACCTTGAGTCCAGCCCACCGATGCCAGGCCAGGTGGGAGCCAGGCTTGACGGGAGGGAGGTCAGAAGTATCCTGGAGTGTTTGGATCCTTTCCAGTCTGGTTATGGGACTCAAACAGCCTTGGTTACCCTGGTAGATGACCTGCACTGAGAGATGGACAGGGGAGCATGCACCTCTGTTGATTCTCCTGGAATGTTCAGCTGTTTTTGTTGCCACTAGTCATGGTATCCTTCTGGACTCGAAGGCACTGTTTGAGCATTATGTTGATAACCAGTGCGGTGTTGTGGTGAAGAGCTACGCTCTAATCTAGAGAATAACGGGTTTGGTTCCCCACTCCTCCACATGAAAGGCTGGGTTTGATTTCCCACGTGCGCTGTGGACTCTGATCTAAAGAACTGGGTTTCATTCCCACTCCTCCACAAGAGTGACAGATTCTAAATCTGGAGAACCTGGTTCGATTCCACACTGCATAAAGCCTGCCGGGTGACCTTGGGCCAGTCACAGTTCTCTCAGAACTTTCACAGCCCCACCTCCCTCATCAGGTACCCATTGTGGGGAAGGGAAGGGGAAGCCAGTTTGAGACTCATTATATTAAAGAAAACCATGGTATAAAAACCAGCTGTTCTTCTAGTCCTACATGGAGAGTCGGTTTCAGAAGGCGGTGTTGGGGAGCCGGTGTTCAGCCCTTTGTCTCTGAGTTCCTGCAAGGCTGTATCATGCCCTCTACACTTTTTTCCTTGGATGATTTTATCTGGAGATCTGGGCTGGGTTTCACCAAGAGCTGCTTCTTGCTATTCCAGCCAATCACAGGGAGGCTGAACTGCTTCTTGCGATTCCAGCCAATCCCAGGGAGGCTGTAGAAACCATAAGCCAGTGCCTGGAGGCAGTTTGCAAGTGGATGCGGTCAAATGAACAGAAACTTAATCCTGAAAAAGCGGAGGTGCTACTCGTAAGCAGAAGATCTGACCGAGGACTTAATTCAGATCAATGTTATTCTTCATTACATTCATAGAACAGCATGAGGTAGATCAGTTACAACAGTAAAAAAAACCCCTGCAAATGTATATCTGAAAGTCTACAAGAATGGGGCGGGAACATTAGGTATGAATTTGTCATTTGTTCTGGATGGGGTTGCATTTACCTTGGAATGAACAGGTGTGTAGTTTGGCAGGAGGAGCTCTTGGACCCAGATCTACTGTTAGATAAGCAGGTCGCCACTATGACCAGGAGTGCCTTTGCCAACTTGTGAGCCACCTCCAGCCCTTCTTGGGCAGAAAAGATCCGGCCACTGTTATATCTGGATGAGCTTACCATAGTGTTCTTTACATGGACATGCCTTGAAAAGTGTTTGGAAACGTGAATTGATGTGGAATGCTGCAGCCAGGATGTTGACTGGTCAAAAAGGCCGTATCACACCAGCCTTGGCTCATCTGCACTGGTTTTTCCAGTCACAATACAGATGCAGACGTTGACATTTAAAGCCCAATATGGCTTTGGACCAGCATTCCTGATGGGCTGTCTGCTCCATTACAACCCTACCAAACCACGACACCATTCTTTGGAGGCCCTGCTTCAGGTAGTCCTGCCTCCTGAGGCTAGTCAGGTAGCAGTCTGGGTTGGGGCCTTCTTGGTCATGGCACCCACGCTCTGCAACTCTCTCCCCAGAGAGTCTCTCCATTCTCCTTTATTGTCTGTCACTAGCAAGTGGAGACTTTTTAGTTTTGTCTGGTGTTCCCTCAGTGATCCCTGCTTCCTATGCTGTGTTTTAATTTTGTGCTTATGTTTTTTATATGTGTCAAACCTTGGTTTTAAACTTTTAATTGTGTGTTTGGTCTTAACGGTTTGTAGGAAGCGGTTTTGTAATCTACCGTATATACTCGAGTATAAGCCGACTTTTTCAGCACATTTTTTATGCTGAAAAAGCCCCCCTCGGCGTATACTTGATTGAGGGTCCCGCTTACCTGTTCTCCGGTGCCTCATCAGGGAGAGCAGCTCCTTATCTAGGCTCTTCTACTTTGCTCTTAATTTACCTTTTTCCTTACCTTATCTGAATTAACTTCTGCCCTCATCATCCTCTCCTCCTCTTCACCTCCCTCCCCTCCATGGCATATTTACCCAGCGAGGGCCCCAGGACCTAAGCAGCCTCAAATGGCTGCCAAATCCTTTTCCCCGGACAAAGAAGCATCAGTCCTCTCGCTGGCGGAATGCATATGGGCGGCTTCCAAGGGCGTGGACCGGGATAAACTGGTCCCCACCCAGAAGAAGCCTGGCAGAACGGGCAAGCAAGCCCCGATCAAGACGCATCCTCTGGAGTTGCGTTTAAAAAAGCCGCGGCTGTAGCAACAGGAGGGAGGAGCGAAAAGCAAATGGGCTGACGCCAGCGTCCCTAGCAGGGACACAGCCGAGGAGGGAGGAATGAGAACCACGCCGGCGAATGCCAGCAGCCCCAAAATTGGCTGCTGCATTTCCCACCCTAGGCTTATACTCGAGTCAATAAGTTTCCCCAGTTTTTTGTGGTAAAATTAGGTGCCTCAGCTTATATTCGGGTCGGATTATACTCGAGTATATACGGTATGTTTTTAATCTGTTAGCCACTTCAGAGGCCATGGGGAGGGCAGAAAGGCAGTGTATGAATTTTGTAAATAAGGAACTTCTATCCAGACCTCTGAATTGTTGCTTTGATGTTCAACTATCAGAATCAGAATCTCACTTAATTAGCCATGAGACAATGTGAACTTTTTCGACATTCTTCCAGATCGCATTCTTCCTAGCTTTTCAGTTCATCCTGTTATGTTTAGTTATAGATGGCTAAATAGTAAATGATGCTACATTTGATATACTTTTAGATGGCTGGGTAGTTTCAGCGCAGTCTAAAATCAGAGATGGCCAAGGTTTCAATTCTTATGAGCAGCACGTTGCCTAGAGCATAAAGCTGTCCGCAAGATTTTTGCATACCTTTTTTTTTCACTCCAGCTTACTCAGACATTTGTTGTGACTTCTGTCCTGTCATACCCCAAGACTGCAGCCCCACCAGACGGAAGATTCCTACAAACTTTGAAACTGGACGGGAGGGTATATGTGATTGGGCAGATTCCGGGGGTGGGGGGTGGGGGCAAATTTTGGAGGAACCAGGAATATGTTTACTACGTACTTTTGTCTATTGGGTCCAAGCGTACTTTGCTGCTTTCAGAACATAACACCATTTATGAAAAACTCTCAATAGAAAAAGAGCAAGCAAAGGTAACCATGACATCTAAGCGCAGCTTGTTTTCCAATGACCTCTTCTGTGGAGTGGCGTACTTTCTAGCTTTTGCTTCCCTCTTCTCTCCCCTTCACATTTTTACTCCAGATATACGAGAAGGAGACTCCCAGCACAAGTGGCTTAGTTGGCCACGGTGGCAGTAGAAAAGCCCACGGAGGCTTGTGGAAAGGCTCTAGAATTTGAATGAGGTCTCTGGGCTGGTGCTGTCCGTCCGTGATCTGGCACGCTTTGTCATACTTGCGGAGGCGGGGGGGAGGGGTGGTGCCTGGGGCAACACCTGCTCCGGCCGCTGCCCCCCACGCCCCACTTACCTTAGCTGGTGGGAGCCTCCCACGGGCTGCCCCTCGGCCTGGCCCCACCAGACTGCTTTCTTCAGCAGGCGGAGCCTCCGCTGGCTGAAGGAGCAGCCTGGTGGGGTGGGCCCGAGGGCAGGAGTGTGGGGGCAATTCTCCGCTCCCCCCCAATGACCAGCTGGCATGTTCCCGGGGACACATGACCCCACATGTCCCCGTGAGCGCCCCGCCTCTTCCTCCATGGCCACACAAAGTTGCCTTATACTCATCACGACTGGACCAGGGGTACAGAGAAGTCCATGTTGTCCACTTGGACTGACAGTGGCTCTCCAGGGTTTTAGGCAGACCCTGTATGCTGAGCAGATATACCGCAATGAGCCACAGTTCCTCCCTGTATTCATAATGCTGGCAAATGCCATTATTTGCTTTGCTGATATTGCAGAATAGGAATGTGTGTGTCTCCACTCTGCCTCCGAGGGATTAAGCAATACAGTTTTTCAGCTGTGAGCTCGGTACTTTCTACCATGGGTACGGCCAAGAACTGTGTACAAAAAGCATCAAAGCACTTTGTTGATTGTGGCTGTTGGATCCATATGCCTATGACCGTGGTGGCGAACCTAAGGCACTCCAGATGTTATGGACTACAATTCCCATCAGGCCCTGCCAGCACGGCCAATTGACCATGCTGGCAGGGGCTGATGGGAATTGTGGTCCATAACATCTGGAGTGCCAAAGGTTCGCCACCACGGTCCTACGAGATCTAATGGGTGACAGTCTGAAGCAAAGGATTTGCACTGGATCAGTCGCATTCTTGATCCCCCCCCCTTTTTGAGCATCTGACTGCCATACTATGTCACAAATTGCTTTTGAAATTCCTCTCCATTTCAAAAGAAAGTTGGCGTTAAGGCAGCCGTTGCTCATTTTTTCAAATTTTTTTAAAGCCGTATATCCAAAGCCACTTCCCTCTCAACAACTGTTAATTTGGGTGTTCCTTGGACTTAAAAGTGATCTCCTCCCCCACATCTGCAGCTGTCGGCCTTTTAGATGTTATGGACTACAGTTCCCATCATTCCCTGCCAGCATCATGCTGGCAGGGGATGGTGGGAACTGTAGTCCACAACATCTGGAGGGCCGCAAGTTTGACACCTATGCTTTAGATCAAAGAACTGTTTCCAAACATCCTCACTTGATGGTGAGGTCTGTCGCAATCATTTGGATCTGCCTTTGGATGGATTAGTCAGGGATCCAGTTGGAAATTCTGGCACTGTTCTTGCCGAGCGAGGATGGCCTTCAGCACAACCAATGGGGGGAAGAATTAGGACTAATAAAAGGAAACACTTCTTCACGCAACATGTGATTGGTGTTTGGAATATGCTGCCACAGGAGGTGGTGATGGCCACTAACCTGGATAGCTTTAAAAGGGGCTTGGACAGATTTATGGAGGAGAAGTCGATCTCTGGCTACCAATCTTGATCCTCTTTGATCTGAGATTGCAAATGCTTAACAGACCAGGTGCTCAGGAGCAGCAGCCGCAGAAGGCCATTGCTTTCACATCCTGCACGTGAGCTCCCAAAGGTACCTGGTGGGCCACTGCGAGTAGCAGAGAGCTGGACTAGATGGACTCTGGTCTGATCCAGCTGGCTTGTTCTTATGTTCTTATGTTCTTATGTTCAATGTCGGTAAAACAGAAGACCGGGTCCTCACCGGTACAAAAGCCCAGGAAGAGAAGAGAAAGGCAGAGGCGCAGTGGGAACATATATTTTATTTATGTTTGTAGATCCTGCTGCATTTTGCATGCTGCTTCATCGCAGGATTTGCAAAGTGGCCATCTCTTTGCGTGTTCCCACCATGATAAATAAAAAAATATGTATTTCCCCTCACCCCCGTCTTTTCTTCTTTTCCTGGACTCCAGAAAACCAAATTCAAAGTGAGCCATTTTAGACGTACCACTTTGGCACTGACAAAATACCGTTTAAATGGATTTTGGGTTCCCTTTGTTAATGTCTCTCACTTTCTAGTTGAAGAAGACTTTTTCATGGAGTTCAGCAGTATGCTAACTCAAAGGAAAGAATAACAGGTGGCATTTTATAAGGTAAAAAAAAAGCTCAGGATCTTGGTATAGTATCATTGTTGGCTTCTTTGGGGCAAATTGATAATTTTTTGGGGGGGAAACAAGAGCATTCTCTAAATCCTTGTATTCTTTGAGGGGTAAAGAAGAAGCTGCACGCAAGAAAATTGCACGGTTTGCTAATTAACACAAAAACAGACAGGCAGGAAGGAAAGTTGTTGGCTATACAAATCCGAAAGCTGTTCCTGAGTAACATCTTCTCGTGAGCCGCAAAGCGCTTGTTGCCGTGCGGAATAGTGAACTGATTTATGCTTTGTCTTTCAGATGATCCGGAGACGCGAGATGCGTGGTGGGCAGAAATCCGACAAGAAATAAAATCCCATGCCAAGGCATTGGGCTGTCATGCCGTAGTGGGCTACAGTGAATCGACTAGCATTTGGTAACTCACTTGTGTGATTTTTTTTTTTGCCCCTATAGAAAGGAGGGTTGTATTGTGCAAACTGCAGGAGCGGGTGGAGTAGATGGGGAAGAAGTCTCAGATAAGTACTGCCGTGAGCAGGGGTCTCAGCAAGTATGAACCCCTACAAGTCAGGTTTGGCACTAAGATTGACAGATCTGCAGAGGTTGAGTAGAGCGGAAGATACCTATCAGAGCCCTGCTGGAAAGATTGGTTGTTCTGGCATTGACTGCTATTCCCTGAAAAAGAGCAAAACGGCTCAGCCCAAAACAATGGATTCCTCTTGTATATCTGCTTCACATCCTGGCCTGGGCTTCGTAACCCGCAGAAAGCTTTTTCTGTCCCCTGCTTCCTCGGATCAGACTTTGATCAAGGCATTCTGTAAGGTGCTTGGAAGCAGGGGTCCCCTCCTTTTGAACCCTGAAATAATATTAGAGACAAACCCACCTGCAAAGCATACCCCCGTCATAGCCTCTCCACACATTTTTCTCGGTGGTATATTCAGTTCCCAGAATACTGGGTCTACTGATTGATGGTAAATGCTGCGTCAGTTTAATGAGGTCAAAAATGGGAACGTAAAATGGATTTTTGGTGAAAATTTGTTACTGTAGCACAGCAAACGTGGTGCCGGCATGGCGTAGTGGTTAAGAGCAGGCGGGCTCTTGTCTGGAGAACCGGGTTTGATTCCCCACTCCTCCTCCTGATTGGCGGAGGCTTATCTGGTGAACCTGATTTGCATCCTTACTCCTACGTTCCTGCTGGGTGACCTTGGTCTATCTAGTCACGGTTCTCTCAGAGCTCTCTCAGCCCCACTTACCTCTTGTGGGGAGAGGCAGGGAAAGGAGTTTGTAAGCCCCTTTGAGTCTCCTTATAGTTGAGAAAAGTGCAGCGGGGCTGAAGGTATAGATCAAAACTCTTCTTCTTCCCTTCAAAGCCAGGAGGTTATTCAGCGTTCTGGAAAAAAAAATCTTTTAAAGGCTTCTGAAATTGTGGAGAGAACCCTATGGGTAGGGAGCCTACAAGTATTTTTCTAATACTTGCCTTTTTATGCCTCTTCAGTAACACACTGTTTAGCCTGTAAAGATGGGGGAAGGGGTGGAATTAAAAGGTAAGACAAGGCTTATTACCCCGTTTCCCCCCCGAAAAAAATGACATCCCCTGAGAATAAGACGTAGTAAAGGTTTTGCTGAAGTGCTAAATATAAAGCATCCCCCGAAAGTAAGACGTAGCAAAGTTTTTGTTTGGAAGCATGCCCGACGAACAGAACACCGGAGCATGCAGCTGTGGAGCGGAAAAATAAGACATCCCCTGAAAATAAGACATAGCGCATCTTGGGGAGCAAAAATTAATGTAAGACGCTGTCTTATTTTCGGGGAAACACGGTATACGGTGTGTTCACAAGAATCATTTGAAGTTCAGTGGTTTGGAATATTTATGTACCCAGTCTTTTGACTAAATAAACAGAACTTGAGAAAACGTACTGACCGTACAGTCCTAAGGAGAGTCACTTCAGCTGCAGCCCATTCTTTTCCATGGGTTTAGTGTGCGTAGGATTGCTCTGTAAATCTTTCTCTTCTGCACATTTTTATCCCACTCTTCTTTCAAAGCCCTTAGGGTAGCCTACATCATTTTCACTTTCTCCATTTTTTCCGTTCACGACAACCCTGTTAGATAGCTTAGAGTTAGGAAGAGGGAGTGAGTAGCTCAGGGTCACCCAACGGACTTCGTAGCATTAAAGGAGCAGCAATGGCGTAGGAGGTTAAGAGCTCGTGTATCTAATCTGGAGGAACCGGGTTTGATTCCCAGCTCTGCCGCCTGAGCTGTGGAGGCTTCTCTGGGGAAATTCAGATTAGCCTGGGCACTCCCACACACGCCAGCTGGGTGACCTTGGGCTAGTCACAGCTTCTCGGAGCTCTCTCAGCCCCACCTACCTGACAGGGTGTTTGTTGTGAGGGGGGAAGGGAAAGGAGATTGTAAGCCCCTTTGAGTCTCCTACAGGAGAGAAAGGGGGGATATAAATCCAAACTCTTCTTCTTCTCTAAAGGGGATTTGAACTTGAGTCTCCCTTTCCAGCGCACTAACCACCACACTGACTTCTCCAGCAACACAGCATACATCGGCACCAAATTGAAAAGAACAACAACTTTGCAGCTTTTAAAACAATAAAACAGCAACTCCAAAGGCCTCCTCAAGCCTTCCGAAAGCAGAACTTGTGAAATAAATGTCAGAATACCCGGCTGACCTCCCAAGGGACCACCTTCTATAGCCATGGTGGCAAACGTTTGGCACTCCAGATGTTATGGACTACAATTCCCATCAGCCCCCGCCAGCACGGCCAATTGGCTTTGCTAGCGGGGGCTGATGGGAATTGTAGTCCATAACATCTGCAGTGCCAAAGGTTCGCCACCACTGTTCTATAGTCTGATTCTAAAACTGAAAAGGCTATTTTTGCATGCTGACATTGAGGGTACGCAGGGCTGGTAGAAGGTCTAAGTCTGTGGGTAGGAATATATCGTTGGAGTTACGGTAGTTATCAGGTTAGCTCCTGGCATACTCGTTTTTAGAACAAGGTGCTTCGTGTCAGTTTGGGGCACTCAGCTGCGTTGCCGAACGTGTGGGTTTGGCTCGCTCTTAGGCTAGGCAGCTGCTACATGGCAGCAGAACAATTCACTTATTTATTTAGTTAGGGAAAGCAGCGCTGGCTACAGACAGTGTGATTTGTTGCGGGGGTGCGCATGCCATAAAGGAATCCTCCAGCTTAGAATGGGTTATTTATTTATTTTCCCATTTATATCCCGCCCTCCCCAACAGGGCTCAGGGCGGCAGACCATAAAACAGCCACAAAACCATTTAACAGTCGTAAACCAATCACGAAACCAATAGACCAACCACAGATGGCGAACCCCCCCCCCCCTTCTGCACCCACAACAGGTCAGGCCGGCTGGCTAGATGGAAATGCCTGGCGGAAAAGCTCCGCCTTAGAGGCCCTGCGGAAACCAACCGTTCAAGTCCTGCAGGGCCCTGATCTCACTCGGGAGCTTATTCCACCAGATAAGGAGCCAGGGCTGTTACTTAAGTGATGGCACAGTTTTATGATGATTTAAAGCCCTACACAGCTTGGGACCAGGATTTCTGAAAGTGTGGTTTTCTAGTTGATGGGAAAAAAGATCCGGCTGGCCTCAACAAGGGCCAGGGCTTTTACTGCCCTGGCCCCTACCTGGTGGAACAGGCTCCCTAAGGAGACCAGGGCCCTGCGGGACCTTCAGAGTTTCCGCAGGGCCTGCAAAACGGACCTGTTCCGCCAGGCTTTTGGCCAGCCGGAATGACCATCTGACCCTCATACCATCTTGGTCTCCCATGGGTGGGAATGGGGTTGGGATAAGTCGCCATCTGCAAATTTTAAATTGTTTAAATTCTATGAATTTAATATTGTTATAGATTGTTTTTATATTTGTATTTATTTGATGTTGATGTACACCGCCCTGAGCCCTCCCGGGGAGGGCGGTTAAAAATGGAAATAAATAAGTAAGTAAGTAAGTAAGTAAGATCACAGGATCTTCTTGACTCCCCTATCCATCTAAGAACCTCGTCTGGTGGGTACACGAAACGGGGCATTTTCAGTGGCAGCCCCACAATCAAGGAACAGCTTTCCCAGGGAAGTGCAGTCGCCCCTCCTGCCTTTAATCCTTAGGAGGCAGGGAAGATGGTTTTATTTAGGACTCCATTTCAACAAGTTACTAGCCGTCCTACATTACAATTTTCAATTTGGGTTGTTATGGATGTTACGTATATTTTATCTATATTGTAAGACGCCTCGAGCTCCATAAAGAAGAAAGGCGGCCTTGAATAAATGTTTTTAAATGAAAAAAGAAGCAATTCACTGGGGGGTTGTGTGGTTTCCGGGCTGTATGGCCGTGTTCTAGTGGCATTTTCTCCTGACGTTTTGCCTGCATTTGTGGCTGGCATCTTCAGAGGATCTTCAGGAGAAAATGCTACTAGAACACTAGAACTCAAAAAGGATATCGAAGAGATAGAAAAAGTGCAGAGAAGGGCAACGAGGATGATTGAAAGATTGGAGCACCTTCCTTATGAGGAGAGGCTGCAGCGTTTGGGACTCTTTAGTTTGGAGAGGAGACGTCTGAGGGGGGATATGATTGAAGTCTATAAAATTATGCATGGGGTAGAAAATGTTGACAGAGAGAAATTTTTCTCTCTTCTCCTGTCACAATCACTAGGAACCAGGGGCATTCATTGAAAATGCTGGGGGGAAGAATTAGGACTAATAAAAGGAAACACTTCTTCACGCAATGTGTGATTGGCGTTTGGAATATGCTGCCACAGGAAGTGGTGATGGCCACTAACCTGGATAGCTTTAAAAAGGGCTTGGACAGATTTATGGAGGAGAAGTCGATTTATGGCTACCAATCTTGATCCTCCTTGATCTCAGATTGCAAATGCCTTAGCAGACCAGATGCTCAGGAGCAGCAGCAGCAGAAGGCCATTGCTTTCACCTCCTGCATGTGAGCTCCCAAAGGCACCTGGTGGGCCACTGCGAGTAGCAGAATGCTGGACTAGATGGACTCTGGTCTGATCCAGCAGGCTAGTTCTTATGTTCTTATGTTCTTAACACGGCCCTACAGCCCGGAAACCCCACAACACCCCAGTGATTCCGGCTGTGAAAGCCTTCAACAATACATAGAAGCAATTCACTCTGAACTGATTACTTGCCGCTGTTCCCTCCCGCCCCCCACCACACTTTTATTGACTCAATGCCTGAAAATGTACACCGCCTGTAATGTGCCTTCCTCTCTTTCTTTTCCAGCGAAGAGGTCTGCATTTTGTCCGCCTCCGGCACGGCCGCAGTCTTGAACCCTAGGTTCCTCCAGGATGGCGCCATGGAAGTCTGTTTGGAACAAAGGTTGTCATGGCAGCCTGGCTACTTTTCCATAGGGTCAGAGAAGGGAGAGTTTGATTTTTTTCCTCAAATCCAGGATAGTTCTCCTCTATTAGGGTAGGTTACCCACGTCGCAGTGCAGGATTGGGGACCAACCACTGTACTGCTTGTTTCACTAACACCCGCGAGAAGCTGCGGAGCTTTGCACCAACTCGCTAGTCTCTTACTGTCTTTACGTTTCCTAACAGCCTGAACAAGGTAACCCGTTTGACGACTAACCCCAGAATGCGGCTCTCGCTTTCTCTCTCTTTTTCCCTCTTGGCCGCTCTGCCATATTTCACTGTCACGGCCCATCTGAGTAAAGATGGCTTTCCTACTGTCTCGCTTCAGTGTTGAAGCCCAGACTTGGCGATCAACTGTAGCATGTGGCAGCTATGTGTGTGTGTGTGAATGTTTTGAAGGAAGGTAAATACGCTGTGCACTCTTGAACCCCAAACCCCCCAATATCTGAAATCTTCAGGGTCAACAAAGCTGTGCAGCTTATCAGCGCACTTATCAGCTTGGACTCTGTACAATTTAAATTCTTCTTGCCATGTCACCACACCTGAGTATTTTTCCTGCTAGTCTATTTTTTCCCCCAATAGCAACTTTCCCTCTTAATTTGCAAATGCCAGTTGAGTCTGGCTAGTTAATATGGTATGCTCTGTAGCCCAGTTCGTAGTTAAGAGTTCACTAGTGTTATGGCTGCGGCAGACCTGATGATTGTACTTACTGTCTTGTGCCCTAAAGAAAAAGAGCATATTGTTCAATTCTTCCTGTTGGTACAGATTCAGAAATTGCTGTGCTTTTAAAATTTTATTTCTTGATGTACGCTGTTTGTTTTTTTTAAATGAACCCTCCTCTTGGCATAGTTCCCAGATGGGAATGGTGGTGTGTTCAGTCTCTGTAATACAAACGCATTGTGCCAGCTCGTCTAATATCGAGAGGATGCTGTGTAAGCGCCGTGCTACTTGCATTGGTTCGAGGGCGCACTGTGACGGAAGTCTTTTGATGATGAAATATTCACTTGTGAACTGTGCGTTGGGATTCTAAATGTTTATGCCCAGATCTTTAGTTCAATAATGGCTACCCCAAAAGTTCACTTTTTGGATTGCCTGGTGACAAAAGAGTTCCTTTCAGAGTAGGGCAAAGCAAATATACCATGTGACAATTTGAAAATAAAAGAGACCGATAACATGCGACAACCTGTTTTCTGCCTTGCTGACATTTGGAGGTGTTTAAATTGTACTCCTTTGGTACTACACAGTGCATCGCAGATCACGTGCCGCTGTCAAAAATGGGAGTCTTTGCGCCCCACAGACCATAGGTGCCAAACTCGCAGCCCTCCAGATGTTATGAACTATATAACATGCCAGCATCATCCTGGCAGGGGATGATGGGAACTATAGTCCATAACATCTGGAGGGCTGCGAGTTTGACACCTGCGCCATAGACCTTTTCCACTAGCAGCAACGCTTTCTTCCGGTGCAGTAAATCTTTCCGTGATGCAAAAGTGCCATCAGTACCAAAGCAGATCTGTGGGGTATAACCCTGTGTCTATGAGGTGCTCCTAATTCCATTGAGGGCCAGAGTGGATACTGTCATAGGTTGTAAATCAGCGGGACCTACAGAGAAGTAGAGCAGCCAGTGACCAGAAGCAAGACACTGGAATGCAGCAACAATCACTTCCAAGAAGGGCTTTATTCCACATGTACAAATCACGGCTCCAGCAGACAAAGTGCTTCGCAGTAACTGGTGTCCCTAAACGCACTCTACAACTCACACCCTACCTCCATATATACATATGTACAACCAATAGCTTTGCAGCTTCCTATCAGTCCTTATGTGCAACCCATGGGTATGAGTCCTACCTTGTCCATTGCAAGAGGTTGCATCATCTCCCTGCCAACCGTCAGATAGATTTTGTCGATCAGATTTGACAGATCCTGTCAGATGCGTGTCGGGAACTCAGTGTCCTGAACCTCTGACGATTCTGTTTGAAAGTTCAGTTTTCAGGCACATGGGGGGGTCTAACTAGGATCAGGACTTACAGTTCAAGAGGGCAGTAAGCCTCCCTCTGTGCCGTTTTCCTGACCCGGGGAGCCATGATTTAGGACAAGTCTGATTTATCCTAACAGCGCTGATCAACTTCATCAATCACAAAACAGGAGACAAAAATTAATATTCAGTATGTACAGCTTCTTTAGCGAGGGCTCTGTTTTCATGTACGTGACTGCAGAATGTCTTCACAGGGGGCTGCGTGAATGGTAATACTAGATTTCTCACCATGTCTCACTTAGGTTAGAAGAAGCTTCGCCTCCAGGCTGTGGGTTTTGCCACATACCTTACGACGAGCTCAACATGCCATTTCCTGCTCACCTCACATACTGCTGCAGCTGCAGGAAGCAAAAAGTCCCAGATGTTCTTTTCACAACAATCGATTTGCCTGCAGATGCCACGGTGGTGGGGAAAGGATGTCTCATCCAAGCCAGGTACAGCTTTTGCCCAATTTGCTCTGCTTCTTTGAACGGCGCTGTTGAATAACTTTACCCGGCTGTTTAGCTCAGTGCTGATGAACGTGACTTGGCTTTATCAATAGCAAAAGCTTTCCTGTCCACCCAAACCGCATCTTCTTTTGGACACATTGGACACATTTTTGACAGTCTGCAACTGACCTAAGCAATTCTGCTAGTTTCTAGATCTTATTGAATTTGTTGCTGACATTATTCTACAAAGCAGACTTGGAAACTCCTTATGTAAAATATCCAACAGGGAAAACTAGGGAAAGTCAAAATAGTGCTAATTAAGCATTTATTCAGAAAATCGAGAGTTGAATTAACTGAATCCTGAGTAAGTCTGACTGAGTTAGACGCAGACTGCTAGTAGCAATTGTGTGTCTTAGGCCCCTTCCGCACATGCAGAATAATGCACTTTCAGTCCACTTCCATAGTTGTTTTCAGGTGGATTTTGTTATTCCGCACAGTAAAATCCAGCTGCAAAGTGCATTGAAAGTGGATTGAAAGTGCATTATTCTGCATGTGCAGAAGGGGTCTAAGACATACACAGAGCAGCCACGCGGTGAGGTTGTTCTTTTTTGTTACTTAAAATTCACATAAGCTTTATGGCCAAAAGTCTATTGATGCCACTTAGAGTTGCCCTTTTCATGTGGCTGAACAATGTAATACATGCAGAATGCCCATAATCCCTTGCTACTGGTTTTGTTCTTTGAGAGATCTGTTAATTGGGACACACCACTGCTGAACTTAGTCGATAACCTTCAACTTGATCCCTCATCAGTAGGGAGAAAAGAAAACCTGAAGAGCCCTATTGCTAGAATGTGGCATTCTGCGAGGAAACTAGATCTGAAGCCACAGTTGTTTGAAAGGCAGCTGACCGCTCTCGTCCACCTCCACAGGCTGTGCCGGTTGAAAAAGAAAGCCCAGGCCGAAGCAAACGCAACCGCCATCAGTAACCTGCTGCCGTTCATGGAGTACGAAGTGCACACTCAGCTAATGAATAAACTGAAGCTGAAGGGGATGAACGCGCTCTTTGGGCTAAGGATACAGATCACGGTGGGAGAGACAATGTTAATGGGCCTGGCAGTAAGTCTTCGACTTATTTGGAGTTTTTGTAGCTTTTCTGGTTTCCGGAACCTCTCGGAATTATACCAGATCATTGAACAAAAGGAGATGTTTAAAAATGTTGAGACTGCCTCGATACAGAAAAAGAGATGGTTTTTATACCCTGCTTTCCTCTACCTTTGTCTCAAAATGGCTTCTTTTCCGCTCCCCACAACAGACACATTGCGTGGTAGGTCAGACTGTGACCAGCCCAAGGTCACCCAGCAGGCTTCTTGTGGAGGAGTGGGGAAACAAACCCACCAAATTAGATTCTGCTGATCATGTGGGGGGTGGGGAATCAAACGTGGTTCTCCAGATTAGAACCCATCGCTCTTAACTGCTATGCCACACTGATGTGGATCAGGGAAGGCCCGTTTCTACTGCGGCCACGCACTGCCAGGAGTTGGGTTGGCGTGCATTACGGCCGACCCAGCGCCAGCCCTGGGACTCCGGTCGCTTTCAAAGCGGTCCCGGTACTTGAAAGGGAAGACGGCGCCGTCGTCCGATCGCCCTACCTTCTCTGCGACCGTCCGGCGCATTGCCGAGGCCTGGGGACACGCCCCCATGCCCTGCGCGACTGCTCCAGAGTTGCAGGGCAGGTGGGGGCATGTCCCCAGGCCTCAGCCGGCGTACCGCAGCCAGGCGATTGCCAGCCAGAAGGTAGAGAGCGATGGCGCCCAAAGAGGGGAGGATAGCCCTATTGCGCTGACGGCAGCAGCGGCTGGAAGCCCGCCGTTTTTCAAAACACCTGCGCTCCAGGGAGGCGAGGAATTGATTGGGAAAATGGCGGACTTCAGCGCGCTGGCCTGAGGGAGGGCTAAGGAAGCTGGCTTCGGCTCACGCGAAGCTTGGCTACGCCTTCACATGTCGCAGACGGGGACAGGGAGGACGCTTTATTTGGCCCGTTCGGAAAGGGCGCTTTATTTGGCCCGTTCGGAAAGGGCCAGAGAAAAACAGTTGACTTCTCTGCTGCCAGGCAGCTGTTGCCCTACCCTTTTGACCCCGCTTTATTGAATAGCACAACACAGCGTAGGTTTGGAATCTTTGGAATCTTAATTTGGAATCTTAATCCAAATTAAGATTCCTGTGCCTCAGTTGGCCATGAAGAAGTGGGAATCGTGGCAAGTGTACTTTAAGCCATTCAACATAACAATGCACCTTCTGAGATTTGCTTTTTTACAGAAGTCTTAACAGAAAAACTGGCCATTGTTGACATGTAATTAATTGAGTTGCTTGTCTCCCCCAAAGGCTCAAACAAAGGACACAACAAAAACAAAAGTACCCAATTATATTTTGTGTTTCCCCATACTGGTTTATACCTGGCTGTTGAACACCAGCCCAAAGAGAAAAGATTTATTGCTCTTGTGGAAAGTGTGGAAAGGCTCAGACATCAAAATAATGGATAACCAACTTGTGCATTTTTAGAAATCATTGAATGCTCTAGAAAGTGATCCAAGATTGTTGAAAAAGTGTCCAGATTCCATGCTGAAGTTGTATCTTGGGGGAAAGGAATTCCACATCTCTGGTGAAGCCAACAGAAATGCCTCTGTACATGCCCTTGGTATAATTTCCCCCACTCCCAGTCCACAAACTTCAGTCCCCTGTGCAGAAATCTAGTTTTCTCTGCTCTTTCCTCCTTTTGCCCTGTGACCAATTGGACGCCAACACCTTTCCAAGTCTCAAAGCCAAAAAGCAGGCAAATCTGGTTGTGTATATCATTTGCTAGATCTATAATTTCCTAACAGAAACAAAGATGTAGATTTTTAAATCTTTTTAAATATGTTGTTTCTACAAGTAAATACAAGCAGACCAATTTTAGAGTTATGGTTGTACTGTTGATGTAACACAATATCAGTTAAATTGGATGATATAAATTCAAGAACATATTTAGTATTTCATTCCTTGCTGGCTTGTTTTTCAAAGTCTGCCACAGGTGTTTATCTGGCTGCTCTTCCAACCCCTGGAGGTATTCAAATTGCTGGAAAGACCCCAAACGATGCCTCTTATGAACAACATATTTCTCATGTGCAGAAGAAAATCAACGATACAATCGCCAAAAATAAGGAGCTCTATGAAGTTAACCCCCCTGTAAGTGAAATTATGGACTTGATGAACAGTTTTGAATCCATTGAAGCCCCAGGTCTGTGCGCTGTGAACTAGGAGGTAATGAACTCTGAAAATGGGCAAAATGGGCATTTAGAACAAAGCATGGTATGGTGTGAAGCTCTGTTTTAAAGTTGGCAACATGTTCGGTTTACAGAATGCAGTATCTATACCGTGGGAAAAGATAGAGGCTTATGCACCTTGTGCATAGCCCGGGCAGAAACAGACTGCCCGCCCCAACATATGTTAGGATTCATTCTGGGCTTTTCTAGCTATAATTCCTTCCTGTCTCCCACTCCCTGCCCCATACCAAGCTTGGATTTGTCCCTTTTTTCCGAGAGGTACACCCAAAGAGAGGTACACCCATCTGCACAGCTTAGGACTCATGCTGGACGGGCCAATAGGCAAAAGAGATGGTGAAGATCAAACAAGGCACATTCAGAAGCAAAGAATGGCTGGGTTTCCTGTTTGCTTTCTCACAGGTTGATTCCGCACTTGGGTTATCGACCTAAGTTCGAGCTGCATTCAACCTAAGTGCTCCGTACAACCACTGGGATCGACGTGGTTTTGTACCAGCTTCGCCCTGTCAAATTTCCGACTCCGGTTGGGAACTACTACTTTTTCAGGGAACCACGCTCAAACTCAGCTCAATTCCAGTAAAGTGTGGAATCTCTGGTGCCAGGAGTCCCCCATTCAGCCAATCACAGCTGAGTGTTTCGGGCATGCATACAGCTGGCCAATCAAAAAACGCCACCTTCGTCCCTCCATTCCTGTGGCAGTTTTTTTTTTTATAGCGATGATATTAAGGGATAGGAAGGCGGAACATGGTTGCATTAGAACAGTAGCCAATCGGAACGGAGCGGCGAAGAGGCACAGGATGATCCCGCCCTACAAGCTGGGATCAAGCTGGTTGCAGTGGGGAACAACAATGGCTTCGATCTAGGTTAGTACCCTTCTCAGGGAACTGGGTCGAACCTATTTTACTCGTGTGCGGAATCGCCCACAGAGAATTGCCTCCTCCTAGGCTTGACTAGTGCAGGCAATGGCTAACCAGCTCTGAACGTCTCTTGCCTTGAAAACCCCACAAGGGGTTGCCGTGAGTCAGCTGTGACTTGATGGCACAATCCAGAACCCCCAGAACTTGGCTGATTTTCCTGTTGAGTCTGTTCTTCTTGTTGGAGTAATTTGGGGATCATAGAGTTGGTAGAGACCCCAAGGGCCATCAAGTCCAACCCCCTGCAACGCAGGGACACACAATCAAAGCACTCTTGGCAGATGGCCGTCCAGCCTCTCTTTAAATACCTCCGAAGGAGGAGACTCCACCTCACTCCGAGGCAGTGCATTCCACTGTCGAACAGGATGAAGTTGTGGAATTAAACGCATAGTGAACCAATCGAAGTCACCATTATTTTTTGTGAAATTTCACCTTCCTTGCATGCAGTTGTTAGTGGGCTATAATCGAAAGAGCTTGTTGTTCACCTAAATGGTGACTCATTTGAAAGCATTCATGTACAGATGGAAGAAATTGAGATGCAGGCATGATTTTATACTATTCTTTTGTTCAGGAGATGACCGAAGAAATTATAGGTTCCCCTATTCCTGAGCCAAGACAACGTACCAGGCTGCTAAGATCTCAGTCTGAAAGTTCTGATGAAGTTGCAGAACTAGACCTCTCCCATGGGAAGAAAGACGCTTTTGTGTTGGAGGTATGTTTTGCTTTCCCAAAGCTTACACTAATAAAGTACTCATGCTGACGTTAATGGTCATTTACCCTCTCTTAATCCCGGATTCCTGCGAGCTGAAAATTCCAGAATGTTTGTTGTGTTTAATAGATCGAATGATTCTAGGGTTACTACTCTGCAGTTGCACGCTACTCTGATCAAATGAAGTGTCTAAGCCAAAATAATATGCAATAAGTTTATCATATTCCTATTAGGATTTTTGTAATGAGACATTTGCATTACTGATCTTGGTATCTGGAATTTCAGAGGGAGAAATGTTTTATGTAACTTGTTTCTTTTCCCCTCCAGATTGATGATACAGATGCAATGGAAGATGTGCATTCTTTATTGACAGATGTCCCTCCCCCTTCAGGTATAATGGAAAACTTGCTTTCAATTCTGTTGTCTTTATACGTTGTTCCTTGGTCACCTGACAGTGCTGTGTGATCAGTTGCTTCATGCTATGACAAATCGGCACATCTATGTTTTCTGTTCCTTGAGTTTCTGATGGCAGAAATATTGGATGTGATCCAGCCATGTTTGGATTGGGCTGTTACTTACATAAAACAAATTGAATAGTGTGATTGCTTTACTGTTATCTTTCCTGGACTTGGACTTTCCTGGACTTAACTTTCCTGGACATGTTTTCATGATTAGCGATACCAGCAATTATCATTCGTGTTGTGGTTTTTGATTACTCGATTACCTCTAAAGAAGGAGACTCCACCACATTCCATGGCAGCGTATTCCACTGTCAAACATCCCTCACCGTCAAGAAGTTTTTCCTGATGTTTAGGTGGACTCTCTCTTCCTGTTCTTTGAATCAATTACTTCTTGTCCTAGTCTCTGGAGCAGCAGAAAACAAGCTTGCTCCCTCACCAACATGACATCCTTTCAGATATTTGAACATGGCTGTCGTGTCACCCCCTTAACCTTCTCCAGACTAAACAAATTTTAGTAACAGGTTCCCATGGTGGTGGGATTCAAACTGTGGCGTAGCGCCAATGGGGCTGGGCGGGGCATGATGGGGGCGTGGCCGGACATTCCGGGGCGGGGCTGTGGCAAGGACGCAGCCGCTGCGCTGGTCCTTGGGCAGGAAATGAATGCACGCAGGCGCAGGCTGCCACGCACGCTGGTGCACCTCCTTCTAGACTGCTTCAAGTTCTGCGCGCTACTGCTGAGAGGAGGGGCGTAGCTAAGGGAAAAATCACATGGCAAAATCACCAATTAGTAACCCCCTCTTGGAACACACAAATGATTAGTAACCTACTTTCGGGAACCTGTGAGAACCTGCTGGATCCCACCTCTGTCCCCATCTCTCCTTATATAGGGCATGGAATCCAGACCTTTGACCATTTTGGTTGCTGTCCTCTGGACACCCTCTAGCTTGTCAATATCCTTCTTGAATTATGGTGTCTAGAACTGAACACAGTATTCGAGGTGTGGTCTGACCAATGCAGAACAGAGAGGGACTATTACGTCATTTGATCTAGACCCTATACTCCTACTGATGCAACCCAGAATCGGATTGGCTTTCTTTCTTCGGAACATATCTAACACTATTTTACATACACAAAAAAGTAACCGATCAGCTTGCAGTATCAGCGTCCTTTATGAGCTGCTTTGGGTACATTTTACAACTTGCTGTAAATGTCCGGTAAAGGCTGTCTGGAAAATTTAGATTTACTTTTTTGGAAGAGATGGGAAATGGTTGTCTGTCGCATCATTCTGCATTGGTGTAAGTCAGACAATGGAAATTCTTGTTTTTTAAAAAAATATTTATTAAAAGATAACATGAAACTGATAGAAACAAAAGTCAAAAAGTACAGAACTATTATAAAACATCAAGTGTACACACTTTTCTCATTCTGGACAGGAAAGTATTCCATTTTCCAAATATATCAAATATTCGGCTATGTCAGTGGTGGCGAACCTATGGCATGGGTGCCAGAGGTGGCACTCAGAGCCCTCTCTGTGGGCACGCACAAACAGAGTCCCCCCCCCTCCACACACACATCTAGGCTGGCCTGGGCCGCTGGGCTCGATTATTAGCATTACACCTTAGCTTAGACCTATATTTGGGGAAGCAGTGTAGGTAACCCTGTTAAGTGCTGTTAAACCCCACTGATTTTCATGCGAAGAACTAAAGCGCGATCCTTTACCTGGGAGTAAGCTCGGTTGCTGGCAATGGGGCTTGCTTCTGAGTAAACCCTCCTAGGGTCGTGATTCACCCATTGGAAGAATTGCACGGTTGCTTCAAAGCAAAGCCACCGACTACCACCAAGCTTACTCCCGAGTAACGCACGCCTCGGAGCCAACTGTTTTTTCTACAGTAAAACCTCAGTGTTCGGGTTACATTGCCGTGTTGGCACTTTGCGATAAATAAGTGGGTCTTGGGTTGCAATTTGGGCACTCGGTCTCGAAAAGGTTTGCCATCACTGGGCTATGTAGTAGACAAGTTAGTTCACATAGGCCAGCTTCCACTGGCGCTCTGGCTTGCGGCGGGACCAGAAGTGCATTGGGGCAAGAAATCTTGTCCCGACAGGCTTCTTCTTCGCGGTGCGCCGAGAGAGGAGATGCATTGGGGGAAAAAATCTCATCCCAGTGTGATTTCTCTTTGTGGCATGCTAAGAGAGGAGTCGCATCGGAGCAAGATTTCTTGTCCTGCTGCGCTTCCTCTTGCCCCATGCAAGTTTCTTGCTTTCTGCAGGGAAAGCAGAAGCACTTCTGGCACCACAATGGAGGGAGGGCGGGGAGTCAGCCTGCGGTGGGCAATTAACCATTGAAAAATACATTTATGTTAATTTCTCCAATCATTCCTCCTCCTTTGGGGTGTTCTTCCAATTCTGAACAAAAATTTGCCTCACCATTGTTACGGCACTAAGTGCAAATTAACAAACATTTTTGGAAAGGAGATCTACATAATTTAACAAACAAACAAAAACCTCGGGGATAATGGTATCTCTATCTTTATGACTGTAGAAATAGCTGTGGTAATCACATTCAAAAACTCTTTTGTTATCTTAGGGCGTTTCCGCATGGCCACAATGGGGGTTGGGTCGGCGTACACAATGCCGGGTAACCAACCCCTGGGATTTCTCCGCTCGGGCACGAAGCGGTCCCAGAAACTAACTTTAGGAGAGAAGTGGCGCCGTGGAGTGCCGTCAGCCTCGGTCACGACCTACCGTCTCCTGCTGCTTTGTCCGGCGCGTCGCCAACAAGGCCTGGGGACCGCCTCTCCTTGCCCTGCATAGCTGACTGCTCGAAGCGTGCGCGAGGGCAGGGGCGTGATCCCCAGGCCCCAAGCTGACGTGCGGTTGACGGACGCGAGAGAGCGGTAGGACGACCGGGCACAGGGTGGAGGGATGGCGCCTTCCAGCCGCTGCCGTTTGCACAGCAGCAGCTGGAAGACGCCGTTTTCTGTAAACCTCGCTGGGGAACCGAGGTCGGAAAATGGCGGCTTCGCGCCGCTTGGAAGGTGCGAGGGCGGTGCGGCTGCGCAGCAGCTGCTACCCCCGTGCAAACAGCTCCCTGGAGACAGCGTTTTTGCCTTCCCCAGGGCGCTGTTTCTGGCCCGTGCAGAAAGGGTCTTACATTCCCACCAAATGTGTATAAAATTGACGTTGGTACCCCCAGATACCCAGCAATCCCCATTTGCTCCTTGATAAATTTTTGCTAATTTATCAAGAGAGGGGTGCCACTGATATAACATTTTTTTCCCATTTTCTTTGGTGGAGAAGTTTACTGAGAAGTTCAGGCCGCTTCTTAACACCGATGCCCAGACCTGATGGCTTAATTGGGCTTTCAAATCTTTCACCCAGAGTTTTACAGAAGTTTTCTGTCTTGTGCCAAAGAGTCCTAGTATAAAAAAGGCTCCATTTGAAGATCTTCTGTGCAGCATGCAAACTGATAAACGGATTACTTTTCTGAGTATCAGATTTCATGCTGCATAGGTTTTTTTAAAATTTTTTGGATGGCAGCGATTATACTGGTTTGGTTTTTAGTGAAACATATTCTTAATCTAGGCAAAAAAAGCCGTCAGGTTTCCCACACTGTTGCAAACAGCCTGCCGCAGAGAAGTCATTTGCGAAGTCCTGGAAGATTATCTGTAGATGCAGGTAATTTTTGAGTCTGAGAATCTGCCAGACTTAATATTACCAGCAGGTATACAGCGTTCCCTCCTTAAGCTCCCTCCCTCTGTCTGATGCAGGAGATGAAATAGTCACCTATCCCTAGTGACGTGGGATCAGACCACAGGGTTTATCACACATCTGTGTGAGTGTGTGTGGGCATTTTAAGTTTCGCTACAGAGCTATCAGCATGTGGGATGACTCATTCGGTAAATATTTTTATGCGCATATAGCATGGGAATTGATTCAAGGATCGTCTTGAGGATTAAAAATTATCTCTGTTTACTTTCCAAATGTACCTGCCTTTATCTTTCTTGAAACCCTGATGCCGCCCCTGTGCTTTTCTGTCCTGGTTTGATTCTCTTTGATCTGAGATTGCGAATGCCTTAACAGTCCAGGTGCTCGGGAGCAACAGCCGCAGAAGGCAATTGCTTTCACATCCTGCATGTGAGCTCCTAAAGGCACCTGGTGGGCCACTGAGAGTAGCAGAGCTGGACTAGATGGACTCTGGTCTGATCTAGCTGGCTTGTTCTTATGTTCTTATGATTTGTTCGTTCTCAGCAGGGACAGTTGACTTCAATTCTGAATTACTCTTTGGTAGGAATATAACCTCCTTTTAGATTCTCACAGTGGACAACTGTGTTAAGCGTGCTCCTAATCTTAGGCTCTGTCACTGTTGCCTTCACATTGCCAAGCCACAGTGGGTGATAGGTCCAATTCATGAGTCACATGATCTCTCCAGGACCCACCCCCACCCCCTGCATGCTTGATCTGTGTTCTGAGACCAAGGCTGAAAGTCAAACTTGTACAATCCTAGAAACCCTTGCTTGACTTCCATCGGCCTCCATGCATGTTGTTGAGTGCACTCCCTCAGCAAGCTCTGTATATTTCAGCAAGAGTTGTAGGTGTGTGGTACAGCAAGGTATAGTTGTGCATAAGCGACATGTCTCATTCACATGCACACAGAATTAATTCAAATGAGGTCAGGACTTCCTTCCTTCCTTCCTTCCTTCCTTCCTTCCTTCCTTCCTTCCTTCCTTCCTTCCTTCCTTCCTTCCTTCCTTCCTTCCTTCCTTCCTTCCTTCCTTCCTTCCTTCCTTCCTTCCTCCCTCCCTCCTCCCCCCCCCCCTCCCCCCCCCCTCCCTCCCCCCTCCCTCCCCCCCCCCTCCCTTCTTTTCCTTCTTTCCCTTCTTTTCCTTCTTTCTTTCCTTCTTTCTTTCTTTTCTTTTCCTTCCTTCCTTCTTCCCCTCCCCCTTCCTTCCTTCCCTTCCTTCCCTTCCACTTCCACCTTCCTTCCTTCCTTCCTTCCTTCCTTCCTTCCTTCCTTCCTCCCTCCCCCCCCCCCTCCTCCCTTCCTCCCTCCTCCCTCCCTCCCTCCCTCCTTCCTCCCTCCCTCCTCCCTTCCTTCCCTTGCTTCCTTCTTTCCCTTCCTTCCTTCTTTCCTTCTTTCCTTCTTTCCTTCTTTCTTTCTTTCCTTCCTTCCTTCCTTCTTTCTTCCTTCCTTCCTTCCTTCCTTCCTTCCTTCCTTCCTTCCTTCCTTCCTTCCTTCCTTCCTTCTTTCTTTCTTTCTTTCTTTCTTTCTTTCTTTCTTTCTTTCCTTCCTTCCTTCCTTCCTTCCTTCCTTCCTCCCTCCCTCCCTTCCTCCCTCCC